>NC_137163.1:60110500-60438000 GCF_951394435.1 Stenella coeruleoalba | reverse complement strand
ATAACGCCTTAATTCCATGTCATTTTTATTTTACTTGTTTTCAAGTGTGAAGCAACAAGCTGGATGCCGATTGAACCTGAAATGGAGCCCCAGTGCCCTGCACCCTCTGTGCCTGGGTGGAGACAAGAACTCTGGGCTCATACTGGCTCATTTTCTTGCAAACATGTCTTTATTATTTCACCTTTTGTTGAACACCAAAATATCCAGGTATGGTACCTAAAGATCTTAGCGTGTCACATAGTAGATATTCGAACTGAAGAAAAAGATAACCCCACTTACAAAGAGTCTTCTGAGCTATACGCAGTGAGCTTGGGAGTTCCTATCTGTGAAAATACTATATGTGTGTTACTTTATTTTTTCATCACAAAAATATTCAAATGTAGGTGACATGAATCTTCCCCCTTTTGCAAAGGGGAAATGGAAGCTTTAAGCTCTGCAGAGGATGCAACAGATCCAGGACTTAGTGCCAGGTTTATCTAAATCCAAAGTACTGCCCCTAGCTGTCTTCTCTTGTTAAGGTGCTACTTTTTATATTATATATGGATGCCTTGAACATGGCTGTATATTCCACACCCCATATACGTGAGTTATACATATTTCCAAGTGTGCCAGGCTGTCTTGACTCTGCCGCTCTCCACGGGAGAGCCACTCAAGGTTGTTCATGGTCATACCTCCAGACACCTTCTCCAGTTTTCTCTCTTCCCTGACCCTTACATACTCTGCATTCCAATAAAAACTGACTGCCCATTTCCGTGATCTGAACATGCTTCACCTTCCTCCACCTGGCCTTGGCCTGGAGACGTTGGTACATAGTCCAACCTGCAGCTCAGATACGCAGAAAATGGAAATTTTTCTCAAATCCATTTCTATTTGGATTCCTCTTTCTACTGGAATTGAGGAAAGTGAATAGAAGTCAAGCAAGAAGGACTGTATACTTTGCAGGGCCCCATGCAAATGAAAATGCAAGCCCCTTGTTCAGAAAATAAGAATTTCAAGATGACGACAACAGAGCATTAAACTAAGCAATGGTCCCTGCTGAGTCTAGAGCTCTGTGTGACACACGTAGGTCACACACCCATGAAGCTGGAGCTACAGTCAGTGTTGGATTCCTTCCATCTCTGTGGTTATTTCTAAATTTGGTGGGGGGCTTCCATAGTACACATTGGGAGTGGGAGGCATCTAATCCTTGGGGTCCGCTGTCCGTGACGCTGTCTGCTCTGAAAACTCGTCTTTCTGACATTCATCATCGGTCCAAGCAAATTGCCTCATTCTCAAACTGAATGCTAAAAACAATTGAATAGACATTTTTAACGTAACTTCCTAGCTATGCATTGGATAACCTGTTATTAAAAAGACTATACATAAAGCAAATCCAAAGTCCAAGCAGGTTGCCTCACTCTCATCCATGAGGCCCTTCTACCTTCTGCCACTGCTGCTCCAATGTGCAAGGGAAGAGATTTCAATCTGCCTTAAACTTAAACACATCCCTGCTCCCGAATCCTCGAACTTGTCTAAGGGTATCACCCCTACTCAGGACCCGGCTTGGAGGGGGAGCACAGGATCACACAACAGCTGTGTGTTCCCTTTCTCCCCACCTTGCCCCACTCTCTGGCATTCTTGCCTGTCCTGCAGATTTGTATCTTATTCAAGTTTTTTCTATGCCCCAGTCTTTAATATTTTCCCTCCAGATCTAAGCTATCAACTATAAAAGCCAGGAAGGGATTGCCTTCTCTCTCCACATTCTGCTTTTGGCATCCACTGAACTAAAGATTATCTAACAGTAAAGTTGTCCCAATAGAGGAGAAGTCAGGGTGGGAGGGGGACGTGAGAGTGAAATACTGGGAAGAAAGAAATTGGGTTGAATATTTTAATTACATTACCCAGGCTACACATCTTGTATCCCCAAGGTTGTCAAGAATATGTGTACGTGTGAACCCCGCCCCCCGGTGAGTAGTGAACTCACCAACTCCTTAGATACCGATTCCTGTTTTAGAAAAGACTTTTACTTCCTTAAATACTACCTTTACTGTTTATAAAAATTAAAGTATACAAACACACACACACACACACACACACACACACACAAACACACGAGAGGCAGGGTGATGTCAGAGCCCTCCTCTTAACCACTATTCCCTCCCACTTCCGAAAGCAGGGAACGCATTTCATCTTGATGTAATGTCCATATGGAACAGAATTTATCACATCTACCAAATGGTGAGAAAACTTCCTAGCTTGAGTCCCTTATTCAGTTGTTATTGCCACCTTTACCTCCTCTTTGCTTTTCCCCTAAATGACTCTCCTCACCCCAAACAAACACACACATTTAGGTTTCTTTCTTTCTCTGTCTCTGTCTTTGTCTCTGTGTCTCCTTCATCTTTACTTTCTCTCTTTTTTAGCATAAAATTTACTAATCCTTCAACCTTTAAATAATAATTTAGTATATTTTCTTAATACATTAATTTTACATACAGTGTATATATTCTAATGTATATTAATTATTATAAAACCAATTAATATTGGTTATCTAGGTAAGAGTCTACCACTAAAAGAATGGTAATAACAAAAGCTGACACTTACCGAGTGTTTATCATATATACCCATTATTCTAAAGACTTTATGTGTATTAAACCCATTTCCATGAAAAAATTCCTGGTACATATTATAAGAGCTTTCTATGATTTGGTGGGAAGCTGTACTGTGATTTGACAGGAAGGACTGTCACATCTGTGGAGCTTCTGTCCACAGGCTCTTCAGAAGCCTTGTGGTTATAACTTTCCTGCTTCCTAACAGAGAGGAACTGGTAGTTCCTAGTAAATCTCCTAATATTCTTTTCAACATTAACGTTCATGGAAACTTTACTTTCTGTGTAGTCTTTTTTTATAACAGTTGATCCAATTCATAGCTAAGAAATTGGTTATGCTAAAAATGTCCATTTAATTATTTTAATATTTAGTTTTCTAAATTGGACATGGCTTGGGGGGCTGGGAAAGGGAACACAAGCAACAAATGTCAGAGAGACACATGTGGGAATAAATTAAAAATGAACTTGTGCTGGGCTTGCACCCCTCTGAAAACGGCCCCAGGAGACAAGAATCCCTGGCACAGGAAAGCTCCCCCGCCCCCAGGATTGGCCCCCTGGTTGAGCAACTTAATGGAGGCTGTGTTAATGCATTAAGGGAGCAGGGGCTTTACTTCCTAATCTGCACTTTGCACTCAGCTGCAGACACACTGCAGGCATCTCTTCATGAGGTCAACATGAAAATGAATTGCTCCCTACCACGATGCAGTTGCTGTTTGATGTGTGCAGAGATGTACGTTGGGGAGGAGCAGAGTTAAAGGCCTCTCTTAGGGGTGGCAGAGGAAATCTGGGTTTGTCCTAATAACACACTGTGGATAGGGTTTGTAAGAAATGCCCAGTTTTTAGAAGTTGTTCCAGGTACAGCAGAGCTCCTCCTGGAAAATGGATACTTAGAAATCTGTTAAGGGTAATATATTGGAGTGCTGAATTCATTAGCTGACTTAAAACTATCCACTGGGACCAAAACAAAAACAAGAATCTGCTCACTTTCTCATTTAGGTGTTTTTACTTGTTTTATTTTCCTTATTTGATCTTAAAACTGCACAGGCTGTAGACAGGGGAAATATGACCGTGCATCTAGTTTCCTCAGGACTACCATGGTTTCTGTCTGTTGTTCTGGGCTAATTATTAAAAGCATCTCTGACACCCTTGAAGAGAATCCTAGTTTGGACAATAAGTAGACTGGCCACTCTGAGGTGACAGGGATTAAGCCACGTGCCCAACGTCATTCCATCAACGGTAAACTATGCTTTAGTACTCCAAAGTCTGCTCGGGTAGAAGTTTGGCCTAGAAATTCACCATCACCATCCCTTGCCTGGTTATTTTTGTTCCTTCTTTCTCTGACACCTAATTCACCTTCTGTTTCTCAAGTACATTGATCACCAGATTTTGGTGTTCTGTTCCACATCCCCCTGCCTCACTATACCCAAGTCAACACTACTTTTTCTAAAACAGACCCATGCCCTGACTCTGTGGCTTAATTCAAGAGATTCTGAGCATCTGTCTGGCAAGGCTAACTACTGTAAAAACCACGGAGTTTTAGTAGGTTACACTGAAATAAAAATGTGTTTCTCACTAATGCAATGATTCTACATGAGAGTCCTTGGTCCAGTGGTTCTTCTGGGCAATTTTTTTTTGAAATAATGACTCAAAGACTCCTCTCCTCTTATGGTTCCACTGCTCCCTAGGGCTGGAGCGTCCTATGCTTTCAGCTGCTAGGAAAGGACAAAAAAGAGAATGGAGAAAAGACCTGGAAGTAGTATGTAGACTTCCACCCACATTCTGTGGCCAAAATTTAGAAAGATAATATATCACCAGTCTAGGTTTATACACAAGAAGGAAGGAAACAGAATTTGCTTCCAAAGTCTACTAAAGTTGTCCCATCTGGTAATCAAATACCCATTTCATTCTTTCTCTCACACATGTTTGCTAAAACATCCCCTCCTGGTGGGAGATAACTTGAAATCACACCCAGATCCTTCATTCAGCTCAAAGTCTAGGGTCTCTGAGGGATGAGCAGTCCTCTCTGTCAAGTTCAGATGTGGATCCCTGTGATCCAGTGGTACATGGACTAAGAAGGTAAATTATCTACACTCTCACCACAATACCCAATATGCAAAGATGGATAGGATTGCTACAGTAAACCATTAGGATAAAAGAAGAATGGGAAATGCAGCAGTCACTGGTTCATAGCAATTCTGAAATCCTGTTGGAAAGATAGTATGAAGACCTTCTACCCTTGTAGAAGGGTTGATCCTTCTATAGCCTCCCATTTTGTTTTCTGGAAGAAACTCCCTTGTCCATTGTTCTTTGTGACTTCTGACTCTATCCTCAAAGAACCTCAGCCTTGAGGCCATCGTTTTCTATGGCTACCTCTGAAGAGAATATTGGAATATATGTTCTCTTTAAGGGGTGAGCACATTTCTCAGCCTGTTTCCTTGGTAGTTTTACGATCTATTTACTACTAGCCAGTTTATTGTGTCCAGTCATACCCAAAGTTCTTTCCTATATATAATTTTCAAGCATGTCTCAAATTTCTGCTTTCTAATACCTGTTTCTTTTTCTCTCCTCCTCCTTCTCCTCTATTTCTGTCTGAACTTAATGGTGGCTACTTTGAGGCAATCTGAAAAAAAAAAGACATATGTAGAAATTAATTGTTATTTTCCACAAGGATGAGCATTAATAGGTCCTTGTCTCTCAAAACCACTGTCTTATGCGTTATTATTTGAGGTCTAGAAACTCAGATTTTCCAATCCTGAAAAGCCCCACATTTCTGATCTCTTTCTTCTCCTTTTCATTGTTGCTTGCAAACTTGTCAATTCCTTTCTGAGTTCAAATCTTTCTTCTGATATTTTGCTAAAGGCATTCAATAAGCCAACACATTCAAAGCTGTTTCTTTTCAATCAATTCTACTAGAAACATAAGCTTATTAGGAAGGTCTATCTTCAAATTGTTGCAGGCACAGTTCTCCAAATATTTTACCATTGTATCACATGGAGTGCCAGCTTTCCAGCTTCTGATACGTCATTCCTCATTGCCCACTGTCTGACCACTGAGCTCTTGCCATATATTTTAGGTTATTGTTAATGGCAGCCCCCAACTTCAAAATACCCATTTTCCAATTAGTCAAAAACTACTAACTATTGTTACCAACAACTGCAAAATTCTGATGGCTGAACAACATGAGAACTTGTTTTTAATTCATGCAACAGCTTCATCATCAAGGATCTTGATCAGGTGATTCTTTGGGAGCAGAGGGCAGTGTCTCTCCTCAAAGAGATAACTTAGGAATCCAGGATATTTCCACCTTGTGGATCTGCCATCCCCTGAGGATTTAGAATTCTTTGTTTCTAGTTTTGTGGGTGGGTGTTTTAGGAACAAACTTAGTTTGTAGGGGCAAGATCTGGAATTATGTCATATCATTTCTATCTACCTCCTATTGGCTAGAATTTATCTCAATCACCCCACTTAACTGCAGTGTGAGCTGATGAATATGGCCAAGCAGTATGCAAAAGAGGAAATAGAAACTGAGTGCATCAGTTAGTTTACTGGCTTTCATCTCCACGTTGACACTTCAGTGCCTGTTCTGCAGTGTTGGACTAGACTCCTTAAACATTTCTTCTGTGCAGGGAGCTCTGTGTGAAGCTTTGCCAATAGGTGTTGCTGGAAGGGGGAAGGGGGCACCTCTTCCTGGTCTGGCATAGTAAGTTTTGCTTTCTCTTGCCCCTGCTGCACAGTCCCTGGTGCTGTGTGTTGTGACATCCAGCAGTGCTGTGTCTCAGCTGCACACCTAGTTCTTCAACAACCTTGTAGCTCCAGCATAGGACTGGTGACACCCCAGCATCCCTCTTCATGTGGGTACCATACACTCAAGGCTTCACACTGGCAGCAGTGCCCAACTCTCTTTGAACATTTGTTCCAACAGATGCAGAGGACCTGAGGCCCACCAGCCTCAGGTCTTCTGCATCCTGGGGTATTGTCTCCTGTTTACCTGTGACAGTGGACCAGCTCTGACCTGGGCAAACCAGAGGATGTCTCCACTATCCAGTTGACTGCAACCACACTGCTCTAATGAGTTCTGATACCCAGGCTTGGAGTTACAAGGTTTTCCTTCCTCGGACACTCTCCCTCAGCCCTAGGATGTCCATTAGATAGAGTTCTCTTTACCTCTTTATAGTTACTTCTCTATCATAATTTAATAATTTAATAATTCTTTACAGTAAACTTCTCCTATTCAAATGATTGCACGGCCTTTGCCTTTGGTTTGGATTTAGGCTGCGACATGCACTGCATTTGGTGAGTGTATAGCAGTTTCTGTCCTAGTCTGTGTCACACATGTGAGCTCCAGACTGTTTCTGTCAAGTTCCATAACACAGGGCATATTTCATGGAGAAGAGAACTGAAACCCTGGTTTTCTGATTCTAAATCACCATAAGGGATATGGAATCATATAGGGTGTGGCAAGTGAACTTTTCAGTAGAGAAAAATCAAGTACAACAGCATTGTTTCCAAAAGATAATGGTTCCTTACCAAAGGTATTTAGGATGATAAAACAATTTCTTCAACATTAAACACAAAGTGTTATGTTTAAAATATTGAAAATAAATTTTCTTGACCCTGCCAGATTTAGATGTAAGATTAAATAAATCATATTTTTATCCATTTCTTTCTGTGTGTAATTTTTATTGACATACTGTAAAACTGACTCTTTTAAAGTATACAATATAGTGTTTTTTAGTATATTGACAAAGTATGCTTCTATCACCACTATCTTATTCCAGATCATTTTTATCACCCTAAAAAGAAACCCTGTGTCAATTAACAGTCATTCCATTTTCCCCCTCTGCCCCCAGTCCTTAGCAACCACCATCTACTTCCTGTCTCTATGGCTTTACCTGTTCTGGAAATTTCACATAAATGCCATCATACAATATGTGGCTTCTTTCAACTAGCCTAATACCTCCAAGGTTCACAAATGATGTAGCATGTTGCATATGATTTTTAATGTTTGATTTTTACAATCATTGAAAAATATTATAGCTTCTCTGTCACCAGTAAAACCTATGTTAAAAATACTAGGGCAGCCATCGGGTTTTCTCTTCTGAAGAAAAAGGAATCATTATGAAGGAGGAAAGTAAAAATCTTATGTTTTCATTTTCATGAAAATCTAAATGTGAGCAAAAAAGAAAGTGAAAAATACCTTGAATTCTGCCTTTTAAATTTTCTCTCATGGTGTACTGCTACTAATAATCAACACTTATATAACACTTCAGAATTTCAACACGTTTTTCTATTGAATGCCAAAGGTAACACCTACTGCAGGAATTATATGCTGTGCTTTAATTCCAGGAGACTGTAGGAATAGTATAAATAGCACTACTATTTTTTTTGAGTTGTTATTATTACACATCCTAAATATAAGTTAATAAAACCTCTAATATTTCTGTAAAAATGCTTCTATGAACAGATTGGCAAAAACCCACACAGGAGTTTCCTTTTTGTTTCTTTGTTGTTGTTGTTTTTTTCTTTTTTCAGAGAAAAACTTGAAGGTGAATTAATCACAAGCAGTCTCTAAAAGAGCAGTGTGATCTAATTTTATTAAAGTTTTTCCATAATATAAGATGGGAAATGAGATGTGATATAGAATGCTATCACCACAATCATATCTGTATTTAATTTTTTTTCAACCCTATCTTTGGAGGTATTAAAAGCTATTCCCAAGCAGTAATAAAATTCTAGCCTGTGTTTAGTAAGGATCTTTGAAATGTTCCTCTGAGATATGAGGTAGGAATATTATTACAGCTGGAGAAAGAGACGACGGTAAGTTAAGTGACTTGTCCAAGGAGACACAATAAATCAGGTGTAGGCCTTAGGAATAAACCTTGACCTCCCTTTAAGACTTTTCTCTGTGATACCATATGGCCTTTCTGAGCCACTGGAAGTTTCCTCATTAACCCCTGCAGTTAATTTTCATGTTTTAAAAGGCCTTTTCCAGATACATAAATATAACCCTCTTTAATACATTTTCTCAGGCAATGTAAATTAAAGAAATCCACTCCTAATAAAGACCAGAGAGAATCTACCTTATCTACAAGACATAGGAAACCCAGTAACTTTGAATAATGACTTCCATCTGCCCCTAGTAACTGATACGAGGTTATCACATGGCTTAGCTTATTACCCTTATTATTGAGGACCGATACACAAATATGTTGGGACTACTGGCTATAGTTTTTCAATAATGGGAGCAGCATGTGGGATAAAATATGGACTCCAAAGATTTCCTAGTGATGTGCAAATCAGAAACACTGATTCTTATTCCCAGTGTTAAAGATGCCTTTTCCAAAAATCACAATATTGATAAATTAGATTCAGATAGAGGGGCAATTATACTTCATAGGATGCTTCACATCAGGAGGTATCTGCTACCCAGATACTATCTTGTGTGATTACTTTATTGGCCTCCTTGTGTTCTTCTGCATTTCCGAAGAATAGATGTATCTCAGGAGCTCAAGACACAGTGTTTCCATTCTCCTTCCTGACTTGGATTTACCATCTGTGGTACAAATTGTATATGTTGCTGTTCCTTAAGAACACTGGCCATGCCCTTTCATGACAGTTAGTTCTTTACAGTTTCTCACCTCAGCACCCAAGTCATAGAAGCCTGCTTTTCACTGAGGTGGGAGTCCTCTTCTTAGGTCCTGAACCTGGAGGAGAAGCCAAAATTTAGTTTACACTCTAATGTTATCTATAAAGATACGCCCCACCACAAAGAAAACAAACTTTTATATCATTGAAATAGAATAATTAATACATTGGTAGGAAGCAACCATATTTGGGAAACTTTTCTAGGAAATCCTAACAGCTCCATCTAGAAACTATAGGTAAGTATTTGTCCCACATTATATGACTGAAGGAGTTTGCAAAAGTGACCCTTCCAACAATAAAAGGAGAGTCTTTCCTGTGTGTAAATTCTAGCTTCAGAGGCTTCAAGAAATAAAAAGGAAAAGGCTTAATCTCAGGAAACCCTAATATATGAAGCAATGTGTCCCATTGTATCAGCCAGAAAAACAGAAACAAAAACAGAAAGAGCAGATTTTAGATAGATAGGAAGACAGATAGATAGATACATAAATAGATACTAATTTTAAGAAAGTAGGTCATGAGGAGCCCAAAGTATCCAGGTGGTACTCAGTGGAGTCATCGCTGTGTCTCCAGGCAGAAACATTCCCACTAAGATCTCTAGACCAGCAGAGCATAAGGTCATGAAGACAAGAAGCAAAACTTTTGCTAGTGAATCACTAGGAGTAGTAGTGAGAGGTACCACTCCATTTCCACCTCTTGCTTCCTGGTCTGTACTGGTTATGTGAAAAAAAACACCACCTATTGGACACTGATCTAGAGCATAGACAAATCCCTGGAGAACATTGCCCCAGGCTTGCAAGGTATTTCCAACTACCTAAAGCTGTAACTGGGTCTTCAAAAGACCGTTCCACTGTTTTATTAAGCTAGCTGTTCAAAACGATGGGATGCATGATAAGATCAGTGAATTCCTGAGCATAGGCCCATTGCCACACTTCTCTTGCTGTGAAGTGATTTCCTTGATCAGAAGCAATACTGTGTCAGAGAATTGTTCAAGATGGCAGAGTAGAAGGACATGGGTTCACTCTCTCTTGTGAGAGCACAAGAATCACAACTAACTGCTGAACAGTCATCAACAGGAGGACACTGGAACTCACCAAAAAAGATGCCCCACATCCAAGGACAGGGGAGAAACTGCAATGAGATGGTAGGAGGGGAGCAATCACAATAAAATCAAATCCTATGCCCACTGGGTGGGTGACTCACAAACTGAAGAACACTTATACCACAGAGGTCCACCCACTGGAGTGAAGGTTCTGAGCCACACATCAGGCTTCCCAACCCGAGGGTCCGGCAACGAGAGAAGGAATTCCTAGAGAATCAGGCTTTGAAGTCTGGTGAGATTTGACTGCAGGACTTTTACAGGACTAGGGGAAGCAGAGACTCCACTCTTGGAGGGCACACACAAAGTTGTGTGTGCATCAGGACCCAGGGGAGGGAGCGGTGACCCCATGGGAGACTGAACCAGACCAAGCTGCTAGTGTTGGAGGGTCTCCTGCAGAAGCAGGGGTGGCTGTGCCTCACAGCAGGGACAATGACACTGACAGCAGAAGTTCTGGGAAGTACTCTTTGGCATGAGTCCTCCCAGAGTCCACCATTAGCCACACCAAAGAGCCAGGTAGGCTCCAGTGCTGGGTTGCTTGAGACCAAACAACCAACAAGAAGGGAACCCAGCCCCACCCATCAGCTGACAAGTGGATTAAAGTTTTACTGAGCTCTGCCCACCAGAGCAACACCCAGCTCTACCCACCACCAGTCCCTCCCATCAGGAAGCCTCTTAGATAGCCTCATCCACCAGAGGGCAGACAGCAGAAGCAAGAAGAACTGCAATTCTGCAGCCTATGGAACGAAAACCACATTCACAGAAAGATAGACAAAATGAAAAGGCAGAGGACTATGTACCAGATGAAGGAACAAGATAAAACCCCAGAAAAACAACTAAATGAAGTGGAGATATGGAGCCTTGCAGAAAAAGAATTCAGAATAATGATAGTGAAGATGATCCAGGACCTCGGAAAAAAGAATGTAGACAAATATTGAGAAGGTGCAAAAAATGTTTAACGAAGACCTAGAAGAATTAAAGAACAAACAAACAGAGATAACCAATACAATAACTGAAATGAAAACTACACTAGAAGGAATCAGTAGCAGAATAATTGAAGCAGAAAAACAGATACATGACCTGGAAGACAGAATGGTGGAATTCACTGCTGTGGAACAGAATAAAGAAAAAAGAATGAAAAGAAATGAAGACAGCCTAAGAGACCTCTGGGACAACATTAAATGCAACAACATTCACATTATAGGGGTCCCAGAAGGAGAAGAGAGAGAAAGGACCTGAGAAAATATTTGAAGAGCTTATAGTCGAAAACTTCCCTAACATGGGAAAGGAAATGGTCACCCATGTCCAGGAAGCACAGAGAGTCCCAGGCAGGACAAACCCAAGGAGAAACACGCTGAGACACATAGTAATCAAATTGACAAAAACTAAAGACAAAGAAAAAAATATTAAAAGTAGCAGGGAAAGACAACAAATAACATACAAGGGAATCCCCATAAGGTTAACAGGTGATTTCTCAGCAGAAACTCTACAAGCCAGAAGGGAGTGGCATGATATATTTAAAGTGATGAAAGGGAAGAAGCTACAACCAAGATTACTCTACCTGGCAAAGATCTCATTCAGATTAGACAGAGGAATAAAAAGCTTTACAGGCAAGCAAAAGCTAAAAGAATTCAGCAGCACCAAACCAGCTCTAAAACACATGCTAAAGGAACTTCTCTAACTGGGAAATACAGCGAAGAAGAAGACCTACAAAAACAAACCCAAAACAATTAAGAAAATGGTAATAGGAATATACATATTGATAATTACCTTAAAGGTGAATGGATTAAATGCTCCAACCAAAAGACACAGTCTTGCTGAATGGATACGAAAACAAGATCCATATATATGCTGTCTTCAAGAGACTGACTTCAGACCTAGGGACCCATGCAGACTGAAAGTAAGGGGATGGAAAAAGATATTCCATGCAAATGTAAATCAAAAGAAAGCTGGAGTAGCAATACTCATATCAGATAAAATAAGCTTTAAAATAAAGAATGTTACAAGAGACAAGGAAAGACACTACATAATGATGAAGAGATCAATCCAAGAAGAAGATATAACAATTATAAATATATATGCACCCAATATAGGAGCACCTCAATACATAAGACAAATGTTAACTGCTATAAAAGAGGAAATAGACAGTAACACAGCAATAATGGGGAAATTTAATACCTCACTTACACCAATGGACAGATCATCCAGACAGAAAATTAATAAGGAAACACAAGCTTTAAAAGACAAAATAGACCAGACAGATTTAATTGATATTTATTTGATTTTAATATATTTAATTGATTTTATCCAGAAACAGCAGATTACACTTTCCTCTCAAGTGCACACAGAACATTCTCCAGGTTAGATGACACCTTGGGTCACAAATCAAACCTCAGTAAATTTAAGAAAATTGAAATCATATCAAGCATCTTTTCTGACCACAACACTATGATATTAGAAACAAATTACAGGGAAAAAAATGTAAAAAAACACAAACACATAGAGGCAAAACAATACATTACTAAATAACCAAGAGATCACTGAAGAAATCAAAGAGGAAATAAAAAAGTACCTAGAGACAAATGACAATGAAAACACAAAGATCCAAAACCTATGGGATGCAACAAAAGCAGTTCTAAGACAAAAGTTTATAACAATACAATCCTACCTCAGGAAACAAGAAAAATCTCAAATAAACAAGCTAACCTTACACATAAAGCAAATAGAAAAAGAAGAACAAACAAGACCCAAAGTTAGCAGAAGGAAAGAAATCATAAAGACCAGAGCAGAAATAAATGAAATAGAAACAAAAAAACAATAGCAAAGATCAATAAAATTAAAAGCTGGTTCTTTGAGAAGATAAACAAAATTGATAAATCATTAGCCAGATTCATCAAGAAAAAGAAGGAGAGGACTGAAATCAATAAAATTAGAAATGAAAAGGGAGAAATCACAACAGACACTGCAGAAGTACAAAGCACCATAAGAGACTACTACAAGCAATTCTATGCCAATAAAATGGATAACCTGGAAGAAATGGAAAATTCTTAGAAAGGTATAACCTTCCAAGAATGAATCAGGAAGAAATAGAAAATACAAACAGACCAATCACAAGTAATGAAATTGAAATTGTGATTAAAAATCTTCCAACAAACAAAAGTCCAGGACCAGATGGCTTCACAGGTGAATTCTATCAAACATTTAGAGAAGAGCTAACACTCATTCTTCTCAAATTCTTCCAAAAAATTGCAGGGGAAGGAACACTCCCAAACTCATTCTACGAAGCTACCATCACCCTGATAACAAAAACAGACAGAGATACTACAAAAAAAGAAAATTACAGACCAATATCACTGATTAACATAGATGCAAAAATCCTCAACAAAATACTAGCAAACAGAATCCAACAGGACATTAAAATGATCATACACCATGATCAAGTGGGATTTTTCCCAGGGATGCAAGGATTCTTCAATATAAGCAAATCAATCAATGTGATACACCATGTTAACAAACTGAAGAATAAAAAACATATGATCATCTCGATAGATGCAGAAAAAGCTTTTGACAAAATTCAACATCCATTTATGATAAAACTTCTCCAGAAAGTGGACATAGAGGGAATCTACATCAACATAACAAAGGCCATATATGACAAACCCACAGCAAATATCATTCTCAATGGTGAAAAACTGAAAACATTTCCTCTAAGATCAAGAAGAAGACAAGAATGTCCACTCTCACCACTATTATTCAACATAGTTTTGGAAGTCCTAGCCACAGCAATCAGAGAAGAAAAAGAAAAAAAATGAATACAAATTGGAAAAGAAGAAGTAAAACTGTCACTGTTTGCAGATGACATGATACTATACATAGATAATCCTAAAGATGCTAAAGATCCAGAAAACTACTAGAGCTAATCAATGAATTTGGTAAATTAGCAGGATACAATATTAATGAAAAGAAATCCCTTGCATTCCTATACACTAACAACAAAATATCCGAAAGAAAAATTAAGGAAACAATCCTATTCACCACTGTAAGAAAAAGAAAAAAATACCTAGGAATAAACCTACCTAAGGAGGTAAAAGGCCTGTATTCAGAAAACTATAAGACACTGATGAGAGAAATCAAAGATTACACAAACAGATGGAGAGATATACCATGTTCTTGGATTGGAAGAATCAATACTGTGAAAGTGACTATACTAGCCAAAGCAATCTACAGATTCAGTGCAATCCCTAGTAAACTACCAATGGCATTTTTCACAGAACCAGAACAAAAAATTTCACAATTTGTAAGGAATCACAAAAGACCCCGGATAGCCAAAGCAATCTTGAGAAAGAAAAATGGAGCTGGAGGAATCAGGCTCCCTGACTTCAGACTACACTACAAAGCTGCAGTAATCAAGACAGTATGGTACTGGCACAAAAACAGAAATATAGATCAATGGAACAGGATAGAAAGCCCAGAGATAAACCCACGAACATATGGTCAACTTATCTTTGATAAAGGAGGCAAGAATATGCAGTGGAGAAAAAACAGCCTGTTCAATAAGTGGTGCTGGGAAAACTGGACAGCTACATGTAAAAGAATGAAATTAGAACACTCCTTAACACCATACACAAAGATAAACTCAAAATGGATTAAAGACCTAAATGTAAGACCGGACACTCTAAAATTCTTAGAAGAAAATATAGGAAGGACACTCTGACATAAATCATAGCAAGATCTTTTTTGACCCACCTCCTAGAGTAATGGAAATAAAAACAAAAATAAACAAATGGGACCTAACCAAACTTCAAAGCTTGTGCACAGCAAAGGAAACTATAAACCAGACAAAAAGACAACCTTCAGAATGGGAGAAAATATTTGCAAACAAATCAACAGACAAAGGATTAATCTCCAATATATATAAACAGCTCATGCAGCTCAATATTAAAAGAAACAAAGAACCCAATTAGAAAATGGGCAAAAGACCTAAATAGACATTTCTTCAAAGAAGACATGCAGATGGCCAAGAGGCACATGAAAAGCTGCTCAACATCACTAATTATTAGAGAAATGCAAATCAAAACTACAATGAGGTATCACCTCACACCAGTTAGAATGGGGATCATCAGGAAATCTACAAACAACAAATGATGGAGAGGGTGTGGAGAAAAGGGAACCCTCTCTCACTGTTGGTGGGAATGTAAATTGATAGAGCCACTATGGAGAACAGTATGGAGGTTCCCTAAACAACTGAAATGAGAATTACCATATGACCCAGCAATCCCACTACTGGGCATATACCCAGAGAAAACCATAATTCAGAAAGATACATGCACCCCAGTGTTCATTGCAGCTCTATTTACAATAGCCAGGACATGAAAGCAACCTAAATGTCCATCAACAGAGAAATGGATAAAGAAGATGTGGTACATATATACAATGGAATATTACTCAGCCATAAAAAGGAATGAAATTGGGTTATTTGTAGAGACGGGGATGGACCTAGAGACTGTCATACAGTGTGAAGTAAGTCAGAAAGAGAAAACAAATATTGTATATTAATGCATATATGTGGAATCTAGAAAAATGGTGCAGATGCACGTGTTTACGAGGCAGAAATAGAAACACAGTTGTAGAGAACAAACGTATGGACACCAAGGGGGAAAAGTGGGGAGGGGTGGTGGGATGAACTGGAAATTGAGATTGACACATATACGCTAATATGTATAAAACAGATAACTAATAAGAACCTGCTGTATAAAAAACAAATTCAACATAAGTAACTAAATAAATAAAATAGTCAAACTCATAGAAGCAGGGAGTAGAATGCTGGTTGCTAGGGGCTGGGGAGAGGAGGGAATGGAAAATTGTTATTCAACGTATGTAAAGTTTCAGTTACGCAAGATGAAAGAGTTCTAGAGATCTGCTGTATGAAACTGCCTGTAAGTTAACAATACTGTATGGTACTCTGCAAAAATTAAGAGGGCAGTACTGATGTTAAGTGCTCTTCCTACAACAATAACAAAAACAGACTAAAAAAAAAAGAAGCAATGTTGTGTGGAATGCCATGATTGTGGATAAGGCATTCCGTAAGTCCATGGATGGTAGTTTTAGCAGAAGCATTATATGCAGGGAAGGCATATAATGTATGTATCCAGAGAAAGTGTCAATTCCAGGAAACTAATACACCCACCATATACACACAGTCATCCTCCATCCTAGAGATAATAAGCTGACCTATGCATGAAATCATACTGCCACCAAGGGCAGATGGAAATCTATCACCACATGATGGGCAGTATGGACCGTGGAAACTCTGAATGAGCAGGTTCCCTTTGATATAGAGTAGGAACATATTTCTGTAACTAACATTGCAGAGAAAAGTACATTACAGGAGAATTACTGTTTTGTATCTGGAAACTATATTCTATTACCTTAAAATTAACTGTTGAGTTAAATAGAAATTTCCCAGTGACTAAGAAAGATCAAATTCAGAAAAATGTCTTCATAAAAACAAGGGTTTACACCCAGGCCTATCTCTAATTTCAGTATATACTTGGACAAATTGTTTTTATTGGAATGTTTCTGTGACATTTCTACCCTCCCTTGAAAATAAGGATAATAGCTACTTTCCTTATTGTGTTTGTTTTCCTGCTTTGGGTGAGGATTTTCACAGGAAAATGTATGTAAAGCACTTAGCCCAGAGCACACAATGTAGAAGCTTCTTAAGAAATTATAAAAGATACAATACTCATTTGATTTCACAACAATCCTGTAAAGTAGTTTATAACTAGTCTCGTTTTGTGGATGAGGAGACTAAGGCTGAAAGATCAAATGCCTTGCTGAAAGTCAGAAAAACTGACCTCAAAAAGATGTACCACGGGGCTTCCCTGGTGGCACAGTGGTTGAGAGTCCGCCTGCCGATGCACGGGACACGGGTTCGTGCCCCGGTCCGGGAAGATCCCACATGCCGCAGAGCGGCTGGGCCCGTGAGCCATGGCCGCTGAGCCTGCGCGTTCGGAGCCTGTGCTCCGCAACGGGAGAGGCCGTAACAGTGAGCGGCCAGCGTACCGAAAAAAAGATGTACCACGATTCACATCCAGGTTTTCCTCCTTACAAATAGTGTTTATCATACATATACTGAGTGTGTGTGTGTGTGTGTGCTTTCAAAATAACTACAGGCTCATCACAGAAAATTTTAAAGAAACACAAAGAAAAAAATTATCTACTGCCCTTATATTTCTCATATATAAGTTACATATAAATATAGATAATACTATTAATAATAATTATAATAATAGCTAAACTTTATTGAGTCCTTCTATGAACCAGGGCTTTTCTAAGTATTTCACATGGGTTAAGCCCACTTGGTCTTGACAAATACTGGAAAGGGTAAGTACTATTCTTATATCTATTTACCAATGAGGAACCTGAGCCTGGAGATCCTAACCAGCTTTCCCAAGACCATCAGCCTCAGTGGTGGAGATAACCCACACCTGGATCAGCTGAGACTAGAGCCAGAACCCCTAGACATGAGGCTGGTAACCTTAGTACAGACATATTTTCTTACATTGGAATAATACTGTACACTTTATGATTTGACTTTCCACTAAAGTATGACGTTAATATTTCTTTATGTTATAAATATACTTCTATATAATACTGTTTATTGGCAATACAGTATTACAAGTTAGAAAAATGCTCCATTATTCGGTCAATTCTACCTTGTTGGATGCTTACGTTGTTGTTATAACACTTTGAGTGTTGTAACACTCAAAGAATACTTTTGTATATACATTTGTACGTGCTTTGTTGTGGACATGATCCAATGTTTTCATGGGACAAATTCCTAGAGTGGAATAGCTGGATAATTTTTTTTTTTTTTTTTTTTTGCGGTACGCGGGCCTCTCACTGTTGTGGCCTCTCCCATTGCGGAGCACAGGCTCTGGACGCGCAGGCTCAGCGGCCATGGCTCATGGGCCCAGCCACTCTGCGGCATGTGGGATCTTCCCAGACCAGGGCACGAATCCGTGTGCCCTGCATCGGCAGGCGGACTCTCAACCACTGCGCCACCAGGGAAGCCCTAGCTGGATAATTTTTAAGGATTTTTGTTACAGATTCCTTGCTTGTATTTCAAAAAATGGTACCAGCCATCTCTCCCACAGGCAGTGAAGGAGAGTCCTCTGAATTCAGGTCTTCTGATTCTTGCTGATGTCAATACTGACTCTGTGATAACTTCTGTTTAATCCTTCCACTTAGCGCCAGAGAATAGGTCTGAGTCCAACCCGCTAAGAGGCTTCTTCTGTGTGATGTCCTTTTTATTCAAGTATTATCCCCCATTTGAAGCACATCTATGTAATTACTTGCGTAAATCTAGAGGAATGAAACTTAACATCTCTTGTGAGATTCAGATGGAAAATCTTTTAGCACCTGATGCCAAAAAGGAACTTTTATTCTTAAGCCCAATTTCTTATTCATGTGTTTGAACTGAAAAGGGTAGAATGCAAACTTTTGAATAGTCAGTTATAATAGATAACTGTAGTACATATTCGGTAATCTGGATTTATTATTAATCTCAAGAATGTCTTTTTTTTTTTCCCCTCCTGCCATAAGCCTCTATCCAGAAGGAGCAAAGGCACAGGAAATTTCCCAGGACATCCACCAAGCCACTCAACTCAAGGTTTATTCCAAAGCTCCCTTCCTCTCAAAAGTTAGAGCTTTGTAGTCAAGAACTCTCATTAAATATTGCAATATAATTAGAGACTTGTTTGATTATTTTGCTATATGAAAAATATTCTCATCACAACTAATACCTACACAAATCAGGAATTCCCTTAAATTTCTTAAATTTAAAGTCAAAAAGTAAGGCATCTGTTGATGAGGATAGATAATGGCAAGGGTAAAAATCTGGAAACATTAGATTTTTCACTTTGCTTCTATATAAGTATACATGCAAGCAGATCTACCCACTTGTTCCTATGGAAATTTTATATCTTTTTGCCTCTCAATGCAAAGATCAATACAAAGATGAAAGTGAGTACTTCAGCCACAAGTAATGGTTCACAAACTACTGATAATCATTTTAGAAAGAATGAAGGGGAAAATATCAAGGAAAAAAGATTGCTTTCGCTTTTCTTTTCCTTTTTTTCCTATTAAAGTAAAGGTAGATGGATTTAGGCACATCATAAACTGGGAAAGAGTATTGGACTAGAATTTGGGAAAGTTTCCTTGGGAATTTTTCTTCTTACTCTTAACTTTGTATCTTCAAAGTACCTCAGGACCCTGGGGAAGATTCTCAGGACACAGCACCATCTATATGCCAAAATATCTTTATTTTCACATTCTGTGCTCAAGTATTTCATACCATGATACTCAGGAGCCTGTTTCCTACAGCATGGCTGTCTCTAAGGCCAGACATGGAGGAGTTAAAGGAGGCCAGGGTGCAGGAACAGCTGGAGATAATTACTTACAATCAAAGGACACTGCAGAAAAGCAGCAGGAACAGCAGGGTGAGGTGTTCTGCCTGGCTGGATTACAGGAGGCATCTGGACAGAGGCAACTGGGCTTAAATACTAGTAAGGGAATTTTGCACTGTTTGATCTTCTTTTAAGACCTAAGAAAGAGATTGGGATTGGTTTGAACCTGGTTTAAAAAGCCCAAAGGTAGACATTCCTGCCATAAACAGTTTGAACTCTTGTCCTGTAAATAGGGATATGGGAAAGATGTGTTAGGGCCAAGGGGGCTTTGCGTATTAAACACAAGATCAAGTTTTACATCTAAAATTCTGAAGGATAATTTTGTACTCCTGTTTTCCAACGTGGGCAATTAGTCTAAAATCCTGGACATCTGACTTTGTTCTTTGTATTCTTTTTCCTAAGATCTCTACATAAAGCATCCCAACTTTCAACTTTTTTCATCAATTCACTTTTTCTGCAGTCCTATATTATATTTCAGCCACTGCCATTTTTCCTCACAGGGCCCAGATTCATGAGGCAAATAAATATTTCTTCAGTGAAAGAGTGTATTGTAGCCAGCACTATTTTAAGGAGATATCAGATCTCTGAAGTCTTTAAATTGGATTTTTCTTCTCAGATACATTTTTTTCCATTTAATAACATGTATAAAATGGATTCACTGCATTTTATTCAGTACCTAAACCTTGACTCTTAGAGGAACCTTTCCTTGATGAACTCCAACCCGAAACTATGATCGCTCTTCTTTTGATTTATCTATAATGTTAAGAAATAAGCTCTATACTTTACAACATTGGATACTTTATCAGGTAACCACAGAATTAAGCATACCAAGTAACTTGAAAGAAAGCGTGCTTACTTCAAAGCTGATGGCATTAGATGTTATAAGATTAAAATGGAAAATTGCCTCACGTACAAATGCCTGGAGCAGGACTTATACAGACAGGATAAATGACAGCCTTTTCATTTATGATATGGAATTTGTGGAGAAAAACCTTCATGGTGGAAGTCAGAAACTTTTAGACACAAAAGCACCTAAGATGTGTCCCCCTTCCTTAGAAACTTTCAGTAGTTCCCCATTGTTTACAGGATCAAGTCCAATTGCCGTAGAATGCACAGCCACATACCATAGTATGTTTCAAATCTGCCTCTGCTGCCTCTTCTTCTCTTTCCCCATCTTTGCCCTGTATGACTACGTTCCATCTAGCCCTTTGAAACTTTTACCTTTGAACTTTTGATCCTGTAATATCTTCAAATTCAAATATCCTACCCTAATTGCACAACCTGGAAATTTTCTGCTCCAGCTTAAAGGCCTACCTTAGAAATCTTTTCCTCCCCAGACTATCCTTTTAACCAATCAACAAGAGCCTTTCCCTTTTTATCCCTTTTTCCAAAACAAAATTCAATGCCTTACCCTCACTGGCCCTGAAGAATGAATTGATCCGTTATTGGTGTATACATGGTAGTATGTACATTTGTCTATAATTCATTTGTCCAATAAATCAGGCATTAATTCATTCATGCATTTGTTTTAAAAAAGTGCTTATTGAGTCTTTTCTGCATAATGATAGCCAGTCACTGTTCAAAATTCTGGGAATGAAGCAGTGAACCAGACAGACTGACGATCTCAGGGCTAATGATCTAGCTGTGACCTTAAACTTCTTATAATGTTATAATTAGACACTTGCCTATCTGCTCATCTTGAAAGATGGACAACTTCTTAGTAATCTTCAGTGTGGATCGACAAGGCCTAGTAGTGTGGTTCATATTTAAGTACATAATAATATCTCTAAGTTGATGCTCACTGTGTTCTAAGTAAAGATTTCATGCTTTACATGAAATTTCTCCTAGAATCCTCACAACAGCCCTGTGCATTGGACACTCATTGGGCCCAGAGAAGGCAAGAAACATAGTTTCTTTGTCCCACAGTTATTAAGTAACAGAGTCAGAAATTGAACCCAAGTATGTCTGACTCCCAGAGTCAAGTGAATGAACAAATGAATGAAAGCAATGTTACAGACAAAGGTCAGTTCTTTGACCAGTGCTTCAGGTAAGGTGAAGAGGCAGTCGTTGGCCTGAGGAACAAAAATACACGGAGTGAGAGTCTCCGTGCTTAGCGTGGAAGAGTGAGCAACTGGCTGCATGTGCTTGAGGAATTTGAAGCTTATGCTAAAAATGTATCTCTGATCTACTTCATCACTAAAGCTGAATCCCTTTGGACTAGTCAAAAGTGATTGGCTAATTAACTCCTCTTTCATCTTCTTTATAAAAAATATTTCAGACTGCCTAAAAGAAGAAAACAAATTTAACCAAAATAAATAAATAAATCTCGGTTCTTCTCACCCTGGAACGTTCTGTCTAGAATTGCCCATGTGAGAATCTGCTCCGTTTCACATTAATGGCTGCAGTTCAGAATGTCTGTCCTTTTGGCCTTTGAGGTTCCACATTGAAACCATTCCTAGATCTTCTTGGGAGGCAGCCTCATGATATTCTGAGAGGGACTGTCATGGCCTTTGAAATTCCTGTCAGGAGCCCACCCCCCAGAGGAAGTTTCCTCCTTACACACAGTATAATTTTCACATCAGATCATAACAAATACACTCTTTAAATTTGGTACAAATCTTTTCAGCTCTTTCCCTTTAATGCTGTTACAGACATGTAGAAACTGCTTATTTATATGGATAAGATTTTTAAATGTAAATAGTAAGGAAGAGGAAACACACTAAGCCTGTAGGCTGATAGATTGTTATGTCTGAGCATCAAAGTCAGACCAGTGTTTCCTGATAAATTTTGTAATTCTCAACATAAAAAGGGAGGTTTTTTTTTTTATATATATCATTCCTCTTGTAGTCTCTATTTTTGTTAGACATAACTACTAACAATAATAGAAAGAACTTCCCCCATTTTGTTTACAAAAGTGGGTACAAGAAAAGTTCTCGTCACTTCTTTGACTCAGTTCATTGATTATTGACAGAATATAGAATTCATTTTCATCAGTTGATATTTTCATTTTTGCCTTTAATTCCCTTACATGATTTATTGAATATAGTAGTCTTCAAAATTTTTTATGAAAAATAATTTTCACTGGGGGCTGGGAATATCCTATTTTGCCCTTGACTTTGTTTTTCTCTGTGACGAGTCATCATAAATGTAATATTCTGGGCTTCTCTCCATGACCTCATTTACTCCTTCCGAAGGAGAAAGCAACTGCTCTGGATGGTAGACCTGGAACAATTAGGCAGGCCTACCTTTGTCCTTCTTTCTTTCCTTCTCTTTTGGGCATGGCTGTCTGGAGATAATAAGAGTTTTAGTCTGCATGAGTGTGAATAACTTCTCATGGAGTTTGAAGCTCCCAATCTGTCCAACCAGACACAGTGACTCTGGATTCAGGCGCTGAACAGACAGAAGGGTGTCATTTTGGGGCCCATCCAAACTTCAGCATTAGTTTGGAACATTAGATTATATTTTGTGAAGCAGAAGTTTCTTAAAATTTAGCTTAAGAAGGAGTTCTGAATAAAATGTGAAGGGTTGTAACTTTAAATCCTAGTTCTAAAATTCAATGACATTAGGCTCTCAAATTATAAACTCTCTTCTGCTTCTCCATCTGTATTCTTTGTATTGGAATATCTGCCACCACTTTATCTAAAAAACATAAAGGCAAACAGTGCAATTGCATGAGAGCCTCTGAGTTCTTAGATGTTATATAAATAATTTCTAAATGACATTACTATTAGTATTCCAGATTCAAAGTAAGAGGCTACTTGGTCTGAACATAATATTTGCTCTACTTAGACTTGAATTCTGAGAATAAAGAGTTTTACATCTGATTTTGTTGTTCTCTAATCTGGCAATATGAGGAATGATTAAAGCAGGGGTTTACATGGGGCAGAGTTGGGCAGTGATTTGTGATATGTTCCCAATAGAATATTTTTTCTTCCCTTTTATTTCCCCAAAGGAAATAAATTGTCAGACTTTGAGAAGGTGGGGTTCTAATAAAATTCTTCCTGCATTTCATCTGTTGTTGCTTCTTGTTCCCACCCTTCCACCCCTGCCAGTACCCACATGTTCATGCAGCAAAGACCAGGATTTCTGGAGATTACTTTCAGAGTTCCTGTCTCACCCAAAACACATATTCAAAACTTCTTCTGGAAAGGTTATCAGAGGCAGTAAAGGATGTAGAGACATTACTATGTAGGAGTAATGGGGCATAAAACCAAATATTTATTCTACCCACTGAGCACCAGCTACATAACTATAGTTTAGGCAAGAGCGCCTCTGTACCTGCCTCTAACGGTGAATGTACCTTCCAGATTTATCAAATATGCCTGGTTTGGAGATTAGTTCCCAGTAGGAGATTCCTTCAATTGAAGAGCACTTTGAATAAGGTTTATTTGATCCTCATCTCATCTTTACTTAAGTCTGGTTAGAAAGTATGAGAATGTATTTTAAATAGAGCCTTCATTCATTTTGATGAGATAAAATGCTATGGTGGTCTTACATTGATGGAAAGATATTTATTTACATCTCTGTACTCTTTCCCTCTGAGAAAAGAATATTTTACAATAAGATTTAATCAGCTCATACAAGGAAGTTAGTTGTTACAATATCACTGCCTTAGTAGGTATTAATTCTTTCAGTTTTATTTCTAGATGACCCAGTTAAGACTTATGTCTTTTCACTTCTGAAGTTTATTACTTGCTCTGCTTCTTAAAGGTTAGCAATACATGGTATTTTTTAAAATTTAATCTTCTAAATGCATTTTTTAAAAATTCAGTACAGTAATAAGGAACTGGTTAAAAATTACAAAAATAGAAAAGTATTTAGTCATTAAAATCACATCATCCAAGTATGTTTAAAATGAGAAGAAAATTAGGTGGTGTAAAACGTTAAAAAAAAACAATTTATGCAAGTTCACACAACTTTATTTAAAAACATGTATATATACATATATATGCTACATATGTATAAATTAGGAAGATAGACACAAAGTGATACAAATAATTGCCTGGTAAGTATATGTGATTATTCTTTTAAATGTCTTGGTATTATATTTTTGCTGTTTAAAATCTGTTGAATAAATATTACTTTTGCAATCAAAATGTGGCATTTTTTGAAAGTCTGAACTAAAGAAAAGTTTTGGGGAGCTTTAAAAAGGCAGATTTCTGCTTCAGCTGTTACAGCCTACATACATTTTGTCTCATGTTTGCTTTAGCCATGAAGCCACATAAAATACACATTAATAGAACTCTAACGTATTAAGTATTAAAATTTTAATTTAAATGTGTATCACATATTGCCTTTTCCACCAATTGTTTACTTAGATACTTTATAATGAAAAATAATGACATGGAGAAAAACCAAAAAAGAATTGGAAAAGAGGGTACAAGTCTGCCAACCATAAAACCAAAATAATTGCTGTGTTTCTGCCTCAGATTTGTCTCTAAATTTTTCTTCTCTTTGTTTGTAAGAAAGAACATGTCCTTAGGTGAAACATAGTTTTTGTAGCACTGTGTATTGAAAGAAATATCTCAGGGGGGAATCTAACATTGGATTCGATAATCACTGTGTAATTCAATTTATCAACAAATGTGCAATTTGCCATTGCACTTAACAAAATATTTACCTTTATTTAAAGAACAGAGGCATAATGCTAAAATGAATCTTAATGAAGGGAAGTTTTTTGGACACAGGGAACTCTGCTCAATACTCTCTAATGACCTATATGGGAAAAGAATCTAAAAGAGAGTGGATATATGTATATGTATAACTGATTCACTTTGCTGCACACCTGAAATTAACACAACATTGTAAATCAACTTTACTCCAATACAAATTTAAAAAAAAGAAAAAAATTAAAACCATAGCTGCTTCTATTTTCTTCCAGTTTTAAAATTTACATTTAAACTTAATGCTTATGTGTACAAATAATTGTTCTCCTTTACACTTTACATTTATAATTAATACTATATGATGCGATAAATTTAAAGTGTGTGATTGGCTAAACTGTGTAGTAGGGATGTGCACATTCTAATCCCTGGAACCTGTGAATATGTTGCCTTATGTGGTAAAAGGGACTTTGCAAATGTGATTGAATTAAGGATTTTCAGATGGGGAGATTAGCCTGGATTATCTGAGTGGGTCCAAAGTCATCACAAGGATCCTTCTGAGAGGAAGGCAGGAGGACCAGCTGGTAGTAGAGGCTGTGATAGAACAAATATATTTATCTGAGTTTCAGATAACTCCTCTCTAAAATGATAATTGTGAAGATTGAGATAATGCATTTGAAATATTTTGCAAGAGGATGGTGCATGCATGTATAAGCATACAAAATAGGTCGGCATTGGGCTTCCCTGGTGGCGCAGTGGTTAAGAGTCCGCCTGCAAAGGCAGGGGACATGGGTTCGTGCCTGGTCCGGGAAGATCCCACATGCTGTGGAGCGGCTGGGCCCGTGAGCCATGGCCGCTGAGCCTGCGCGTCCAGAGCCTGTGTTCCGCAATGGGAGAGGCCACAACAGTGAGAGGCCCGATTACGGCAAAAAAAAAAAAAAAAAAAGAAAAAAAATCGGCATCATTTTTTAAGTAAATATTTTTAAAGTACATATTTGTGTTTTATTTTCAACTTTTAAAGTAAATATGTGTATAGAAATAATCAAAAAATATAATCAAAAAAATGTAAATCATGGTTGTCTCTGGATAATAGGATTTAATGTATTTCCCATTCTCATATTTCTTATGTTGAACATCTATATTTTGTGACAAAAAATGTTACTTTAATAAGTACTAAATAAAAAATAAAACTATATTAAAAAAAAAAAAAAGGAGAATGGAGCTGTGTGAGGGAGGGGCTGTGAACCAAGAAATGCAAGTGGCCTCTAGAAGCTAGAAAAGGAAAGGAAAAGGATTCTTCCCTAGATCCTCCAGAAGGGAATGCAGTCCTGCCAGACTTTTATTCGAGCCCCGTTGAGACCTATGATAGGCTTCCGACCTCCAGAAGTATAAGAGAATAAATTTATACTAAGTCACTAAGTTTGTGGTAATTTGTTACAGCAGTAACAGGAAACTAGTACATGGTACCATGTTTTACCTTAATACCAGGTTTTATGATGCATATGTGTATACAGTTTATAAGTAGTTACACTTATATATTATTTTAAATAATTTATTTTAAAATTATTTAAATTTTATTTACAAATTAAAAGTTAAAGAAATGTTCACGTTGAACATCAGTGATCATTATTTCAGTATTATATTTCTTTTGTATAAAACCCCCAAAACTTAATATACTAGGAACAGTCATGGCTAAAGAGGAAGACCAAGCCTTCCTTAAAGAAAAGAGCTAAATGAGGGAGAATAAGTGAAATGCTCCTTCTATCTCCATAAATTGGAATAAAAATGACTTACATGACATCTTGTTTAACGCAAAACAGTTAACCCTGTTTTTTACAACAACCCAGCGAAGTAGAGAAAGCATTAGTCCAATTTTATATAGGCGAGAGTTACATCATAAGGCGGTTTCATTCTTACTTGTATTGAGCCCTTACTATGTGCCAGATATCATGATAGGTGCTGAGGAAATACTAATAACAACAACAACAATGTGATTCTATTTATTTATCATTTATTGAACACTTACTCTGTACAGGTACATTTCAAGATTTTATTCATACATTAACTAATTAATCTATAAAACAAACCTAGATAACAGAACAGACATAGTCTGGCCCTGAAAGTAAGCACAATCAATTGTTAAGGAAGAAAGTGTAGACATATCATCAGATACATTTTCCTGCCAAGCAAGTCCCAGGACAGAATTAAAATCACAATTTGGGAATCACAGGGAAGATACAGGTAACCCAGTCTAGGTAGAGATAGGGAAGGTTTTTCTGAGTTAGTTATTCCTGAATGTAATCTTGAAGGCAAAATCTGTCAGTCTCCCTTGGTTAAGCAATATAACAATATCACTAAACACAAAAATCTCATGGCTTAATGCAGCAAAGGCTTAATTCTTTTTTTTTTAATTAATTTATTTTACTTTATTTATTTTTGGCTGCATTGGGTCTTTGTTGCTGTGCGTGGGTTTTCTCTAGTTGTGGTGAGCAGGGGCTACTCTTAGCTGTGGTGCACAGGCTTCTCATTGTGGTGGCTTCTCGTTGTGGAGCACAGGCTCTAGGTGGGCGGGCTCAGTAGTTGTGGCTCCCAAACTCTAGACCACAGGCTCTATAGTTGTGGCGCACGGGTTTAGTTGCTCTGCGGCATGTGGGATCTTCTGGGACCAGGGCTCGAACCTGTGTCCCCTGCAGTGGCAGGCGGATTCTTAACCACTGCGCCACCAGGGAAACCCACAAAGGCTTAATCCTTAATTACACCACAAGGCAAGGTAGATTAGATAACTTTTCACAGTGCCTTTCCTCCCATAGTGACTCAGGGATCACAACTACTTCCAACTTGCAACACCACATCTCTGAGTTCTCTCACATGGCTGGAAGAAAGAGATGGAGAAGGTGCACTGAGTCTTATCTGCCTTGACTGGTAAATAATGCACCTCACCTCCACTCCAGATTATTGATCAGAGTTAGTCCCATAGC
Source organism: Stenella coeruleoalba (assembly GCF_951394435.1). NCBI lineage: Eukaryota > Metazoa > Chordata > Mammalia > Artiodactyla > Delphinidae > Stenella > Stenella coeruleoalba. Next base: position 60,409,624 of record NC_137163.1, on the reverse strand, counting down.
CTGACTCATGTGCAAGGGCAAAGAAGAATATTGAACATTTGGTGAACATTACTCCCTGCCATAGTCAGACAAAGAAGATTGAAAGGAAAGGGTTAGCAAAAGTACAGAGGGGAGAAACATCATCATCTGGGCCAGGTGGACTTTGGTTTTCTTGAATGTGATATAAAAGAAAGTGTGTAAATGATAAGAACTTGAAAGAAGAGTCATGGCCTAGATAAGGAAAGGCCCCATAGGAGATGTTAAGACTCTTGGGTTTTATCCTATAGGAGAGACAGAGGCACTGAGAAATTGTAAGTAGATTTGAACTCTGGGGATTGTGGGCTAAACTTGAAAGGGACAAGGCTGAAAGCAGGAATACCAATTATGAGGTTATCAAATAGGAGAATACTCACCAAAACCTAGATGATATAATAGAGGTAAAGGAACTGTTAGAGGGAGAATTGGCAAGAATATAAATATGGACACCAGGATGAAGAAGTGACAAACAGCTTCCAGATTTCAACTTTGGGTAACTGGTACTATCAATTTAGATAGAGATTATTGGGAAAAGCCTATTTGAAGAGGACAATGGAGTAGTTTATTCCAGACTTTTTAAGGTTCAGTTGCCAGTGGGAAATCCAAGCAGAGTCCACCAGCAGGAGTTTGGATAAAGGTCTAGAGCCAGATCCAAGCTTAAGATGAAGATTTAGGAATCATAAAAGTTTGGATAAAGGATGAAAGCACAGGAATAGGTGGCTCACAAACTGTGAAAATGAAATGAGCAGTGGCCTTGGAACTCAACCCTGGGAACTACCAGCATGTAAAGTGTGGGGAGAAGAAAGGGTCTCATGAAGATGCAAGAGAAGGTACTGCCAGTTGTGTAAGGAGAAGAAGCCAAGGCATGTTTCAAGAAAAGTGGGATCGACCATCTTAAGCGGCATAAAGAAATCCAACGGGATAAGGACTGAATTTTGTCATTGAATTTGGGGATTAGAAGCATCCGGTGATAGCCTTACTAGTAAAGAAATTGGCAAGAAAGAGAGATTGCAATGGACCCGGCAAATGCTACATAGTGGATAAACCAGCCATAGGGTAGCCACGTCCCCCGAGAAGTTTAGGGACTTGTTCAGCACCCCATAACCAGAGCAAAAGTTCAAGATGGGCAGAACTGAAATGGAGGCCAGGTCATGCAGCTGCTTAATGGCGGGGCAGGATATAGTCATATTCACCAGAATACCTCAAAAATAACTGCAGTCATTCACCACATTTTCTAATTTACATGAGAGTCTAGATGAGCTGTTGAAGGGAATTTTCCAAGCATATATTCAAACACACACACACAATAAGGCTTGAAGAAGTACAATGTTTAGGTGATTTACTTTAATGGGAACTGAGCAGAGCACAACAAACTAATAATACGCTACTAAATCCAAGTGCATTTTAGACTTTTAGGGAGTACTTAATGGGACCAAGCAGTCTTAGCAAGTTAAATTGAATGGATGTATTTTTAAACAGCATCCTACATGAACATAATTCTATCATGTGATCTTTTTTTCGATAAGCAAGGTGCTGAGCTAATATTTAAGCCCTTGCTTAAAGAAATGAAATACTTAGAGGGACAAAGTTCCCACTGCCTCTTGGGGGTCACCGAATTGTCTGTGGCCCTAAATAAAGGAAAGACCCTGGTTTTCATAGCAGGCTCTGGGAACATAGACAAGCTGTATGGCTCTCACTTGGTGGGGAGTGGAGAGAGATAACGCTGACCATGAAGGCCGGAACCAGATAATGAAGGGCTTTATATATCATGCTAAGGAGTCTGGACTTTATCTTGCCGGTTAGCAGAGAGCTATTAAAGACTTTTAAGTAAGGGATTATCATGATCAGATTTCTACTTTCTGGCAGCTACAGTGTGGAGGAGAACTGAAGGAAGACAAAGACTGGAGGCAGAGAGACCAGTAAGTCCTGCTTATTCTCTTTTTTCCCCTCTGCCTCAAGATTCCCACATACCAAGCCTCCAGATGCATTTTTAGTGTGAACTTGCTTTCCAGGGACAGCCTCCCTGGTCTGGGTATTCATTCCCTGACTACTGACAATGCGTGCACGTGTGTGCTCTTGTGCACGCGCGCACACACACACACATATGCACACCCAGAGCATGGTTTTCATTCTGATCCTTCTTGGGCAGCATCAAAACTTCCTGTTGTATCCCGATCACCCGGAAGTCAGATCAAGGAACACCTGGATATATTATATGAATAAAGGACCTCTTGTCTGTTGGGAAGACAAGGAAAGTGCATGGGATTTGGTCAAGAGATGGGGATGGGGCCATATGAATGTATGAAAATTACAGTCAAGCTGCTTAGATGAATTTGCTGGAAAGTGTTTTTATTTTCTATATCTTTACAGAGCATTTCTCATGGAATACCTGGAAAGGTATGCAGAATTCTAAAAGGCAGTAAGAGAAAGAAATTGAAGAAGAGAGGGAATTAAAAATGTATGTCCACACAGTAGACCTTGAACAAGAAGTCTCTAGTGCGGAATCTTGTACACGGATTGCCACAGGTTAGCCATAGAAGAGATGGCTAAGGAAAATGGAAGATCACTTCCTCCAGGAAAAGAAAAGAGTAAATGCAGTAAAATATTTGCAAATAATGCTTCAATGCAAGCAAGTTTAAAGGGAGGAGTAACAGAAATTATCTATGTATCTGGTTCTAATGGTGCAAGTGTTTCTAGGTTATTAACAGCAGGAGAACAACTAAATTACAGACAGTTAATAGCTGTAAGTCTTGGGAGGCAGAAAATAATGTAGCCTGAGTGGATTGCTAAAAGATATTATACTTACAGAAAACTTTAACTAATATCTATGTGGTCTTTAATGTTGGAAGTACCATCTTTGGAACATTCTTTTTTTTATCCCTTGGAGAACAAAGTAGTATCTGTGGTTTTTTGTCTTCCTCACATTAAAGTACAGGAGAGAAATGGAGATGATCTCATCTAAACAGTGAGGTAGAAAGAGGGCAGGGTCATTTTATATGTTATTGAATCACTAAGACATTCTTGAATATTGCAAATTTGAAACGTGACTGTTAATCACAATGGTGCAATTCATTTCAGAGGAAACTGTGGCTTATGTTGGTGCCACTTTGCACATCTCTGAGAATAAGGAGGTTGTACAGAAACAATTGGTATCAACTGCTCTCTGCCGTCCTGGGAGAAGACACAGGGTCCATTTCTTACCCTGGTGACATCTGTGATGTTGTGAGCAGATTGGGTGTATAGGGGAAGCATGAAATGACAAAAGAGAACATCCAGCACTGAAGCTGCTGGTGGGCATCAAGGTCAGCAGGAAGATGGAGATAAAATGGCAAGAGTAAACTAGATTATGCATAGTGCTGGGATTGAAAGGTCCTCTTTCACTGCTCAAACACTGAAAGCTGGAACAGCTTTGTTTCATGGTGTCAGAGACTGATAACTCTCCTGTTCACATAAAGTAGAGCACTAATCCTCATAGAGGTTGCTTCCACATAGTTTATAAACCCTCTAACCTCAATAGCTGAGAGATGATGGGGATAAGCTGCTAGGTTTCAGAGTGCCAGATCTTTGGACCTGAAACATTTCTTACTTCCTTCCTTTCCTTGTAAGGCCAGGACACTAGGTCTTCCAAGTGTCTGTACTAATTAAATGCAGGTCTAGTATGCCAAAAATGTTTTGAATGTAAAAGATTAACGAGAGAGAAAACTTTTGTGAAAGGAGGGAATTGAGACAAGAGAAGCCCCTCCTGGTTGGCATGGTTTTAAGGGGGAGGTAATCTTGAGGTCTTAAGAACATGAGCAGTGCAATTTTTTTTAAGAGACACTTGGCTCCAATGGAAAGGAATGAACCAACTATTTCAGAGACTAAGACAGCAGCCACCCATGAAGGCTCACCATGATCGTGGGTGACAGATGAGCTGTAAGTGGACTGTCTGAGTAAATGAGGACAAGATTAAGCCATTCTACATTTGCTTCTTCTGGCCGTGTTACCTCTTGTTTTGTTTTAGAGCTCACCATAAGGGGAACCCACTGACCATTTTGACCTTTCCTTCCAGATTTGGCATTTGGAGGAATAAATCAGGATTAGCCCTGCCATTAAGCTTCAGAGATGGTGCCTTTAAGACAAAAGTAAGACCATTACTGACAGTTTTAGCACTTGGGACAATATTGCATTGCTCATTTGGAACAGTAAGAATTAATCAGTAGGAGAAACTCAATGTTCCTGTGGGCAACAATGCTCTCCCCCAATATTTTGACTATTACTTGTTCAATCAGTTGAGTGGTGGGAGGTAAGCAAGGAGACAAAGATTTGTGTTTTGGTAACTTGCCAGCACTTAGATGTCAGCTAGCCTTCTGAGAAGCAGAAAGATTTTTTTTTTTTTTTTTTTACGAAAACATTCAGCAGTGGTCAGACTGATGAACATATTTGGAGACACTGAAATGAGGTAATAATGGCAACAATGTTATTTTTACAGCATTGGAAGAAAGGAGGACAAGTACCAGCTGCCAAACTCATTGGTCACATTGATCCCTAATAAATCCTGGGTGAGCCTGCCTAATATTAGTCATAAGAGTTAAGCCTGTGAATCTGTTAGGACTTAAGACACATTACTTTTATTTGGGAGGGTAAGAAAAAAACCTTCTGGCATACGGTAAGGGGAGGGGTAATTTAGTACGCTTTCTTAATGTTTTGAAAAGCAGGACTGAGGCAACATTTGTTTTCTTGGATGAATATCTTCTATTCTCAAGAGAAAATGGCCATCTCTCATCAGAGAAAAAAGGGGGAAGTGCACCTAAGGGAAGAGAAACTTTGGAAAAAATCTTTCTTGTTTCAGAAAAGATTAAAAAACAACAGCAACACATAATATAATTTCCACATACACTGAATTCCCATTTACTGAAGACCAACTAAGGCATCATACTCCCTGTGGAGTCACCTTTCCTTTTCTAATACATTTAGCAATTGCCCTTCACAACTCTAGTAACAGTGCATTCTGCTAATTTCCCTATTTTACAGATGAGAAAACAGCTGTTTACTGTGATCCAACAACTTAGTATGGCCAACAAAGACCATATAGCTGGTTAATTGTCAAAGTGGGATTGTGTATCAGGCCTGTTAGACTCAGAGCCCAAGAGCCTAAATGTGAGGCTAAATTATGGAAAATTTCACCTCTTTGGAGGTAGTAGACTTGGTGATCAGGGGCGCAGGAAATGAAGTGGCTCAGATCTGGAATCTTCCAGATCTATGAATTGAGTAGATCTGGAAGATCTGTGAAATGGAAGTCATCATTCTTTCATAGAGTTTTTGTCAGGGTTAAATTACATAACATAGAAGCAATGTCCAATACACCACAAGTGCTTAGGGGATTTATATGTGCACACTACTATATTTAAAATAGATAACCAGCAAGGACCCACTATATAGCACAGGGAACACTGCTTAATATTCTGTAATAACCTAAATGGGAAGAGAACTTGAAAAAGAATAGATACATGTATATGTATAACTGAATCACTCTGCTGTACACCTAAAACTAACACAACATTGTAAATCAACTCTACTTCAATATAAAATAAAAATTAAAAAGAAAAAAAAAATTTAAGTAGCTGTTTTTTGAATGACAATTATTGGAACATGCTTATTAGTTTTGTTTACTCTTTGACCAGTAATACCCAAACTTGGAGCCTACTCTAGACCAATAGGTCACCTATTTCTGGGAAGAGACCTTAGAATATGAACTCTCATCCATCGTCACTTATGATTCTTAGGATCTGGCTAGTTGGGGACATCATGCTTTGGGATTTTTGGTTCCTCTTCTATACTCCGAACTAACCAGTTACTTAGATAATTTGTTAAAGGCCACCCCATGCCACTGCTCTCTCTAGATCAGCCCTGCAAAGTACAAACCAATCTTTATTTTCTCCCTGATCTGTAAAGATTAGTGATGCTGTCACTAATGTACCAGTCAGATAAGTGTCAGCTCTGGTTCTTTCTGGCACTGAATTATATGTGGTTCAAAGCACACATTTAGAGGAAAGATTGTCTGAGGCCTTCACAGTGAAATTGCTTTTCTTAAACAGGTCTTGTGTTGACACCCAGAAAGCAAAGTCTCTACAGAGCTTTCCCCCCTCCCCAATCATCTGTCAATCTTTTAAAAATCAATTCAGAATTTACCTATTCCAGAAATTGGTACTAATTGCCCTTGATTCCAACTACTTCCACATTACTCTCAGAATTTCAATTATGAGTCTATAAATATAACTGGCTTTTGGTTACAGGACAAAAGTTCTTGATAATGGCAGTTTAGTATTTCTCTTCAACTAAACTCTATAGTCCTTGAAGGCAGGAACCATTTCTGTTGCATATTAAATGTGGATGAAGATATGGTCCCTGTCCTCAAGGAGCATAATATCCAACGAAGAAAGATGCTGACCTGCAACTATTAAACAATATTTTCCATGTAACTAGATGCACATTATAGTGCTCTGGCTATTCCATGAACCCAACTGTTGACTAAAATACTACGTTCAGGAATGTCATCAGCTTGCTAAGGAGACTCACACCTGAGTTTCATAGAATGTTTGCTATTTTGGAGGGCCAAGCAAATCACTACAAATGTTTGGAGTAAATCAAAATGATATTTACTTTTATATATAATCTTTTTTTTTTTTTTTTTTTTGCGGTACGAGGGCCTCTCACCGTTGTGGCCTCTCCCGTTGTGGAGCACAGGCTCCGGATGCGCAGGCTCAGCGGCCATGGCTCACGGGCCCAGCCACTCCGCGGCATGTGGGATCCTCCCAGACCGGGGCATGAACCCGTGTCCCCTGCATCGGCAGGCGGACTCTCAACCACTGCGCCACCAGGGAAGCCCTATATATAATCTTTATCTAGAACTTCTTCTCAAAGTCCACTCTTTTCTAGTCCATGAGCATATTATTCTCTAGACAAGCATTTTTCAACTGTAGCTTATGGTTTATTACTAGGTCAGGAAATTTATTTAGGGGCCATGACCATCATTTTAAAAACATGAAATAGAATAGACAATGTCATAGACTGTATACTTAATAAAAAAAATGAGTTTATGAAAATTGTTTTCTGCACATGTACAGGGTCACAGTGTAAAATGTATTTCTTACTATGACTTGTAATCAAAAAGCATTCGAGGAACAATGCATCTAGTCAGCACCCAGAGAACTGAACAGATATTCTTAGTAAGACTATAGAAAAGCTTGATGTTTGCAACATGTTTTCCCATTGAAGAGAATCACATTATGTTGTGGTAATACTTTCTTTGCTAGGTTTAAATCTAACCATGGAGAACAAAACATCAGTCATGTTACTGATAAAACTCTACTGAAGACCTGGCTTAGATGGATGGCCACATCAGGAAGTGGGCTTCCTAATGCTTCACATCAGAAGTGTTGGAGTTACATGTCACCCAATTGTATGCAGAATTAGATAACTACAGACCTCACTGGGATCAAGCTCCCATAAATCTACCTCATGATGGACTCTCTGCACCAGAGAATCCAAGGTGCTAAGATCAGAAGGCCACTCTCAGGAAATCTTAAAGTGTGACTCACGGGGAAGTCACAAAAAATAATTCCAGCCTCAACCAAGTAGGTAATTCTCAAAAGAATCCCCAGACGCCATGGGAAACCACCACAGTTGTCTTGAGCCTCCCCACCTGTAATGGCTTGTCCTCCACTTCACATGAATGCCTCTCACTGTCCAAAGTTAAGGGTCTAAAGATCACCCTGGCACTAGTCCTACACCCATGAAAATTTGAAACACAAGCAAATTTCCAGGCCTTTGAAGCCTTATGCAAAACATTTTTCCTAGAAACCAGTACTTGATAAATATCTAGACCTTGTGACAGTTACCAGGAGAAACTCCTGGTGACTTAGTTGCCAATAATTCCAGTACTATGTGGCATTATGGCTTGTTAACATGAAATCAGTTGTGAGCACTCTCCTATTCTGAGCAGAATACAGATATTTATTATATTGTAGGGTGATGTGTAACAGAGAACAAATTTGACTCCATATTGGATCCGTTCCTTTAGTTCTAACCTTTGTGTTCTGTTGCCTGTGCTTAGTCATGCAGGCTCTGCACCTTTTGTAAAAGAATGTTGCCTATAGCCTGAAATATACAGGATAGCACATTTCTCAAGGCTCTGACCTTTAAAGGTGTAACACTTATCCATTAAAAAGTTGCAGAAAAGAAAATAGCATTTGTCTTGTTGGAAGTTTATAGGAGCATTGTGACCAGACCTACATGGACAGCTGCAAGAACAAAGGATTCCAGCACCAAGAAGTTTGCAACAACTAGCCATACCCCCTCCCTTTTAGTGTAAAAGGTGCCTGAATTCTAACTTGGGTAAGATGGTTCTTTGGGACACTAGTCCTCTGTCTTCTCAGTCTGCTGGCATTCCGAATAAAGTCACTATTCCTTGCCCCAACATCTTGTTTCTCAATGTATTGGCCTGTCATGTGGCAAGCAGTACAAGCTTGGACTCCATAACAGATGCACCTATGCAAAGTCTCCTCTCTCAGAGAGCAGCTTCTGCAATATCACTCCCTTGTTGCAAAATTTAGAAATTCCCCAAGTCTTCTTTGAGTCACTTTTCCTTTCTGATCATAGTTAAAACCTTATTGTGCACTACCTTTCGACCTCTTTGCATTCCGCACCCCAGAGCTGAGTATACCACCACTTCTGTCTAACCACACAGTCTCCATTCTATTTTTTAAAGTTATTTTTAAGAGAGTTTTAGGTATACAACCAAGTTGAGAGGAAAGTACAGAGATTTCCCGTATACACCCTGTCCTCACACATTCATAGCCTCTCCATTATCCACATCACTCACTAGAATGGTACATTTTTTTTTTTTAACCAACAATGATCCTACATTGACACATCAGAATCATCCAAAGTCCACAGTTCCCCTTAGGATTCACTCTTGGTGTTATACATTCTATGGGTTTGGACAAAAGTATAATGACATATATCCATCATTAAATATCATAGAAAGTATTTTCACTGCCCTATCATTCTATCTTTATGAGCTAGCATTTCTTACTGCTGCTGATAATGGAACTAAGGCCCATGAATTCTGTCTTCTAGATTTCATTAGTTTTGCTTCACCTGAAGAATCACCTCCAGCAGATTGCTGAAATGTTGGAGTTTTGAGCATCTGTGCCCCTCAAGGCCCAGTCAAGCCCAGTACTTTTGCCATGTTTCCTTCCCTAGAACCTGAATTTTCCTGAGCTCTTTATCTCATCAGGTCTTGAATAACTCAGGAACTTTAATGTCAACAAAAATATTTTCTTCTGCCATAACATTTTTTCGGGAGCAGTGGAACATGTCTCTTGCATTCTCTTTATCCTCATCCTCATTTTAGGGAGACTCAGTTGTGTTTTTACAATTAACTTACATTGCCCCTTTCTTTCTCTGACACATAAAAAGCTCACTCTGTTTGCTGGATCTTCCAATCTTCTTTTTAGATATTTATTTTTCTAAAATTCTCCTCTCGGTTTAGCCTGGATCCATAACTACCTGCATACCTATCCTTTATGAAGCGTGAATTCAATGAACTGAGAGTCTTCCAAAAGTATATATCTTTCAAACAAATGTGTCTACTTCCTCCACCCCATCGCCACATTGAATAATCCTACTCGGGAAGCATTCTCTCATCAGATGACCATCGAACTTAGCACTGAACTTCAATATAAGACATAGTAAATTATAATGCTCAAGAGTCCAGATTCTGGAGCTAAATGACATGAGTTTGAATTTAAGCTATTTTATTTCTTAGCTATGTATATCTTTGGGCAAATCCTTTAAGTTACTTTGCTTCAGTTTTCTTATATGTAAAATGGGATCATTAACGTTCCCTCCCTTATGAGATTATTATAAATATTAAATAAACTCATAGGTAAATTTCTGAGATTAGTTCATGATACATAGCAGGAGGTATTATGTGTTATCTTCCCTGAAACTTCTCTTATTCATACATTTCCCAGGCATTTTACCTCAAGAGAGAGGTGATCACTGGTGCACCTACTAATTCCTTAAACATGATTCTCTAGTCCGTTCTTCTGATATATATCTAACTTTTATAAAGTTGCTAGTTGACATTTGATTCAAGCCTTAAGGGAGCAACTATTGGTGGTTTTAAGGGTATGCTTCTCCCTGGTTTTCTGGATCCAGGCTCCTTCTGAGAAAATCATTCCAGTGAGCTTCTGGAGATCTTACTGCCCTTCCTCTGGTTGTTTACTTTGAACCCCAATCACCCTTTCTGATCAAGTAACAACTAGAATACTCTTACCTAATCCTATCTATAAGGACACTAAACCTGGGTGTATCACCTCTCCCCTTTCTTATTTGTCCAGACTGACCTCCAAGGTATTGTTTTTCTGCTTATTTTGGTCTACCCTCTTTTGTAAGAACTTAACCTTGCTCCTAAGAAAATCTCTGTCTTCCTCTTAACCAAATGTTCTTTATTTCTCTTTCATTTTCCCAAAGATCATGTTTTGATAGCTTTTAAAATCCAATCCAATTCTTCTTTGTTACCAGAACAAACCCGGTTCTTGAAGACAGAGTATTCCTAGCACAGACTTTTCTATTTGCCTTCTTAACTTTTGGGTTTGAATAAATTTCATTAGGTGGCTTCTCTACCTCAAGAAAGATGGTCTATCCCTTACTTAATAAGGGTTCCTCTACTGGGGGCTATTCATTGATGTAATCACTATCCCTCTGAGTCTGAACCTAGTTACCTGAAGACAAGGGGTTTGGCAGAGCTCTTTTGAGACAAACCATGTGATGCAAGGTGTGAGCCTTCCACACTTCACCCCTTGACAACTGAAATGCAGATCAAGAAAGACTATACCTGGTATGAAGCTCTGTTGCTCAAGCAGAACTTAACTGTTCTGAAATCTAAAGCCCTAGCTTGAAGGCCTTGTTGGGAAAAAAAAAAAAATACAATAAAGCTAAAATCTTTCCATACAACCTGTGCCTAAAGAGCCCGCACAATGATATATTACAGAAATAATCTCTTTTTCTATGATATTCTAATCCTTTTCTGGGTCTCATCGGCAATACAAGGCCAAGCTGTCCCTGTGTAATTTGTGGGCAGCAGCAACGACATGTACATGAAAGCCTGACGGCCAGCTCACTGGGGTCTGTCCCAGCTAATAACCAGTTGTCCCACTGGAAAAACAGCACAGATATGCTGCCTCCAAAATACCAGGATACAATTCTAGAAAACCTGGATCTACAAAGCACTAAATAAATAAATCTTCAGGCTGCACCATCAGAAGTAAAGATAACCACATTTCATTTTGGTACCTAAATATCAGTCCTTGTATCCTTCTTTCAAAGTTAATAGACTGTGCATCACTCCTTTGGTCTCTTGAAACACTCAGATAATAACACTCTGTAGCCATAGGAAGCAGATGAAGATCAAAATATTTCTTACTGATAAAAGCTAAGCTGGAGGCTATGGCCTCAGTGTACATTTTCCTAATTCTTCACTCCATAATTACACCCAGTCATATGGTCACAGTGAGCTGGGCCACCACAAGACACCCCTGTATGAGCCTTCTGACCATGAAGCTTAGCACCCAGAGGATAGAGATCAGAACATAGACTTTCCATAGGCAGGCAGCTTCAAAAAGAGAACCTGGAATTATTGCCTGTTCTTCTTCTAAGTTGCTGGTCAGAAAATCCCATGAGAAGGCATAAGTCAGTGAGGGAGTGGGACCAACCACGTGCATGAGTCTACATGAGATGTTCCCTCATGGGGACATGAGGCCAGGCTAACACTTCAGATTTGGATTTTAAATAATTGTCTTAATATTAAAAGACCAGGAGTCTGGCTGGATAGGGAATTGTTCACCAAATCCCAAAGACTTTTCTAATATTCTGCCCCAGTAATTAAATGTAAATAATGTAGTGAAAGGCAGGTTAACCATTTATTTTACACTGCAATGTTTCTAGGTTGGACAATAAATCACATTAGCCATCTAGGGCTAATGCTGATTAATTTTTTCTTGCCCACCTGTAAGACTTTATAAACTAGAGTGTCTTTAATTCAAGTTAGAAAACAGATTCATGGGACTTTTCCAAAATAGCTTTTCCAGAATATTTTAGTAAGAGTTCAACTCATATGTTAACATATTTTAAATGTTTTTGAAAGTGCTCTGAAAACTGTAAGATATTGCATAAAATATGATGTTGTTTTCAGTAAGTTTAGAGTTTTACACGGTGTCTTTTTTCTAATAAACCATATCTATTTCTAAACGTGGATGAATTTTTGTGTCTCATCTACTGAACTATTCACTGTCCTGGTCAGAGATTGAACCTGATTAGGTTGATGGGATACACTTTCTAAAAATTCTTAGAACACAAATGGGAACCTCTGCTTTTTTGAAATAATTAAGAAACATCAATAATCCCAACTACCTAATGCAATTACTATTGTCATTTTTTGAACTTTCCCTTTAGACTCTCCCTCTATTATGTCATTTCTCAATAAAACAAATTAGTCTTAGGTACTTTTCATATAAGAGTATTTATTTCTCAGCTGTAACCATTATAAAATCTGTGTTAGAGTTGTATACAAGCCGATTCCAAAATATCTTCCACTTACTCATGGCTGGTAGGATCACATATGACTGGTGTTTCTCTTTTTCTATGGAGAAAGTTCTCTTTGTTCAGGCTGTCACGTGAATTACTTGGGCTCCTTGGGGACTGTTAGATGCTGGTGGTGATTAATGGGAAGTTAAAACCCGTCCCATGACACCTCTTTCATCTTCTTCATGGGAGAGTGTTTGAAAAGGTACATAAACATCCCTACCAAGTAGGAGTCACTCCCAACAATACCATTATCTGACATTGAACCTTACAATTTATAAACTTAGGTCAAAACATTATGTGTAATTTCACTTGTGCCATAAAATTATTCTTGAATAAATAAAAATGACTTTAGCTTGAAGATTTCCTTTAAGTGAAATTTTGGGTAAATAGAATGCATCCAAATTCTCTTAATCATCTTTATGTGCCCAGACCAGATTACTTTTTCCTGGGGACTTCATTATAAGACAAGTCACAAATAAGGTGATCTTGTTAAAAGAGACTGGGGTCTGCTCACAGGCACATGTACATTCAAAATGAAAATATCTAAAATAAAACTTCTGGGTTCCCTGCTGTTATCAGAGGAATCTCAGAGGTGTCTGTAAGCCAAATAATAATGAAGGGGGGAGCAGTGAGAGTGAGAGAGGGAGAGAATAACAAAAACAGTTTTCTACTTTTACGAGGTTAGCAGGTGTTAATCACTCAAGTCCCCAGGAAGCCCTCTTTTCCCTCCACAAGAGTTTGCAAAATAGCTTTTGTGTACATTTTACCCCTTCTACTGTAACCAGACCCTGCATCACTCTCACTTTTCTGTGAAGTGATTGACTGATGCTGCCATGCTGGTCTACCTCACCCACTGTTGGAAGCAGTGATCATTCTGGTCCTGTTGGCAGGCCCAGGACAGGACCGTGCTATGACAGGTATAATATAGAAATAATGTAGACCCTAGTGTAAATAATTAAAGTTGTATTTTGAACACAGTTTACCAGTGACATCATTTATCAATATCACTAGAATTCTTCAACGAAATTACAGCTTTATATGTAGAATTTAGATGTCTACCATTCACGGCAGTACATGAAGGATGTTTCTATGAAACATAGGTACTAGATTCATTAACATCAAGGGGCAGGTCTTTTTATGGGGGGAGGTATAGTTGATTTACAATGTTGTGTTAATCTCTGCTGTACAGCAAAGTGAGTCAGTTAGACATACATATACATTTTTTTTATATTATTTTCCATTATGGTTTATCACAAGATATTAAACATAGTTCCCTGTGCAATACAGTCAGATCTTGTTGTTTATCCATTCTCTATATAAAAGGTTGCATCTGCTAATCCCAAACTCCCAGTACATCCCTCCCCCACTCCGTTTTCCCCTTGGCAACCACAAGTCTGTTCTATATGTCTGTGAGTCTGTTTCTGTTTCATAGATAAATTCATTTGTGTCATATTTTAGATTCCACATGTAAGTGATATCATATGGTATTTGTCTTTCTCTTTCTGACTTAGTTTGATAATCTCTAATTCCATCCATGTTGCTGCAAATGGAATTATTTTGTTCCTTTTTATGGCTGAGTCGTATTCCATTGTGTGTGTGTGTGTGTGTATATATATATATATATATATATATATATATATATCTCACATCTTCTTTATCCATTCATCTGTAGATGGACATTTAGGTTGTTTTCATGTCTTGGCTATTGTGAATAGTGCTGCTATGAACATAGGGATGCATGTATCTTTTTGAATTATAGTTTTGTCCTGATATATGCCCAGGAGTGGGATTGCTGGATCATATGGCAACTCTATTTTTAGTATTTTGAGGGACCTCCATACTGTTTTCCATAGTGACTGCACCAACTTACATTCTCAAGGGGCAGGTCTTGATTCAAATAACTGAGCCTCTATTCTCTTCTCCTTCTGCGAAACTGAACCCATTCATGGATTACTTTCTAGACTCAATGAATATAACCCTAGTTGTATTGTGCCTTTTGGAGAGAAGTTCAGAGAACAAAAATCAAGGTTAAAAATGTGAAGAGGCCAACTGTTGGGCAAGTATAAATTAGTGAATAGAGAAACAAACTGACGTCAGTTTCCATATATCAGGAGCTCTTACTTGTATCAGTTTAAATAAACATGATGTGTTTTTGATTTAAAAAAATGTAAATTTGGGGGGAAAATGTCAAAGGAAATCTTTGTTTTCTCTTAACTGATATTTTAATGTAAGTAAATTATACAAATGTAATATAAATAATTCCAGAATATAGCTATTTCAAAATGGTCTTGATATCATGTCTTATAAGAAAAAAAAAAGAAAAAGAGGTTTGAAAACAACTCTTCCAAACAGAGTTGAGGGATAGAGTATATGCTTGTCAGTTTTTAACCAAGGTTTATAAATCTGAGATGCCCATCCATAGATTACCTCAGTAGAAACTGATCTTAGAAAAATGCAAAAGTCATCCACACTCTTTTAATCTATATTCTTTTCTCTTCATTTATTCCTTTGTCTCTTGATTTCCAATAAAAGAGTACCCTAGACCTATCTCGTGCAGGGAAAAACAACATATGTTTATAAAGAGTTAATAGAACAAATTAAATTGCTATAACATATACTACTGTCTCAAACTTTCTGGAGGATTATTTAACATCAAAAACTTTAAAAGTATGCCCCTACTTTACTTCTCAGAAATTCTACTTCTAGAGATCTATCTCAAAGTTGAGATGCATTAAATGTTGGTTACTGCAGTATTCTTTATAAAAAACAAAAATTGGGAGCAATGTAAATGTCTGACAAATCAAACCCATCAATGTAAATTTGTTGTCCTGAATGATTGTTCCAAAAATGTAGAAAAACACATAATGACATAAGGAAATCTTTGTAATATATTGTGATGAAAAGCAGATTAAAAACAGTTTGTACAGTATGATCTTATCTCAGTCTGTTTGGGCTGCTATAACAAAATACCATAGATTGGGTGACTAAAACAACAAACATTTATTTCTCACAGTTCTGGAGGCTGGGAAATTCAAGATCAAGGCACCAGCATATTCAGTGTCTGATGAGGAACTCTTTACTTGTTCACAAACAAGCTGTCTTCTCCCTGTGCCCTCGCATGTCAGAAGGATGAGAGAGCTCTCTGGGGTCTTTTTTGTAAGGGCACAAATTTCATTCATAACATCTCCACCCTCATGACTAATCACTTCCCAAAGGCCCATCTCCAAATATTATCATACTGGGAATTAGATTTCAACATATGACTTTGGGGAGAAAATTCAATTTTGCAAAAGAAACTGTATACTTAATATAAAATTTTATATTCATGGAAAGAACTTCAGAAAAAATTGTCTTTAAGTTTAGAGATTATGAGTAATTATATAATAACAATAGTAATTTAGTGAACAGTGTTCTCTGTACCAGGCGCTCTTCTAAGTGCTTTACATGCACTGTTTAATTTAATTTAATTCTCACAACAACCGGAAAGATGGGCATTATTGTCCCACTTAGAAGATGAAGAAACTGAAGCCCACAGAAATTAAGAGGTTTGATCAAACTAACAATGACAGACAGAGGCTTGAGCCCTGGCAGTCTAAGCAGAGAACACATTTTAAATTACCATACTATAAAAACATCCCAATTTTTATTCATTTATGTTTTATATCTTTGTCCAAATTTTCTAGAGTAAATATGCATTATTTTATAACCAGGAAAAATATCTAATAAATATTGTTTTAAAATCATGTTAGGCATTGTAAGGAAAAAGAAAAAACTCCTAAGTAAGTGTAGAATAATATTTCTATTTCAAGAAATAGATTTTCTGAAACTAAATTGATGGATTAGAGTCTCCTTTAATTTGCTTTTGGGATACAATAAAACCATGTAACTGATGAAATAACAAATGACAACATTTCTGCCTTACTAATCACCCTTTTTTTTAATATAGATGATCAACCTATCCAAGAAACATGATATTTCCATAATATGACTGTGTCTGTGCTTGCTTCCAATTTTCCCCCTTCATTTCTCCTTTCTAAAGAAGTGTAAACATCTCACGTAGACATATGACAACTTGTTCTCCTTATAAGTAAGGAGAGAACAGAGTACAGAAAATGATACCATTGTGGAATTAAGCGTATCATCCTTCTTTCAAAAGGAATTGGTCACAATTTGCTTTGTTGGAACGATCTGTCCCTTGTTACCAATTTATATTGCTCTGTGGGACTGTGTTAGAAAAACATTATTATTATTAGCAGTAGTGATACTTGGCAGCCATTCAGCACATTTCATCAAAGACTCTAAGAGCTTAGCCATCCATCAAACTTGCCTTGGTGTGCTCCTGGGAGGAGGTGGTATTATTTCTGTTTGGAACAGAGGTTAAGTGACTTGCCCAAGGCCTTGAAGCTAGTGAGATTCAGAGTTGGGAATTAAACCCTGGAGACTTGACATCCAGCATCCCACTCTCCTTCCTGGAACACATTCCCTCTGCCTGTCTGAAAGATGTAGGGATAAATAAAGCATCTAATAGAAAAATGGCCTGCTCCCCAGCATGTGTTCTTATGTTCAAGCTCTTCTGCCATTAAATTGGAAAAGCACAAGTACTTTCATTCAGAACGTGAGCTGGTACCTTTCAGTTTTGGCACTTGTTTCATTCATTCCTTCACCGAATATTTATTTAGCACTACCACACGTTAGACAACAATTTAGTTTTTGTGAGCAACACATTCATGACCTGCAGGGAGTTTTCAGTCTAGTAGGAAATAAAGACAAACAGATCATTATAATAATGAGTGATGTTGGTTAGTGTTTATTACTGTATCATAGTCCACACTTGAAATGTAGATCCTTCCTCTTTTGCTGTATATTATAGATTTTAATGAGGCAACATCTGTGTCACAACAATTTAAAGCCATATGTAGTATATGCACGTGTGTAAAGCATATTTGGTTCTTTGATTTTAAGTAAAGTATAAATAGATGATAATAATTCATTATCATTTTTTAGACGTTGGTAGCAAATAGCTACTAAGACACGTTAGAGTTAGAACATGACTCCTGAGAGGCAAAATTCTTTTTTGGTATTTCCTTTTGCTGTAATAAAAAAACATTACCAGATTTAAAAATCTGTTGTTGGATTTGAGCTAAATACTTCCTCTCAGAAGAAGCAGTTGCATGTAGTATTCCTGATGACTAATCCATACATTTTTATTGTAGCCTCCTAAGTGTCTGGCACTGAGCTATGTGCAGTGACATGTACAAGAGACTGAGAATCAGACCCTGCCCTTCAGATGCTTATATTTATAAAGGGGTGAGTTTATAGACTAGGTAGAATTCTATGTTTCAAAATTTGTCACTTAACTTTTAAATTCTCTTTAAAGAAATAAAATTCCACTAAATCCTAAGAATGAGGAGTTTCCATGTTCCTATCTGTAGCAACCATCATTTTCCTACTACCTACAACCAACTGGAATGTTTGAATAGTAAGGAGTTGTACACAGAAGCAGAGACTCCCAAGTTAAAGTTTCAAAACTATGGTGGTATTTCATTTACTCTCTCCAAGCCGTTATTTCTGCCACAGTAAAATGAATATAGTAAAAATAACTGTTTAACATATCTCTGATGTTTGAAGGATCAAATGGGATCTTACACGTAAAAACTCGCTGGTAAACTGTGAATATTATAAAAAGTAAGTAATTATAATCTCCTTTGGTGAAATAAAATGGTTGGAATACATATAGTCCCTTTGGGGAGGATATTCCTTGCTTGATATGTATAATAATAATAGTAATAATAACATAATTCTTATCATTTTACCCATATCTAAACAGATGAGGGCAGCAGCACCCTGTAAACTCAATGTTATTTCTTAAAAAAAATTGCTTTAAAAGTCAAACTATGAGTACCTTGTGTCTAAATGCAAAAGCTACACATATACTGATTTATAGAACATGCAAATCTCAGTCACAGTAGAATATCTATTCATGATAAAGATGCTCAGCAAACTGGAAATAGAATATAACTTCCTTAATCTGAAAAAGACCTCTACAAAAAATGTACAGCTAACATACTTAATGTTTTCTCCCTAAAATTAGGAATGAGATAAGGATGTTCCTTCCCATCATTTAGATTAGACATTGTAGTAGAGTCCTGGCCAATGCAATAAAGTAAGAAAAAATGTTAAAAAAACTGAAAAGGATAAATGTTAACTATCTATATTTGAAGATGGCATAATTTCCCATGTAGAATATCATAAGGAATCTATACACACACAGACACAGACACACGCAACTAATAGTATTAATCAGATACAAGGTCAATTTATAAAAATCATATTATTCCTATACATTAGCAACAGTAAAACAAAATTTAGAAAATTAAAAAAAAAACTTACTACTTAGAATCTAAACCAATTAGCATTTAGGAATAAATTTTAGATTTCTATACTAAAAGCTACAAAATATTGCTGAGAAAAATGAAAGGGTGTCCAAATAAATAGAAAGACACATCATGTTCATAGCCTAGAAAACTCAATACCATTAAGATGTCCATTCTTCCCAAATAGATAAATAAATCCAAAACAGTCTCTGTCAAAATTGCATCAGACCTTTTAGTAGGAATTAGGAAACTGTGTCTAAAGTTATGTGGAAATGCAGAAGACCTAGAATAGTCAAAACAATTTTGACAACAAAGTTGGATTACTCATATTTCTTGAATTCAAAGTTTACATTAAAGCTACAATAATCAAGACTGTAATATTTGCATAAAGACAAAGACATTCATAAAACAATGAAATAAAAGAATCTCAAGATAGTCAAGTCAGTTTATATAGTTGATAAATTATGACAAAGGTGTTCACTTCAAAGAGAAAAGCACAGACTTAAAAGAAAGGCATTAGAACAACTGATTATCCATATGGAAGAAAATGAACTTTGATCTTTGTCTTGTATCTTATGCCAAAATTAATTAGAAATGATCATAGTTAAACATAAAACTATACGACTTACAGAAAGAAACATGGGAGAAAATCTTTGCAACTTTGGGATTGGCAAAGGTTTCTTTTGTACTAACCACAAAAGAAAAGGGAAAAACATGATAAATTGGACTTCATCAAAATAAAAACTTGTACTCTTCAAAATAGTGTGTGTGTGACTATTTTTTGATTGGTTGGTGGTGAGGTAACAGGGCAGTGCTCCAAGAATCTTGTGCTCAGCCTGAAGTTACCATCCTCCACCTGGGTGGGGCCTTTACTTCCTGTTGAAGAACTCAAAGATATATTGTTATTACATATCCCTTGATGAGGAACTGGGACTCTGCTTTATCACGGCACTATTGTTTCTTGATTGCTCCTCCCTCCTTTGTTTCTGCATTCCCTCACTTCCCAATTAGAAACTCTTTGAACTGGCCCTTTGGAACTCAAGGAAGGTCTAGGAGGCCGAAGCTTTTTTCCTACAAACAAGAAACAGGGACACAGAAAGTCTTCTGCACCCAGGAGGGCCCCACAGGGTCCTGCTCGATTTCACAATGAAATGTCCTCATTTGTACTGTCTTTTGCTGTTCTCGCTTTCACAGGTCACTGCTGAATTGCCTTTATTTCTGACTGTGAGACTTCCTCAGCTATTACTCCCAGCTGTAGCCCCTCGCTCTTCCCCTGGTATAAAAATCTCTGCATGACAACCTGTAGGCTTTACCATCTTCAAGATATTCTTCGGCCACATTGGAATTATTCTACTGCTCTTCCATAATACTAAGGCCTGGTCAATTATGCCAGGCTATTTTGAGTTCATATGCATAGACCTGTAGTAGCTAGATGGGTCAATGGATAATCTACCTGAGGTAGGTGTGTAATGGAGACTGTCATGACCTACAGAACACCTTGCTTGTTGGAAGATGGTACCATTATTCCATTGCAGTGGATTGCTTCTGTGCACAAAATGTGGACCAATATTCACAGATCGTTTTCAAGAAAGTGGAAATAAGGTTTTATGTGAAATTTCCCAACAGTAGGCCATATGTAGCCTGTGGACAGCTATATTAGTTTTCGTTTGTGGTTTTAACAAATTATCACAAACTCAGTTGCTTAAAACAATACAAATTTATTATCTTACAGTTCAGTAGGTCAGAAGTCTGACATGGATCTTTCTGGACAAAAATCAATGTGCTAGCAGGCTGTGTTCCTTTCTTAAGGCTCTTGGGAAAATGTTCTTTCCTTGCTTTTTTCAGCTTCTGGAAGTCACCCACATTCCTTGGCTCATGGGCCCCTTCCTCTATCTTCAAAGCCAGCAATGTCATGTTTCTCTGGCCCATTCTCTGTTGTCACAGGCCTCTCTGACCACAGCTGTGAAAGGTTAACCACTTTTAAGGACTTGTGTGATTAGAACAGACCCATGTCCAGGATAATCTCCCCATTTCAAGCCCCTTAACTTTAATCACACCTGGAAATTCCCTTTTGCCGTGTAAGTTAACATAACAGATTCCAGGGATCAGGATTATGGATACCTTTAGGGAGTCTTTATTCTACCTATAAATGGGCCAGTTGTAACCTCTGGCCTAGATATTCTATGAAGTCATCTCTAGTCTAGGATTCTTTCTACTCCCCAGTAAAGGGCTATGGGCCTCTTCTGCTTTCTGTGTCCTGGATTTACCAAGGTGTTGTCAAACCTGTCCAAGGGAAGGTTTATGGGATTCCCCCAGACCTTCTCAGAAACCTGCAGGCACTCAGGGAAGGTCCTTGCTGCCTTTTTTTTGTACCAGGGCAAGATCTGGTCTCAGGGAGCAGAGGGAAAGTTTTACTCTGGTCTCATCTAAGTGTGGTAAATGCTTAGCAACCTCAGGGCTAGGCTTTTGAAAGTTTGTTTCAAAACCAGTTTGTTTTTGCCTTGAGGCTCTGAGAGCTAAAGGGCAGCAGTGTTTTGACTGTCCTAAAGAAAGGAAGATCATCAGGTTACAGGAAATACTGCAGAGAGGGACTAGTTAAAATTCTACTATTTTATAAATTAGTTTTATTTTGCCAGTATTTTCTTAAGTGAGAGATCTGTGTGTGCTCAAGCAGACCACACTTAACTATTGCCCATGAGATTGAAAAAAAGAACAATTAGCAAGCAGTGCTTTAAATTTCCATTATTTCCAAGCAACTTAATGCCCACCGACAGATGAATGGATAAAGAAGATGTGGTACATATATACAATGGAATATTACTCAGTCACAAAAAGGAACAAAATTGGGTCATTTTTAGAGTTGTGGGTGGACCTAGAGACTGTCATACAGAGTGAAGTAAGTCAGAAAGAGAAAAACAAATATCGTAGATTAACGCATATATGTGGAATCTAGAAAAATGGTACGGATGAACCAGTTTGCAAGGCAGAAATAGAGAGACAGATGTAGAGAGCAAAACGTATGGACACCAAGGGTGGGAAAGTTGGGGGGGGATGGTGTGGGATGAATTAGGAGATTGGGATTGACATATTTACACTAATATGTATAAAACAGGTAACTAATAATGTACTGTATAAAAATAATAAGTAAATAAAATAAAATAAAGTTCTATTATTTCAATTGAAAAAGTTGTAGTTGACATCCAGTTTTCCATTCTGCCTTGAATAAAATGTTTAATGATATGAGCATTTCAATAATATGTGAAATGTATTTTCCCATAACTTATGCTATTATGTTAAGCTTACAGTCTTATATAGACTAATAATTTCATCACCTTCACTCCATAAAATAAGAAGATTTTAAATAAATTAATAATATAACTTCTATATTTCCCTTTAAAATTTGAAGATCTATTTGCTGGACTTTCTAATTTCCAGTTTGCTGAAAGTCAATCTGACTACAACCACTACTTTTAGGATAGTTAGTGATTAGAAAAGAAGATTCATCATTTTATTTCAAATGCAGTTACCTATGAGTATATGAAAAAGCATTCAATGTCATGAATAACCAAAAGATGCAAATTAGAATACAGGACATTTTGTCACTTGATAGAGAGTTTTCAAAAGATAATGAAATCTGTATTGTCAATTTTGTAAAACAAATTAGGAAATTATTTTGGATGTCATTATGACAATAAATGTTATAAAATTTTAAAAAGTATGTATTGGTTAGAGTTTCAAGTAGCTTCCAAAACACATAATAGCTCCAACACAGTGGAGGCTTATTTCTTGTACATGGTGCAGTGTTGGAGCAGTAAACATGTGAGCAGAGACCCTCTCTACAGTCACTGGGACACCCAAGCTAACAGAAGTTCCACCACCTTTAATATGTGACTTCCAACCTTGTCCTGGGGATCGTTGTCATTCCGAACAACCGAAAAGGGAAGAGAGTATGGAGAAGTATGCATGAGCGGTTTATATGGGTCATTATTGCACTATCATTGGTTGAACCTCAGACTCATGGTCACATTAAGAGCAGTGGAAGGAGGGAAAGGCAGTCTGGCTGCATCTAGGAGGAAGAGGAGACCATGGATTCTGGTGAATAAATCAAATTCTCTGCTACAGTATGGATTATATTTGATCCAGCATTTCTACATTTATCCTAAGAAAAGGTAAGGTTTGTACCCGAAGATTGAGCTACAAAGATGTTTATTAAAGGAATGTTTATGATGTTGAACAATCGGATGCTCTTTGAATGTTCAGAAATAATTTGTGTACTGATTCAAAATACATGATGATGTGCGTATATATATCCATATATATGAGAAAAATAACTGACTATGGTACAAGAACAGCTATAGTAACAAATGATGCTCTACATAAATATTTATTCACTCGGAAAAATATGTATGGTATATCATTAATTTTAAAGTGCTGATTATGAATAGTACGTAGAGTTTGAACAATTTTCATCATAACAGCATATACTGATGGGTGGAAAATATCCTGGAATGATATTGACCAAAGCTATCATAGTAGTTACATCTAGATGGCGGGGTCATAGGTGTTTTGATTTCCTTTCCTTTGTGTATTTGTTTCTTTTTTTCTAATTTCCCTAAAAATTACCTTATATTTATTTTGTGGGGTTTTTTTAAAATAAAAATTACAGTCAACTGTATTGCACATCTTGCAATACAAAAGTTATCTCTTTCTATGGGTTATTTAAATCAATACTTAGATTTCTTTTGGAGAGTTACATAGACCACTTGAACCTGAGAATTCTATTTGTAGCTGGATACCTGTTCCCAGTCACTCTGTATTTGAGCACTACCTTGAACTATGTAAATAACTCTTCCATGTGGCAGGGTCTACATCCTCAAGATTATCTTTTTGTACAGTGGATTAAAGTACTTAAAAGTTCTTTTCAGTTGGGCTAACTTGCTCATAGCATCCAAAACAGAGTGTGTCTGCTGTAAGTAGCTGAAATGATTAGAAATCTCTCAGATTATCACCCATCCTTTGTTTTTCAATGCAGTATTGTACAACATAGTATGTCAAGAACCAAGGACACACTGGGAATGCTGTTCATGAAAGAATGAGACACTTCACTGTGACTGCTTGCTCCCAGGTACTCACAAGCTTTCTTTAATCTGGAACATAGCTAATTTTATAGTAAATTCTCAGCTAAATGCTTGTTGGCTCATTATTGAAGTGTCCCAGCATTTAATTTTGACTGTCTGTAAGCAAGGTGGTTTGTCAAGAGGTCTCATTTGGTAAATCAGAGCAGAGTCCTTACTTAATTTTTTCAATTGCTTCCTTAGATAAACTGCTCTACAGCACAAATACATATTTATAACTGAAAATATTAGGAATTTAAGAATCATAAGCATAGGATAGCAATAGGCACAGCAGCTTAAATAGCCATTGAGGATCTATTAATATTAAATCAGTCTCCTATCTGAAAAGAACAGTTCTCTGCTGAGTTATAAAGATCAGTAAGATGGGGCTTTGAGGAGGTGGTGTTCTTGGTAAATCTATGGGGCTTCAGGTTGCCCTCTGCACAAGGGCTCATGGCTAAGGGGCCGAGGGGGGGCTGAAATCCAGACTTCATCGGCTTCTCCAAGCTATATGCATCCTTGTGTGAGGCTGTGTCTATCTCGGCACTTGAAGGAGATTAGCACAAACGCTCTATTTTGTCTCTGCTGTCCCAGCCATTATTTAAGTCTGAAGCTGTAATACACCTTATTAAGCTTCTTTTACAGTTAGAATCAAAACATTTCTTTTATTACAGTACTGAAGGTTAAGATTAACATGAACCACTTATTGACTTAACCAGGGTCTTTCTTCCTTCCTTCCTCCCTTCCTTCCTTCTTTCCTTCCTTCCTTCCTTCCTTCCTTCCTTCCTTCCTTCCTTCCTTCCTTCCTCCCTTCCCCTCTTCTTATTATATGCCAGGCATTACACTAGACTTCAGAGATTAAAAAATGAACATCAGAGACCCTGCCTTCAAGGAATTTACAATCTGGTGGTGGCATCATTTGAAAAAATGACAATTACCAGATAGTGGAAGTGTGGGCAAGGCTCGCTCATGAAAAATTGCCGTGGCCTCAGCTTGCTTCACAATGTCTAGGTGATCAGTAAAGTTCTCTGGGTCAAGCACAGGGCATGATCCTCACTGAGTTGTAAGGTTTTTGGAGCACAGTTGTTAGTAAGAAAACCCCCAGGTTTAAACATTCTCTAAATAATGTCCCCAGCCCCCTTCTCAGCCCTTTACCCTCAAGATTCTCACCTCTGTTTTATTTAGCTTGAAATTCAGCCAGTCAGCTTTCATGTGAGTCCTTAGCTCAGCCAGGCACTGAGTAAGCTCTAAAGCTACACTGTCAGAATAGATGAAAAGAAGATGTAGTACAGAGTATCATCAGGGTACTGATGATATTCCAATATTTGCATTAAGTAACCATAAATATTTTTCATCAGATTTCAAAAATTCCCTGTGCCCAACCCAATTTTCTCAGGAATACCCAAAGAAATTTGGTAGAGGTATTTTATAGAGTCAGTGGGAGAAGATGGATTGATCTCGGCTGGAAAGAAGAGTTTAAATAAAAACGATGAGCTAACATAGGTCATGTGTTTCTGGGGCATTTTTTTGTAGGTGTATAGGATTCTATAAAACTGAATTTGACTAAGTCTTTGCATAGTGACTTCTAAAAACTGATATTCTTTTTTTGTGCAAAATAGAAAGAATCGCCTTTTTTCTCCCTTAGACACGAGTGTAACAAGTAAAACAGAATGTCAAAATATTCTAGTTAAAATGCACAATGTCAGAGATTCAGCTTCATTGCTATTATGTTCGCAGCAGCATGGTACCTAAGAACAATGGAACTGGAGTGAACTCTTCCAGGCCCAGTCTGCTTTATTTGAGCCCAGCACTTTCTTTTGCACTAATTTCCCTGATTGACAGCAATATTGGCAGTAGGAAGGAATTTATGGGTATCATTAATGACAAGCAGTGGAAGCTTTTAGGTATTTTTTTTTTTTTTAAAGAAGGATTATGCCTTTCGAACTAATATGGTACGAGGACCTTTAATGAGATGGGGTTCATAGAACCTAAAATGAAAATCTAACATGTACCATTATATGTGTAGGTAGAGGCAGTTTTATAACTTTCTGAAGCATTTTATCAACTGGGAGCGTGACAAAGATGAAAGGCCATCATGAGGATTTATTTTATTTTATTTTTTTTGCGGTACGCTGGCCTCTCACTGTTGTGGTCTCTCCCGTTGCGGAGCACAGGCTCCGGATGCGCAGGCTCAGCGGCCATGGCTCACGGGCCTAGCAGCTCCGCAGCATGTGGGATCTCACGCACCGGGGCACGAACCCGTGTCCCCTGCGTCGGCAGACGGACTCTCAACCACTGCGCCACCAGGGAAGCCCACCGTCATGAGGATTTCTTGCTCACCCTTCATCTGTGATTGGTTACTCAGCCAAAGCTCTCCTTGATGTCTGTGGTTCTGGGTCTGTGTTTAAAACCTGCACTCAATCGGATGCTTGGCAAATGAGATTGCTTTTAGAAACTAGACAGAAATGATGTGCTTAAATTCCAGGAGATGACATTAATGTTACCATAAATGGAAAATCAAATTGTCATCGTCTTAGAGGAGCAGAGAAGAAAAAAAAATCTATTTATACCAAACACATCATAAAAATAAGTTACGTCACACGAAGTATGAATTACTTGAGTCCCGAGAGAAAACCATTAAATATAGGCATATACAAAGACAGTTTTGACTATAAAAGAAATGAAACAAACTCAGGATCTGATTGGGCCATTACACTAAGGAAGAGTTGCTAAATAGACCCCCTATAATGGGAGGCTGCACATTTCTAAGATACCAAGGACATTTTAACTGCAGAAAATTTGGTGATAAAGGGAAAGAATAAGGGGATGGGAGGGAAGTTTCCAGAAACACCTTGCTAAGCACCATTTCCCATTTCCCAAGTTCAATTCTGATTACTTCTGCCATTTTAGAAGGCTCAAAGCCTGAAAATTTGACAAGGAAATAGACCAAACAATTGAACCCACATGTAAACTATTTACAGGTTTGCTAGCCCAGAGAAATGGGATGGGGAACAAACAGCAGCAACAGCAGATTCGAAATTGGCTATAAATTTCAAATAAGAAGTGTTAAGTTTCACATTGGGCATGGTATACCAGAATAAGCTTGCTTTAGAATTTATATATATATATATATATACATACATACATATATATATATATATTTGAAAGAAGAACACCTTTCATTAGTTCTCTCAGCTTGTTGAAGAGAAATTGTAGCAGAGAATTGATACCCATGGAAAAGACCTATTACTGGGGAAAAGCATTTATATTTCCTGCTTTATTACCATAAGTGCTTCAACTTAGCAGCTCTGCTGAAGTAAAAAGGGTTATGTTCCAAATGTACAAGTGGGGTCAGGCGTGTAGAACTCAAACACGGACTCTTTCTTTAGCCTCAGGCAGGTCCTTTAGTCTCTGTCGCTCAATTTCATCTTTCTACATAGCTCAGTGGAAACTACACAGCCTCCCTCAACAAAATTACCAATAGCCTAGGGATGCTCATGCCATCTTCAGGGGTCATCTGATACGGGGGGGACAAAGCCAATGACTGTACACTGCCCAAAGGGATCAGGCAGTGCTTTAGGTGCTAGTCTTAACCCTACGGATATTGTCTTATTGGCCTTGGGCGTTTTGCACTCTATACTCTTGTGTGCTTGTGGAGGCAAGTTTTGACATGATATAGCGGTTCCCCACTGAGTTACTATCAAATGTTTGAAGTTCTTTCTACATGTAAATATGCTCTGAAATTCAGCTGAGACAGTTACATTTTATTCATATTTTCACCCATTGAAATATGTTTTGAGAATAAACACTGTGGTGGATAATGCACTTGATAATGGGATTAAAAAGGAAAATATATTGCCCAGTCTTCAAGGAGATGAGGAGGAAACAGATGTAGAAATAAACATCACCATGTAACGTGATCAGAGCTAGCAGGGGTCATATGAAGAGGAATAATAACAGGAGTAACAGATTTGATCTCAGGACGTTGAAGGAAGCTGCACAGATATTTGAACTGGGTTTTGAAGAATGAGGTAGAATTCACTGTATGGGAGCTATATGATGGATGTTCTTATACAAGGTTAAAGACAGAGCAAAGTACCAGAGGAATGGAAAACATAGTGTGTTTAGAATAGTTTTTAATGTGAAATGGGGAGTGATAAAAGATGAGATCAGAAAGGTAGGATGTGTCCTGAACTTAAATAGGCTTTGAATGCAATTCTATTGCAGGGTCTCAACCTATTAGCTCATCATGGAATCAATTCAGTGTCTTCCCTTCCCAAGACTTCTCCCTTGCATTTATATCATTTCCTCTGAAACATAATTTTATACCTTTCTTCTGGATCATATCTCAACACGTATACATGTACTAACATTTACTCTCTTCAAATAAAAATTCTTAATGCTAGGATTTATCCTCCTCATCTCTCTGTGCTACTGTCTATAACTGACTATAGCTAAACTTACCTTCACAGATAGTTCTCAAAAGTATTATTTACTTCTTTAATAAATACTTCAGTCTTCACTAGCTATGATGGTTAATTTTGTGCCAATTTGACTAAGCCACAGGGTGTTCAGATACTTGGTCAAACATTATTCTGAGTGTGTCCAAGAGGGTTTCTGGATGAGATTAACATTTGAATGGATACACTGGGTGAAGCAGATTGCCCTTCCCTAAGGTGGGTGGGCCTCATCTAATCAGTTGAAGGACTGAATAGAACAAAAAGGCCGACCCTCCTGCTCATAAGAGATAATTCCTCCTGCCTGACTGCCTTTGAACTGAGACATCAGCTTTTTCCTGCCTTCAGATTTTAACTGAAACATTAGTCCTTCCTGGGTTTCAAGACAGCTGGCCTTGAGACACTAGAACTACACCATGGGCTCTCCTGGGTTCCAACTTGCCAATTCATCCTGAAAACCTTGGGAATTGTCACCCTTTATGATCATGTGAACAAATTTCTTATAATAAATCTCTCTTATATATTATATAAACATTAAATATAAAACTTATTGGTTCTGTTTCTCTGTATGTGTCTAATACATCAGCTAACACTCTGATTCTCAGTTTCCTTATCTTTATAATGAAGATAATAATATTATCTACCATTGGGTCTATTATGAGGAAATGGTACTACTAATATCTATGTGTGTAATATATGTGTGGAAATATTTATTTGGTGGAAATAAACATTACATAATTGGAAGCTATTATTATTAAAAAAAAGTTTCTGCCTACACTACTGTTTGGACTTCTCTGTTCACACTCTATCATTACATCAGACATCTCTTGTGATGGGCCTCATATTTTTGGATCATCTTTCTTTCTCCAGTTATTTTTGAGCAAACAGTTTAGCACATGTGCGACTCAGCAGCACCACGTCTTACCTATACCAAATACTTCTCTCTTTTTATTAGCTTTATAGAGCTATAATTGACATACATAAACTGAACTTGTTTACAGTGCATGATTTGGTAAATTTTAACACATGAATACTTCTATAAAGCCACAACCACAATCAAAATAATGAACATATTCATCACCTCCAAAAGTTCCTCACTGCCCTTCAATTCTCCCCTCCTGCATCTCCCTGCCACCCTTCTCCAGGCTACGATTGACCTGCTTTTTGCCACTACTAATTAATTACCACTACAAATTAATTGGAATTTTCTAGAATTTTATATAGGTGAAATCAAATTGTAGTATTTGTATCTTTCTTCTTTCTCTGAGCATACTGTTTTTGAGGTTCATCTGTGTTGTTGTAGGCATCATTAGAACATTCCTTTTTATTGCTGATTAGCATTTCATTGAATGGATATATGAAAATTTATTATATTATCTACTGATAATCATTTGGATTTTTTCCAATTTGAGGCTTTTAAAGCTGCTATAAATATTCATGTTCAAGTCTTTTATGGAAATATACTTTTATTTATCTTGGGTAAATACCTTGGAGTTAAATGGCTATATCATATGGCAGATATAGAATTAACTTTCTAAGACCCTGCCAAACTGTTTTTGAGCAGAAGTGAATGAGTTTCAGTTGATCCGTATACCTGCCAACACTTGGTATGGTGAGTCGTTTTAATTTTAGGCATGTCAGTAGGTGTGTGGTAGTAGTTTACTGAGATTTTAATTACACTTCTCTAATTATTAATGATATTGAGCATTTTTTTATGTGTTTATTTGCCATCCATATAATTTCTTTGGTGATGAGTATGCTCAAATCTTTTGCCCATTTTCTAATTGTGTCTTTTTATTTTCTTACTGAATTTTGACTTCTTTATATATTATAATACAAGTCCTTTATAAGATAAATGATATGCAAATTTATTCTCCCAGTCTATGGCTTAACTTTTCATTCTCTTAACAATGTCTTTTTGAGGAGAAGATGATTTAATTTTGATGAAGTCAATTAATCAATTTTTACTTTTTGTAAATCATCTTCCTGGTGTGATAGCTAGGAAATTATTTCCTAACCCCAAATCACTTACGAATCATTTAGGTTATCTCCTATATTTTCTTCTAGAATGTTTATAGATTTTGAATTTACAGTTGAGTATGTGATCCATTTTGAGTTAATCTTTGTATATGGTGTGAGGTATGAATTGAAGTTCTTTTTTCTTGCTTTCTTTTCCTCTTTTTAAATATAAGATATCCATTGTTCCAGCATACTATGAATGGAATATTTGTGTTTCCCCCATCCAAATTCATATATCAAAGCCTAATCTTCATTGTGATAGTATATGGGGGGCAGGGACTTTGGGAAGTAGTTAGGTTTGGATGAGGTCATGGACATGGAGCCCACATGATGGGATGGGATTGAAGCCCTTATAAGGAGATGAAGAGCACACCCTTTCTACCGTGTGAGACTACAAAAAGAAGTCAAATGTCCACAGGTCAGGGAAAGGCTCTCAGCAGAACCCGACCAAGCTGGCACTATAATCTTAGACTTCCAGTCTCCAGAACTGTGAGAAATATGAACCTGGGAATCAAAGAGTGGAATTGCAGAATATACATTTTGCCCCCTGTAATCTTGGTTTCTGTAGGATTCAAAATCCTGGATCTTGGGTAAATGGAAAAGATGCTACCACAGAGAACACAGGAAGGATTCTGCTGAACTTGAAGAGACTGCTACCAACTGGTCAGTTCAGCCTTGCTATGTGAATGAGTCAGCAGACAAAGAAAGAAGTTACTATGTTGGTGGGAATAACTGATTACCATTAGAACCTAGGATTGCTAACACGTAATGAGGACAGAAGAGAACATATGTAAAATCCAGGGAACTCACAGGAGTATTTCTTATTACTTCCATGATCAGTAATACCTCTAAATGGGCAAATCCAGCAACCACAGCCAAACAGATGCAAAGCAATTAAAGACTCAGACCCTGTAGGGATGAAGGTCTGAGTCACTACTAAAGCAAACAGCCTAGTCTTGATGAAGGGCTGGCCAAAGGTAAGGGGAATATAGAATAGGTGGGAGAGAAAGCTGTTGATAAATATAAATCACAGCCTCAGTCCCAGGTGCAGCAGTGGGAACTACAGCTTGCTCAACTAACCCTTCAGCATTGTCTTTTGTAGAAATTAACGTCAACCATTATCTTGAAGGTCCTGAATGATGCAAGGAACAGATATCAGACTTTCTTATTCCCCATCTTACATCTTTTATGTTCACTTTTAATTCCAATTATTGTTGTTAGCAACCAGATTTTTGCAAGCATAATCTAGCAATACCGCTTCTCTGCTGTACCTTGTATCTCTATTTTTCTGTTCTGACACTTCTTTGATTATACTGAGTGCAGCATATCTCAATAGTGGAGTTTATAAACACCTGGAAGTATGAAGAATGGACACCCCATGGATGACCTTTGTCTCATGACCTTTGATCAAAGATCACAAAGAATGATCTTTGTGTCCCATAGGCAGTCAGTTCTAAGGCATGTTCTACAGCTTCTCAGAAGATTCTAGGACAATTGAGTCTCCAGTGATGATGAGGTTAATGTATGCTTGTATTGACTTTCCTTCCTTCTCTGCTTCACTCTTCCCATTCCTCCACTCCTAGTTCCTGGGATCATGTCTCAAAATAAACTATTTTCACTGTAGCCTTTGTTTCAGACTCTGCTTTCTGGTTGGTTATACAAGCTCAAACAGTTGTCATTGGCATCCATGTTCCAATGGTCATTTCTCTGTCCTTATTCCACCTGTCAGAAACATTAGACTAGAGCTGACCACTCACTCTCTCTTTTGTAACACATTTTACTCTTTTCGTTTCTATGATGGACACTGACGTGGTTTTTCTCCTACCTCAGTGGCTTCATCTTATTAGTCTACCTCATTGCTGCTAAATTTTATGTTGCACCTATAAATGTTGGAGTGTTTCAGAGTTTGATCCTTGGACGTTTTTCAGTCCACTTTCTTTCCTTAAGACATCTTATCTAGTTCCCTGACTGTCACTGAGATGTCAATGAGTCCCAGTTTTGTATCTCTAATCATTATCTCTACACTGGCCTCTAGACTTTGATACATATGCAAATACATATTTGATTTCTTCCCTTGGATATCTAACAGGCTTCTCAAAATTATCTTGTACAGAGCTGATCCCTAAAACTGTTTCTGATTCAGTCTTCTCAATCAGCCATCTATTGATCAAGACTAGGAGTCATTCACCTCTTTCATTTATATTCCAAGTCTTATCCATAAACAAGTCCCAGCAATTCTACCTTCAATATATACCATTTGTCCATCCACTTCTGTCCATGATCATTGCCTAATCCGTCATGACCATATTTCACCTGAACCACTGTAATAGCCTTCTTTCTACTTGGCTTTCCAACTCCTATTCTTGCTCCTTAGAATTCAATCTCTGCACAGTAGAGAGAATGATCCCTTAAATTCATTAGTTAGAACACGTTGTTTCCAGGCTGCAGGTTCTCTGCTGCACTTAGAATAAATCTAATGACTTATCATCACCTTCAAGATTCTTGAACTGGCTGCTGTCTGACTTCATCATTTACTGTGCTCCACCTCTCATTATGCTACAGTTACACTGGCCTTGTGTCTATGAATTTCCCAAGTGTATTCTTGCCTGAGGGCATCTTTACTCTCTGTTCCCTCTGCCTAGGAC
The DNA here is from genome assembly GCF_951394435.1 of Stenella coeruleoalba. Taxonomy (NCBI): domain Eukaryota; kingdom Metazoa; phylum Chordata; class Mammalia; order Artiodactyla; family Delphinidae; genus Stenella; species Stenella coeruleoalba. The sequence continues at coordinate 60,376,367 of NC_137163.1, read as the reverse complement.
AAGCTGTCATAATACCTTTGCGGAGCTTGCTCCTTCTTGTTATTTATCTCAACTCAAATATCACCTCTTCAGAGAGGTCTTCAAGTTTAGCCAAATACCCCACTCTCACGCCCACTCACTCTATATCATATTTCCCTATTTTATTTTTTATATATGTGTCATTACCCAAAATGAGCATGCTCACTTATTCATTTAATTGTTTATTGTCTCTTTCTCCCTTGGGGATGGAAGCTCCCATGAGCACTTACACTCTCTAACACTCTTCTCGGTACCTATGTGGAGTTTAATAAACACGTATTGAATTAACAAAAAAAAAAAGATTTCACTTCAAAACAAGGTTTCACTTTTTAAAAAGTCTTAAAACTACGAATCTTACTCTGCCTTACTGCTAAATATTGACTCTTTGCAATTTTGTCAGTTTTACATAATCTCACCTGCAGTTTTTTTATTTAGTAATTCCTCCGTAATTCCTAAATAATGGGAATTTGTTGCAGTGATTAAAAGGGGTATATGTACATAGCTATTCCTTATTTGCTGTCCTTATTCACAAACATGGTTCTTTTGGCCCATCATGTATAGAAAATAAACTGAAATAGTGTAATGTAGTCAGATAAATACAAATTGAAGTTAGAAGGTCAACCTTTGGTATCAGTTAATTCACTTGTAATACATTATAAAATGGGACTTGTTCTGCCTCTCTGTCAACTAAAGTTTCCAAAGGAATAAAGCAATAGAGGAAAATATCCTGACATTGCAAAAATGTCATTTGACCCCTCTATGCAAGATTTTCAAAGGTCCCCCCCCAAACCCAGTTTTATGGTCTTCAGCCCACTCACTCAAGGGAATAAAATGCCTGAGTTTAAAGATACAAATGTCTTTGGAGAAAGCTGTTGCAATTTTTGGCGCTTTCCTTGCCCTCCCTCTGGGAGAGGATTGGGTGTTGCTTTTCCTTCATTTAAGCCATGAGAGAGGTGTTTCAAGCAGACCATCTAGAGAACCTGCTCAAGAATCCTGGAACTTGGGTGGCATGGTTGACCAGTATCTATAAGACAGTCTTGGTGGCGGAAAGAGTAATGACAACACTGTGAGCAAGGTGATGACAGGTGGGAGTTGTATGTGTTTCCCCTGGATTGAAGAAGGGCCCAATGGAAGAGAACAGGCCCAAAGCTTGTTTTAAAGGAAGTCCTAGAGAGCTTGCTGAGAAATGTGAGACATCCCAGCAGCAAGAAGCCTGTGTATACCACAGAGTGCAGAAGCTGAGGAGTGTATTGTATGTATCAAGCTGGGGGAGAGGCACCATCCAATGTCAAATGAGCCACTGTGAGACATTCGCCATAGAAATGATTCCTGAAGAATCAATAAAAGGAAGATTCAGCCTGAAATAACTGTAGTTAAAAATTGACTTCATGTGAGAGACTGAATACTTTCACCCTAAGATTGAGAACAAGTCAAGGATGTGTGCTATCACCACATCTATTCAACTTTGTACTGGAAGTCCTAGCCAGTGCAATGAGGCAAGAAAAATAAATAAAATATAACTTTAAAAGCATTATACTAAGTGAAAGGAGCCAGACACTAAAGGCTAGATGCTGTATAAAAAAGGTGAAACTAGAGGAACAGTTATCAGATCAGTTGCAGGGGATGTGAGTATGGGAGAGATTAGATTAGGAAGTGGCAAAAGTGAACTTTTTGGGGTGATGGGAAATTTCTATGTCCTGATGTTGTGGTAGTTACATGACTGTATGTGGTTGTGAACTTTTCTTAAGAAATTAAATAAATCTCACTTACAAAGTTAGTTGTGCCAAGAGCTGTAATAGAGATATGGAAAATGGGTGGGGAAAACATAGACAAGGGAAATATAATCTTCAATAGGGTGGTGGAATGCTTTGAGATAAATACATGGTCTACATTTATCATCCCACATGACAATGAGCATCAAGTGGCCAAGTACTAAGAAATCTGAGCTTCTAAGGTTGAATGGAATATTGGATTATGTTATACAAATGCATCATTGCACCCGTGTTCCTTCCAGTTGAATATATGCTCCCTGAAAGCAGAGATTTGGTCTCATTTATGATATTATCCCTTGTGCTTAGCACAATGTTTGGAAATTCACTGGCACCATAAATGCTTCTTGACTGATGGACTGAGCATCTTGTGGGAAATCACTTTTAAGTCCCCAGATACCAATCAGAAGATTACTCTTCTCAAAAAGTAGAAGAGTAGAATTTAAAGCATTTTGCCTATTTCCAACACCAAAATGTTTACTGTTCTTCAATTATATTCACCCAGTCTCCCCCAGGGGCAGATCCACACATTTTCTCCTGGAAGCACGTTGGTCTCCCAAGCCTGGATAAGTACCCATCAGGTATGTTCTTCCTAATTTGGTGCTTCTTACATTGTATGAACACATATTTATCTTCCCCTCTACCCGGATTATAGTCTATGTGACAAGGATCCAAGTCTGTATTATTCATCTTTGTATCGCAGAACTGAATACCAAGTCTCACTTGTACTGAATACGCTATAAATATGCATTGAAAAAAAATGAATACTTATAAACTTTAATTTTCCTTACATCAACAATTAAGTGAAAGGGCTAAGAAAACAGAATCTTAGTAGAGCTAAAAACGTGTATCCTGCTTAAGAATTTCCTTAATCAGCACCCACTAGGGTCTGAACCTATTTTTATTTTTGTACCAGTTAAGTATAAAGTTAAGTAAGGAATAAGGCCAGATGGAGAATACAATATATTCTTGTGGATTTGTTTTAACCTCCCACTAGGAAACTAATAAGTTGAAGCAGGGACAGTGGTAGTAAGGAAAGAATAAAATATTCTCTGAACAATGGCTCTACTTAAATATTTCCTTAATAAATGCCACAGCATTTGGGAATTCATTAAAGGGAAGAACACTCTTTTCTATATGTTACCTGCAGCTTCAGCAAGAGGAGAGATAATTAAGAGGTTCTTTGAACGGAGCCCAACTTTCTCAGCAGCAGACTAATAGCTATGATTTTCTTAAAAAGGACTTTCCTAATAACCTATAAGCTTCCCTAATCCCTGATTCATGCCTGTTTTCTGTCTATGAATAAAAATAGAATAGTTCTGGAACCCAACCCGATAGCGCTTAAAATTTAGAATCTCCTTTAAAAGAGAAGACAGATTGGCTCATAAGTATCTTCCCTTGCTGAATATTTTCCTTCTTGTCCCCTATTTCTCACCTTTTGCAGGGCTCCAATTCCAGATAGCAATTTTTAGCAGTACACATTCATAATATTTACCTTAAAATTGGGGTGCATTCTAAAGAAGTTGATTAATTTAGTTAAAAATTTTGATTGTGGTGGTGGTTGCACTACTCTGCTTATTTACCAAATGTCATCAAAATGATGACTGAAAGAGGTGAATTTTGTTTTACGGAGGTTATATTTTTGTTATAACTCAATCAACTGTGAAAGAATTGTTTTGGGATTTTGCTATAAATTGTGTAGAGTGCAGAATTGAAATCTAGGGTTATCTTACACAGATGTAGGTGTAGGTAGATGACAGATGATAGATATATAGCTAGAGATAGATAAACCTTTTGTTGTTTTCTCCATAGAAATGTTTATTTCTGGATATCCTGTATTTTGCTTATTATTTTATATGGATTTTCTTTTCCATTTATTTATTAGGAGCTAAATTTCAGCAGTGAAGAAAGACTTTTTTTTTTTATCAAGGAACTTAGATTGTAGTTGTCATAGGTATGTAAGAAAGCTATTGGATTCATTACATGACCAATTTAATGAAATCACTTATTAGTTCCAATGATTTTTCAGGTGGTTCTCTTGAGTTTTTTTCCATGTGGGTAAATCACATTATTTGAAGATTTAAAAAATTGTTTCTCTCTTTTCCAGTATTATAAGACCTCATTTCATTTTTGATTGCATTACTTAGCATTTCCAGAAAGATGTTAAGTACTAACAATGAACTGAGTACCTCTGCCCCATTCTTAACTCTAAATGAAATTACTTCCTATTCCAACATTAAGCATGATGACAGTTAGTTAAGATACCATACATATTTATATCAAGTTAAGAAATTATTCTCCTATTCCTTTTTTTGCTAAGAGTTTTCTTAAAAGGAGTATTATTAAAAATTATCAATTGCTTTTAGATCATCTATCAAAATGATCTTTGATTTTGCTCCTTTGATCTATTAGGATAATTAATTGTATTGATTCTTAATATTAAATTATACTTGGACTCTCTTTTTCACATACTGCTGGGTTTATTTGCTATTATTTCATTTAGGATGTGCATCTATCTTCAGAAGAGAAATGTTCTTTTTTGTCACTATCTTTTGTTAGATTGTGTTAATAGGGTAATTTCACTGTTATGTTATAAATTGAGAATTTTCCACTTTTCTCTCTTCTATGGAACAGATAAAAGCAATGAGATTTACCATTTTCTTGGAAGTTTTGAATAATTTGTCTATAAAAGAGTGAATCATGTACCTTTTGAAGAAAATTCTTTTACAGAATTTTAAATTTCATGTTTATTGATCGACAAGATTTTTTTCTCCTTAACTCAGTTTTGGAAATTTATCATCTCCATGAACATCATAAATTTCATCAAGATATTAAAAATTATATGATATTCCCATATATGTAAAAAATCTTACCTACAACTTTGGTTATATCATCTCTTTTTTCATGATGTTTTATCTGTTTCCTCTCAATCTTGTTCATTCTCTGTGTGTGTGTCTCTCTCATTGTCAAGCCTTGTCAGATGTTTTTCTCTTTGCCTTTGAAAAAAGGAAAAAAACAGACAAGCTCTTGGACTTATTCATTTTATTTTTTTGTTTTCTGTTTCATTTCTACTCATATCTGTAAAGTTATATTTCCCTCCAAATGTGTTTCTGTGTGGTCTAGGATTTGTAGCAAAGGCTGTTAGTTGCCTACCCAATATTCAAGCTCATCTTTTTAGCTAAATAACAGAATCCTGATATTAATTTGGGTAGCAATACATGTTGTCTGAAAACTACATTTTTCAGTCTCCTTTGAAGTTAGGTGTGACCACGTTCCTAAAACCTGGCCAATGAAATGTAAATGGAAGGTAGTGGGTGGTACTTTCAGACAGGCTTTTTTTTTTTTTTTTTTTGCAGTACGCCGGCCTCTCACTGTTGTGGCCTCTCCTGTTGTGGAGCACAGGCTCCGGACACGCAGGCTCAGCGGCCATGGCTCACGGGCCCAGGCGCTCCACGGCATGCGGGATCCTCCCAGACCGGGGCACGAACCCGTGTCCCCTGCATCGGCAGGTGGACTCTCAACCACTGTGCCACCAGGGAAGCCCCGGAGACAGGCTTTTTAAGGGAGTTGACTTTGCTGTCCCTAATTTCTCTTGCTGGAAGGTGGATGTTATGGTCAGAGATCCAGTAGCCACTTTGTCACTTTGAGAATGAAATCAGTGTTCAAAAGATTGTAAAGCAGAGGGATAGCAGAAGGAGCTTGAGTCTTTAGTATCATGTGAGACTCCCAAACCAGCCTTGGAATGCTTACCTCTGGAATTTTTTCAAATGAAGGAGAAATAAACTCACCACTATCATCCTATTCTCATCATAATCTATTCTCAACATAAGAGCCATGCTTACTCCTTTAAGGGAAAATCAGATTATGGTCCTCCCTTTATCCTAAACATTATTATTTGTCTTGAATTCTATGTTGTTGATTATTGATATTGGCTTTCTTGGTTTCTTTGATACCTTAGTTAGTAATATCTTTGACTATGCCTTAATTGTTAGCGTTCTTCTGTCATTTAGTTTTAGGTACAACTTGTAAATTTATTATAAAATTTAACTTTTTGTTTCAATTCACTGTTTAAAAATAGTGACTTTAACTGAATACTTATTATGTGCATTGTGCCATGTATTGTGGAAAGTACTGTTTTATTAATACTTATAATGATCTTATGTGATATTTTGTTCAATATTTTTCTTATCTTTTGCTTTGCTCAAGTTGTCCTTTAATCTCGGTAATGAGATTCATCTCCTGAGGGTCTGGACTAATAGAGATAGTCAGAGATTCTCTGGAATAGCAGGATTAGTCCTTTTTAGACCAGAATAGCTTGAAACAATAACATTGTTGTCAAGATGTTTACTATTTCATGTAAGAAAAGCCAATGAGCCATTCAAGTCTTGTAAAGTGAAGTATAAGCAAACTGTGAGTGGAAGCCTCAAATTATTATCTAATATGTGAACCAGAGATTTAAGGTCAATAAACACTAACTATTAAAATCTGTCTTTTTCTGCAATAGATGTGCCACAGATAATGAAACTAGTGTAGCTTCTAGATTTTTCCCTTTTTTAAAACTTCTTGTAATTAAAGGCTAGTCTCACACTGACTCAGTGAGTCCCTAGCCAAAATGTTAAAATGTAGGGCCATGAGTTCCCTGGCTCCACATTTAAAGACCTGAAAATATGAGAAAAAAAGTACAGAAAAGGCATAAAGAGCAGATAGAACAGATTCTTGGAGATTGAATTTTTAAAATCCTATTGTTTTTGCAAATAGGCACTTACTCACCAGACATAGGTGATTATCAATTTCTGCCAGGAATGTGGTAATAAATGCCGACTTCACTTGTCACTGATCTGCTTTGGGGACAGAGAACTGTTAACCTTGAAAGCAAATGCACACCATTTACATTCTTACATAAATCTAATTAAGAATTACCAAGGAGAAGAAAAGTTTCAGCCCCACTCAAAAAACATATATAATGTTACTCTCAATCTTTTTCATCAACAGAATATTTTGCAAAGCATTATGTCATTTTGCTTTAGAGATTTCAAATAGGTATCTTCCTTTGCATATAATTTTGCTATTGGAGGAAGGAGTAAGAAAAAAATTATAAATAGAGGAGAAAACTTACATTAAGATCAGTGTTTAAAAATTGTGAAAGGAGATTAAGGTGACAAGAGAATATTTTAAGTAGATGTTATTAATTTCAAAGTGGTGTATTTCCTTAGATTTAGCTTGACATGTAGTTAGTGACCCCACAGTTAGAAAATTCCCATTTATCTGAAAAAATGACAGAATGGAAAGTGTACAAACTAACCTATTTGACCTTAAAACCACTTTGTTATTGAAAATGTTAAAAACGATCACCTTTCAGACTTATTTTGGAATGGAATTGACATAGAATGAAGTTTATGACTTTTGGAAAATTAATCTTGCTAGATTTTCTTTATGTTTTTAGCTTATGATGGTCTCAGATTTTGGTGACAGTCACATTAAAAAAATCATTACAGAAGTCTGCTTTTTGCTTATAAACAAAACAAAGAGAAAGATATTACTATGACCTTATCTTAATTCTCTTATGAATAGGATGAAACATATTATAACTTTTCTTTTGGAAATAATTATCATAAACCATAGCCCAAGAAGTTTTAAATTAAGTTTAAAAGCATTAAATGAATACAAATAACTCCAGATTTAAAAGACAACGTTTTTCCACAGGAAGAAAATAATGGCTGTCAAAGAGTCACCAACATTCAATTCAAGCATCATCTCATAAATACAGTGTCCCAAGATGCTGGGGGACTTATAAATAAGATATGCTCTCTATCTTCAAGGAACTTTCAGTGGAGGTGACATGCAGAGCCAAAACATGTATAAATCAAGGCAGAAAAAAATTCCCAGACTCCTTTGCAGGGACATCCTCTTCCATGCGAGCTCCCTCCCCTGCACATACAAACTCACACCTTAAAGGTTTTTCTCTGTTGATGTTCTTCAAGGATGGGTCTTTGGCTCTTATCCCCTCTAATGTTCTATATTTTCTAAGAAGTTTCTAGGCCAATGAGCCTCAAATATACAGCAACACAGACTTCTCCTTGGATCTTAAGTGAACCTTAAACACAAGTTTCCCCAAAGTGAAAGGATCTTCTCCCCAAGAACTGATTTTCTTCCAGTGTTCCCTGTCTTGGTGAATGGCACCACCACTCATTATACACAACCCTGAAACACTGCCATCCCCCTCTCTCTCACTCTCCATTTCAAACCATCACTAAGTCTAGATGATTTTATGATCTCAGTATTTCTCAAATCTGTACACTTCTCTTTACCACCACTGACATCCCCATCACCCAAGCCACCAGTTCATACCTGAACTATTGCAATAGTCTTGTAACTGGCTACTCTGCAGCCACTTTTGTTATCCTCAGATAATTTCCCTGCTACAACAAGAGGGTTCTTTACAAAACCATGTCACCCACTTAAAACTCAGAGGTTTTCCATTTTTCTTAGAATAAAGACAAAATCTGGACACTTCCTATCACAACAGATACTCTTACCTCATTCAGCCCTTGCTTTATGTATGCCAAGTATCTCTGACTTTCTTTCATTTTTTTGAATAAGCCAAAGTCACTCCCACCATGAAGATTTTGCATTCTCAGCTCCCTCTACCTTTTCCCCTTTTCATCTAGTTGACTCCTATTAGTCCTTGAAATCTCAGTTTGCCTGTCAATTCCTCAGAAAAGCTTATCCCAACTACCCAGGAAAACCCTAGTTATACATTCTCAAAAAACACTTTGTTTTCTTGCAGAGCTCTTTTCCTAGTTCACAACAGTTTATCCTTATATCTTAGGGCCATTATTTAATTAATAGCTGTCTTCCCCAGTAGTCTAAGCTTTGTGAGGGCAAAAACTCTTACAGGACAGAGCAGAGTGCCAAGTTCATGGTAAGTTCTCAGTAAACATTGTTGAATGAATGGATGGATGGAGGAATGAAAGAAACGATGGATAGATGAGCAGAGAAATTATCAAGGCAAATTAAAGGTAAAGGGAGAATTTATTTAATTCTCAAAGTAAGGTAGGATAGGTTTCTTGAGGTCATAGCTTTTGAGCTGAACCTCATAGACTAAGAAAACGGGGAAAGTTCGTCTAGGTTAATGGGAGAAAAGTTTTTTTTAAAGTAAGAAGATATAGAAGTTTTTAGATACTGTTGGCATGGTAAGTTAGCAAATGTGGCCAGAGTAGGAATTTGTGAGGCATTATATATACAAAGGGCATATAATGACGTAGTAAGAATCTTATTTAGTAGACAGTGAGACACCAGTGAAGATTTGGAGGAGGAATGCATCATATTTAACCTGTTGAAAGATAAGTTGAATTTAAAGGATGGACTAGAGAGTCAAGAGATTGGAAAGAGAAATAGTAGTTGAGAGGCTACTCAGGAAAGAGAATGGAGGTCTCAGCTTGGACTGTGGAAGTAGTGTTGGAAAGGAGAAAAGGGCTAGATATATTTCAGAGAATGAACCAATAGTATCAATAGTACTGGGTGACCATTCAAATGAGAGGAGGAAGAAGGTGATGAGATTCAAGATGCTTTGATTTCTCTGCCCATAGGCCCATGGGAGGAGGACCAGAATTAGAAAGAATAACGTTGGTGAAATAAGTTCAGACTAGAAAAAAAAAATTGTATAAACCAGTATAATATCATTATAAAGATTATTGTCAGAGAATAATTGCAGTCCTACCCTTGGACCCTGGAGAGGAGACCTTGCCCAAGGACCCACAATTTAGAGGGCTCTACCCTGGTCCTGGTCTGGATATGTTTCCCTGTGGGATGAGGAATCCACAGATCTAAGAGGGATGTGCCCTGGAGTCCACTACTCATTGCTAAATCAGCTCTGGGTTCCTGAGACCCTAGAAACCATGCCCAAATGGCCCCCAATCCACTTCTGGAATAGGTGCAGTCTTCCTCATTAGGTCCATCTTCCGATGTGCTCCCTCAGGCTTAAGAGATGCTCAAAGTATAGCTGTCTGTAAGTGTATGGATGCAGCCTGCACCTGAGGTATGGGGTTCTATACATGAAGCCCCACATGGTATTGGATAGAGCCAGGCAGTGGAGAAAAAGAGAGAGGGCAGGACTGGAATGGTTCTCACCTTTAGTTATGTTCTTGGGAGGAATTCCCAGAACTCTGAAAGAAGTTTAAATTTGAACCTGGCCTTTCAGGTTTTTATGGAGGCATATTTGCCAGAGTAGAAGAATCAACTATATTGAACTGTTAAAATATCAGACATCTAAAATGTCTATACTGTTGGTGGGAATGTAAATTGGTACAGCCACTATTTTAAAAAACTAAAAATAGAGCTACCATATGATCCAGCAATCCCACTCCTGGGCATATATCCAGAGCAAAACATGGTTCAAAAGTGTACATGCACCCCAATGTTCATTGCAGCACTGTTTACAATAGCCAAGACATGAAAGCATCCTAAATGTCTATCAACAGATGAATGGATAAAGAAGATGTGGTACATATATACAATGGAATATTACTCAGCCATTACAAAGACTAAAATAATGCCATTTGCAGCACTATGGATGGACATGGAGATTATCATACTAAGTGAATTAAGTCAGACAAAGACAAATATCGTATGATATTGCTTAGATGCAGAATCTTAAAAAAAATGATACAAATGAACTTATTTACAAAACAGAAACAGACTTACAGAATGAACTTATGGTTACTAGGGGGGAAGCGGGGGAAGGATAGATTGGGAGTTTGGGGGACTAACATGCACACACTGCTATATTTAAAATAGATAAACAACAATGACCTACTGTAATAAATAAATAAATATCAGCCATCTGTTAAGATATCAGGCTTGGAGATATAGACTCAAGAGCCATCAGCATCACTGACACCACGGATATGGAGGAAGCCGCCTCTGGACCAAGTGCAGGCTCAGAAGTCATTATGAAGGGTTGGATGTGGGATAGGCAGAAAGAATGGAGCCAGCGAATGAGACTTGGAGCAGTCCTAAATGTAGAAGCCTGCTCAGATGAGCAGTCAGAAAGGTAGACATTCATGAAAGCCAAGGGGGAATTTCAAAAATAGCAGGATTATTAATAGTATCTTTTTATAGATAGGTCAAGCTGGATGAGAACTGAAAAGTGACCAATAGATTCTAAATGACCTTTTAAATAATTGTTGCAATGATATTTTATGGGCAGTAATAAGATCCTAAGGGATTAAGAAGGAAATGAGATGTGAGAAAAAAAAGGGTCATAAGTAATGAACATTTTCTTGAAAAATTTAGTAGTGAAGGGAATAAAAGAGAAGAATGGGGAAGTTTTTATTAGGATTGGAGACAATCAGACTTGTAACCAATGGTATAGAAGCCATGGAAGGTGCAAGGGAGGGTAGGTAATTGATGGAACAAGCATAGCACACTTGGGAAGTAGCAGTGTTCATAAAGTGGGTTAAAGGGGGTACCAGAGTTAATCTAAAAATTAGTGGCTGCCATTATAAGTAAGTTTGGAAAGGAATAAGTGATAGCAACTGAGAGAGTTTGCATCTGGTGGTCTTCCTTTTTTCTGTGATGTACAGAGCATGTCAGAGTGCTGTTATGTGGGCAGTTTAAAAAGAGCAGAAAACTTCTGAAGTAATCACTGTTGGAAAAAGAATAGTAAGTTAACTAATTCAATGAATTAGTGAGCAGCATTGGACTAGTAAAGGCTGCTCTATACACTTGTCACCAAATAAAGCAGGTTTGGTCATGTCTCTCCTTGACAGCTTCATTTAGAAAGTCAGGAAATTCAAAAATAGAAAGTGGATTTTAGGTTTTCCATGTTTATTTATTCAACTATCTAATATTTATGGTTTTGCCTAATTAGCTGATTTAGACAAGCATGGAACCTATATTTGGGGAACTAACTGCACAGTGGAATTAGAATAAGGTAAGTAGTCAATAAAATTTTGAATACTTGTGAATGAATAGTTGAACCTTTTCTTGGGGATCTGACTCGGTAGGAAGGAAAGTGAAACCAGATTGTAAACTCTGAGATCAGGAACAACTGTAATGTTTTTCTGTAAAATCTGCATTGAATAGGTTTTAAATAAACCCTTGATCAAGAAATGAATGAATGAATTTGGTCTTACAAAAATTAATGAGTTGGGCATAAATGAATGGTTATAGAGTAGAGAGAAGTTAGACCTGGAAGTCTGGATGAAATTAAAGAGTAGATTTAATGGTAGTGCAAGATTGACAATGAGAAGCTCAAAATAAGGATCAGAGGGAAAATTTAGAGTTTGGCATTTAGGGACTAAAGAATTCCAAATAATGGAAGTGCTATCGTGTGGCTCTGTTAAAACCAAATGAGGGTAAAATGTGTTGGATTTGGTCCAGGAACTGTGATATCTGAGTATTGGGTGGTTGTTCTTACCCAATGAGGTAAGGCAGGTCTCGAGGGAATCTGGTGCAGGTTTCAAGAACGCTGAACATGAAGGGGAGCTTCCTGAAGTTAAGAAAAATCCTGGTAAAAAAAAATAGTAGAGTCATATAGGCAAAAAAAGTAGGAAGGGAAATTAAACGAGGGTGGACACACAAAGACAAAGTGGCAGTGAGAAAGGAAAGGAGGTGGATCTTGATGGTATCTCCTGGTTCTGAAATATTATAAATTTAGGACAATGATCCACTTTCATTTAAGAGAGTTACCGGGAAAGCTAGTTCATCTGAAGAAATCCAGTTCTCCACTGCAGTGGAGGTGCCATAAGAGACAAAATAATGGCCCTCGTATGTTCTCATTTTTATCCCCAAACCTGTGAATATATTACCCTACAAGGCAAAAGGGATTTTACAGAAGTGATTGAGCGTAAGGATTTTAAGACAGAAAAATTATTCTAGGTTATCTCTGTGCAGTCAATCTAATCACATGTGGCCTTAAAAGTTGAGAACCTCTTCTGGCTTTAGTGAGTGAGAGGTGGCAGTGTGAGAATGATCCTGACACTTTGCTGCTGTTTCAGGGAGGTAAGGGACCACGGGCAAGCATTGGAGAGAGGTTTTCTCTAGGAGCTAACGGGTCCCCCCGCTGACAGTAAGGAAACAGAGATCTTGAAACCGAGCAGGACCCTCTGGAGCTCCTGGGCGCAAAAGCCTTTCTGTGTCCCCCCTTTCTTTTCTTTCCTTTGTTTTTTTTTTTTTGAGATTCCAGGTTTGTTGCTATGAATTCTTTTTTTTTAACATCTTTATTGGAGTATAAGGAAATAGGCTTCATTCAGCATCCATGACCCTCCCTGAGTTCCAAAGAGCAGGTTCAAACAGTTGCTAATCAGGGAAGGGAAGGGATGCAGAGACAGGGGAAGAGCAGTCAAGAAACAATAGTGCAGCCTTGGAGCAGGGTCCTGGTTCTCCCTCAAGGGATATACATACATATCTTTGAGCTGTTTTGCAGATACTGAAATCCCTACCAGGTGGAGAGGTGAACTGTTTGCTGCCCACAAGCCAGTAGACCACAGACCGCTTGGAACCAGAAGGTTGATGATGCCAACTCCCACTTACCTCAGCACCAAACAAATGTCCATGAGCTGATCACGCCCTCCTCTTTGAACCATTACTATAAAACTCCTCACTACCACCTCCAGGTGGGGACACAGTTTTGAGGGCATTACCTCTGTGGTACCCTTTGCCTGGCAAAGCAATAAAGCTATTCTTTTCTATTTCACCCAAAACTCTGTCTCCGAGATTCAATTCTGTACCTGTATTCTGAAGCTGAATTTTGGCATCAATATCAGTTCTACAACTGCATAGAGTCATCCCTTGGTATCCCTAGGGCATTGGTTCCAGCACTTTGATTTTGCCCTGGTGAGACCCGTCCTGGACTTCTGATCTATAGAACTGTGAGATAATAGACTTATGTATGTTGTTTAGGCCACTAAGTTTGTGATCATTTGTTACAACAGCAATTAAAAAAAAAAAAAAACAAATTCAGGGGCCATTATTGAAATAGAGATTTTATAGTAATTTTCTGACAAAAAAGTGGGGATTTTAGAGAAAACATATAAAATATTTAGGAGGATATTGATAAAGACGTCTCAGGTTTCCAAAAATGCATGGATAATTTATTTTTCAAAGGTCACACTCTTTCACAAAATTACACAGGGGTGAAGGATCTCATATTACATGCTTAAATAGAAATTATGTAATCAAATATGAAATGTCAGTTTGACAATTAGTCCTAAAAATGTTTTTATAAGCTAAAATGAATAATATTTTATATCAAAAACCCACCACAAATGACTTTTTGTAATTAAAGAAAAACTTTTTTTTTAATGAAATGGGGTGAATATCCATTGCAGAATATACAGTTTGTTCCCTATAATCTTAGATTCTGTAGGATTGACAAAATTAAAATGATTGACCTCTTGGCTACAATTTAAATCTAGAAAGGGTCTAGAAAAGGCTTGGTCTTAGCCCTGGAGCTTAGTCCAGCTCATATGGCAGTCTTGAAAATTGCTCAAGAAAAAGAAAGAAAAAAAACTACCTCTTTGTACCTTTTATGATTTCATAGTAAAGATAATTTTCAATCCATCCTGTTTCCATTCTAGTCCTACATGCCCCACTGGTCTGGGAAAAGTTTTCCTGACAGAAGGATGAAAACAAAAGGGAATTTGCCTGCATTTTGCTGATGTGCAGGCAAGATCTTTCCCAGAATTTCCTTTTGGCAAAAGCAGATCTTTCAATTTACATAAAAGTGACTGTGTTTTTCCTTTTACTTCTACCCTTTTGATTTACATTCTTCCTTATTGACTCACTTCTTCCTGGCATGTTAAAAATCACTCCTCAAATTCTAGAATGACTAAGAGTACTTTCTGGCTCTTCTTCAGGCAATGCTTCTTCATGACCACACTCTCTAATTCCAGCCGTTTCACCCCCATGACTGGCCTGAAGAATGGGGCTCAATCTGGGGAGGTCCCTGTGCACCTCTTCTCTCTGAAAGTGGGGGAAGTAAAAACATATTTATGACACAAGACCCTGTATGGTATTTTAGTGCCTAAAATATTTTAAAATAGTATTATTTTTATATAAAAAAGCAAATGTATTAAAGTTTTGGTATACAAGATAGTAAAATGTCAATTTTTAGGAATAATGAATAGGGAAGTTTTGAGGAAGACTTAGAAACAAAATAAATTCAGTAATTTTTTTGTTTTTTAAACTGATAAAGGAAAGCAGAAATTAATAATAAAAGGATCATAGGTTTGGGAACTAGGTAGAGCTACCTTTGATGTGAACTCAAATTTTGTAACATATTAACTCTGTGACCTTGGACTTAATAATATTTAACCTTTCTGAGGTTCAGGTTTATGTCTTCTGTTGTTCCCATCTGTAAATGGGGATGGTGACACCTACCCCATTCAAGGCAGTTGTTGTAAGGATTCAAACACACTAATTCCTAACACATTGCCATCCTGTATGCTTGTTGAGGGTGGGAATAGTGTCTTCTCATTTTGTTTTTCCCATGCTAAAGACATTAGCCATCTGGTAGACACACAAAAGATGTACATTGAATGGCTGAACAAGGGCAGCAATGTGAATAATCCAGAATAACAGATCATTGGAATGAATGTATTCCTAGTGGGGAAACTTACCTGTGGCTTTCCAAGGAATGAGATTTACATGATTCATGGATAGCCAATATTTGCAATTAGACTGCATTCCATGGGAACATATAGGTTGAACAGAAAGCTACCCAAGACCTTGCTGAGCAATTAAGGGACAACTGGCCTGGGACTAAAAACCCTAACAAAAATAAATAGAAGTCAATAACAATGCCAGTCCCTTTATATGCATTCTTTTCTTTTTTTAAGCACTAGAATCAATGGATCTAGGCTGTCATCCATTTACTATCGTGCTGCATTGGGAGCTTATCTTGCACCATGGAACTCTTCTTTTGGAATATCCAAAGACAGGGAGTATATTTGGTAGGGCAGTTTGGTAGTTTGGGGATTTTGATTTTTTTTTCTCCATGAAATCCCTGATCCCAGAGTCTGGAGAAACCTAAAAGCTAGAACTGAGCAAAGATTAATTGGAATGGTGGCTTCAATTTATTCTGTCTCGTTCCCACTGTTCTTACAACAGGTTATTAACTTATTTGGAACTCTGTAGTGAGAACATCTTTGAGCTAAAACTTGGGATCATTTTTAAGAAATAAAGATGGTAACTAAGAGTAAGAAAAATGACATTACCAGTGATCAGGAAAAGACTTATCTTGAAAATAATATTATAGATTATTACTAGCATTATTTTTAATGTACTTTTTACAGCCAATATGTCTTGCATTCAACCCAAAATGACTCATAAATATTTTAAGGCCATATGGTTTGAGAAGAGTCAATCAAATTTAAACAAAGCACTTGTTTTAAAATGGCATATTTAAATGTTCAGCTAAAAGAATGAGCTTCCTTTAGCCTTAGAATAGCATCGTGCTTTCTTTAGTGAAGCCAGTTGCACCAGGGAGTGAATATGAATCACTCCTCTTAATTTCATTAGTCTATTTATATTACTGCCCATTATCTGAATCATCAAAATATGATGATGATCAGGCTTTTGCTTTTAAGGAGCGTGATTTTTCTTCTTCTTTGTTTTGCAATAGTTCAAGAAATTCATATTGTATCTTACTTGTGAGTGCCTACTATGAGTGGGAAAAGTAATTAAAGACTTGTGATGGCAAAAAATTTCTTAACCTGATGGCATAAACCCCATGGATTTAAGTGATTTAAAGGACTTAGCTTGTTATTTTGTAGCGGTAAATATGATGAAGAAGAGAATTGGATTTTTAACAGAAAACAAAATAAACTTGTTTATATCTAATTAAATTGATTCATTAGCTATGTTATAATAACTAACACACTAAGGAAAGCATTGTTAAATAATTAAATACAGAGGCAGTCAATGTTACAATATTGCATTGTTTTAATCAAAGTGTCAGCTCCAATAATGTAGATGGCCCTGGGTTGTGGACCTAGGACAAATAAAGCTGAAAGGATTTAAGCGGCAGAGATGTTGGAAAAGCAGAGAAGTAAATAATAAAGAGACGGTTCAGTGCTCAGGGCTGAGCTAGTGTTCTGGTACCAGGTCCAAAAATTTGGCAAGATAGGAGGAAAGGGAAGAGCGGAGGCTTATAACTTTTATTATTAAAATAAAATTTTCCTTGGAGATCAACATCCATTGGTTGAAATCTTAGTTCCACAGATTGCTTACAGCCTGACCTCAGGGTCATATCAGAGCTAGTTTTCTCATTTGCAAAAGGAGATAACACTTGCCTCTGATGGTGGTTTCATGTGTTCCCACCATTAGGTGTTATCTTTGGACTGATCTCTCTTCTCTAGGAACTTACATTTGAGTAGATGAGAGAATGTGTACTCAAGTAACGACAGTAGAGTGTGATGGATACAGTGTGTCTGCAAAGTCCTCAAGTGACAGAAAGATTGCTTGGACAGGTGAGAGCAACCTGCACAGAGAAGGAGACATTTAATGCTATATATCATTACTGATTATCCAAGGTCGGCACTTGTCTTAGTCTGCTTGGGCTGCCACAATAAAACACCATCACTGGGTGGCTTAAACAACAGAACTTTATTTTCCTACAGTTCTGGAGGCTAGAAGTTCGAGATCAGGGTGCCAGCATGGTCAGGTTCTGGTGAAAGCTTCTCTTTCTGGCAGACCCACTGCCTTCTCCCTGCGTGTTCATGTGGTCTTGGTCATGCTGAAGGAGAAAACAGTCCGCCGTCTCTTCCTCTTCTTATAAGGTCACCAGACCTATAGGATTGGGGTCCCACTCTTATGACCTCATTTAACCTTAATTTCCTCCTAAAATCTCTGTCTCCAAATACGGTCACATTGGAGGTTAGGGCATCAGCATATGAATTGGGCTGGGGGTGGGTGCAGGAGAACACAATTCAATCCACAGCAGTATGTAGTTAGAAGCAGGCGCCAAGGCTGTAAAGACTAAGGGATGATGGATACAGAATCTACACAGAGAGGCTGTGCAAAAGGAATTCACAGGCAGGTCGTCTAGTCCACTAGCAATTCTTCACCAGAGTTGAAGTTCTTCACGATAAGGTAACAGTTTTTCTCAGATTAGGACATTTTGCATATTTGCAACTTTTTAGGGCAAAAAGCAGTCTCTAATGTCAGGCTTCTGGTGCAGCTCAGTGGGAGCACATGATTGAAGAAATGATGCTGATATAGAAAGAGATGATGGAGAAAGGGGAAGAACCACTGTCCCCTCCATCTTTGATTCTTACATGGGGCCGGATACACTAACAGATGTTCAATACATGTCAGTTTAATTAACTTGGTAGGAAAATCCAAATACATAAAAACCAACTTGTGTTTTTGACCCAGTGATAACAGAAAGTGCCATCTTTTCAGAAAAAGAAAATTGCTGCCTAATATTTCAGGAAAGGTGAGGTATTTGTTAAAATATCTGAAGTACAATGCTTTTTCTACAGAAGCTCATCCTTGCTGAACTCAGTGAAGAGTGGGTGTAAATAGAGCGGGTGTAAATGTCCTTTCCACTGTCTCTTCTGTGTGCACAGGAGGACTGCATTGTGCCCCACTCCTTCAAGTTTGATTGGGATCACGTGACCCAGGGCTGGCCCATGGGATGTGGGCAGCTGTGATGCAAGCTGCTTCCAGGCCTGGAACTTAAATATTCCTTGTGTGGCCCTCAACCTCTCTCTTCAGTGTTGGTTACACCCTGACTTGGAGACCACATGATGTACATTGTGAAGCTGTCAGATAGAGGAGGCTCAACTAACCTGAACTGGCTTTATACCAGTGAGAAGGAAATGTTTTATTGTGTTAAAGCCACTTAGATACCAAATATAGGTTAGCTTATCCTGACTAATACATTACCCTTCCCATGTGTGAGGAAATGTGTTTTCTGTTCTGCTTAGTTCTATTTTATGTTAGTTTTCAAAAACGCTGGTCCCAACGAATTAAACTGACTTAATGACCCCTACTGGGTCCTGATATGTAGTTTGAAAAACACTCTTTTAAAGAATACTAGCGTTCAGATAAGGCAATGCGATGCTCACCATTAAAACAAGTGGGTTGAATTACATTCTTAAAGACTTTGGCCCTATGGTTCAGACTGATCACAATTAGATGGTTTCATTGTCTTCTTAGGTAGGTAAAATCCTACCCCAGTCTTCTCATTGATTGCTAATGATGGGAACCAACTCTAGAGACGTACATTTTCCAAAATGAGGCAAATAATATTAAAACATCATAAATGTTAATTACACACTCCATAGAAAGGACAAAGTAAATAAGATATGAATTTTGAAATGATTTTGTGGGTTTTTTTTCTTCTTGATCTGTGATGGCTCAGACTGCCTTCTTGGGTTTCATTTTCAATCACCATCTTCAATCTAGGATTCCCAAACTTTTACTCATATCTATGGCTTCCTGGAGTAGTCTGCCTGTGGGACATCCCCAGGAGTTGCTACAAGTCCAACTGCTCTTCCTCCTGGAGGCTTAAATCCTCCGGGATAAACGTGAAGCCAGTTAGGTGTTGACTTTTTAATTTACTCCAATAATTAAGCTCTACGAAAAGTTGCCCATTCACTGGGGAGCCAAATCTTTTCTCCCTGTGCTCATGGCATCCCCAACCATGAAACTGTTCCATGAAACTTTGAAACTGTTCTCCAACAGAAGAATGTTGTCAGGGTAGCACCCTCACCCCCTTTTGTTTGTTTTTGTTTCTTTGTTTAAAGTAATATGTTGGTCAAGCAAGACAGTAGTGGGCTTGGAGACAGCAGATCTCTATCACTTCTGAAAAATGTAGGAAGTCTGGATACCCTGGTGTATCCTAGGCTTAGATATGACTCAGCTCACCCTCCTATCTGTGGGTTTCAAATGATTTTAAACCCTAAGGAGATTTTTTGGTCTATCCTATCTCTACTTGAACTGTTAGGAAAGTTTGATGACAAGGAGCCAAGTAAGATTTCTGCTCTTAAGAACCTTTATTTTTTTTTTTCATTAGACCACCTTAATATTCCAACATAACAAACATATGCAGAGCAAATTTAAAACAGATTCTGACCTAACTTCTTCACAGGTTAAAATCCTCTGATGTTACTTAGTTTGGTGGGAAAATGGTTAGTAAATGTTTTTTGCCAACATAGTTAAAAGCATGTGGTCACAGCCTTATGTGAAGATTCCACATTCTGTGGATTTGTAGACTACAAATAGAAATGTAAGAAAGTACATAAAAATCACGAAGTGCTAATAACAAGCAAAGGTACAAATAATTAATACTCAACTATGATGTTGCCATTTACAACAAGACAGAGTCTACTGAGAGTAAAAGTGATACATGTATGTTGGACATTTAAAAACAGAAAGACAGAAATTATGGTAAAATTTAAAGTGCCATTCTGAGAGGACTTATTTTAGTTACCATAAATTAATCCCTACTACTAGTTCCTTTATGGATTATGAACAGTGATTATTGTTTAAGGTCACTGATAACTGGGATGAACTAGAAGTAAAGATAATTAGGTTATGATAGCTATGATGGCTGTTGACATTTGGGAAGAAGTAGAAAGCACCAGTTATAAAGCAGTGGGAATCATCTGAAGCACACGGCCATAGATGTCCATGATATTTCCATTATGGAGAGCCAATTGGGGACAGAAAGATTTCAAAGATTTTGAAACCTCTGCCAAATGAATTAGATATTCTTCCATTTACATAAATAGAAAACCATCAAAAAAGGTGTTAAAGCAGTAGAAGGCCCTATTAATTTGAAATTTAGATAGCAAGCCTCATGGTAAAATATTGGATGGCTGGACTAGAGGCTGTAAGTCAGAGGTAGCAACCTAAACTTAGGCAGGAAAAGTAGAAATGGAGAGTCGTGAGTAGAAAGGATATATAAGGGAATGCAAATGTAGAAGTACCAGGACTAGGTGACCAACTGAGTGTGAAAGTGAAGGAGAAGTGGAAATTAAGAAACGAGCCCAAGATTCCTTTCATGGTGACTGGGTAGATGGTGATACAATTAAAAGAACATAGTAAACAGATATACACTACTATATATAAAATAGGGAAACAACTAGGACCTACTGTATAGCACAGGGAACTCTACTCAATACTCTGTAATAACCTATAATGGAAAAGAATCTGAAAAAGTATGTATATATATACTTATATATAGATATACATAAAACTGAATCACTTTGCTGTACACATGAAACACTGTAAATCAACTATACTTCAATTAGTAAAAGAAAGAACATAGTAAAGAAGTGGGTTTGGGGATAATGATGATCAGTTCAGTTTTGAACCGGTTGAGTTAAAATTTCAGGTTAAACCAAATTCAGGTTAAACCAAAGACGATGGTCTTTGAAAACCAGGTCAAAGAATTCAACTTTGATATAGTAATTAGACAAGCTCTATTGAAGACCTAAATTGTGGAATAATAAAAATGGTATTAAAGTATACTTTATTGTATATACAGATACAAGTTTTAAGAAAAAAATAGATTAAGAAAAATCTATCTTTGAGAAGCTGCTGATGTAGGCATGGTGATAGCAATAGAAGAATTTAGGAAAGAACCACAGAGGGGAGATTTGACATCATGTCATGTAAGGAACACAGATTCCCTGACATATACAACATGGGTGCCTGAATAAGGTCACTTCTCCAGATAAAGTAAGTCCTGCAGGTGGAAAGTTTGGCAAGAGTACTTAATCGGGGTGGGGGGGTGCCTTCATGAAAATTATAAAAGACATCCTCTCCTGTGGTTGTCTACAGCCCCATGTTGGAGCTCAACACCTAGCATGGAGAGTGTGGCCTGAATTTCAGCTCCCACTCACCCTTTTGATCTAACTTCCCTTTGCAGTGTGGGTGTTGTGCCAGAGGGAGGGTAAGCCTAGATAAGAGAAAAGGAAGGGAGCCATGTTTTGTTTTTACTTTAAGTAGATAAAAGACTCTCTTGGGGAAGGAAGATTAGACTTTTTCAAAGGGCTTTACTGGGCAGAATTATGACCAGCACATAACTATTTCAAAATGGCAGGTAAATGTTTAAAGTAAATAAAACTGCTCAAAAGCATGACTGACTTTCTTGGGAGACAGTGAACTCAGTCATTGGAAGTAATAAAATGGACTCTGGATTCTTAATTGATAAATATTTTACAGAGGAATTCTTCAAGAAAATTCTTTCAAGCCTGTGATTTGATGATTACTTGAGTGTTATGACCAATAAATCTGTGACCACAGAGGCGAGCTGACTGGCTGGAATGGAGGAGACAGAACTTGGGTTGGCTCCTGTAAGAAGAATATTTTCTCAAATACAAAGATTTGGCGAAAAAAATAGAAGAGCCCCCTCCCTGCTCCCACTTACCTTTTAATATTTACATAGCTGTATAATGTTTGCTCAGTTGACTATGATTTAACAGAGCAGCTTTGTCGTAAAAGTCCTACTTGGATTGATAGATTATTCTAGTAGAAGTTGATATGGATGAAATCTTGATTTGACTTCAGCCAAATTATGTGTCTGCATCCCCCAGATTTTCTAATGTAGGTAATTGGATAGCTAGTGTTTGTTGGTTTCTGTTTCTGCATTCAATTGCTTTGAATTGGTATACTTCACATCTAGGACACCCACTTTATTTCAAAAGGGGGGTCTTCAGTAAGACCCAGCTATAAATAAGTGTACAGGTATCAAGTATCTGTATTTAACTGAAGTAAGAAAGAATAATAAATATCAAAAACCTTGTTTTCATTGAATATTAATTGACCAACTAAATTAAGGAAAAGAAACTTATTTTCAAAAAAAAAATTGTAAGCTTATAAAAATCAAGTTTTTTTTCAGACTTCAGCAGTGAAGAAAGTTGAAAGAAAATGGAGAAAGGAAAACAGCTCACTAAGAAGGAAGAAGAGGAACCTGAACCAGCAGGTTAGTTTCACAGTTCATATTGCTTCTGTCTTTTCAAAGGATAAATAGAAGGTCAGGAAGATAAAAATCCAGTTTTCTGGTTCAGGGGGTTCTTGCACATCTCGGAACATAGTCTACCTTCCAATTCACAGCTCTCATTGGAGATTAGAAACAGGTTCTAACAGATCAGTGTACCTAAGAGTTAATAGCTTTAGTAAAGTAGAACATTGGGTCTACCAATTATGTAAACCAATACCTACCTATAATGACAGCAGTGTAATCAGAATTGTCAGAAATGGAGGAAAATAAACTTTTAAAAGATCAGAGGTACTCAGCGAAACAAATAACTTATCACTTAAAAAAAATGGATTCTCATTTAATTTATGGGAAATCCGTTCATCAAGATGAAAATAATAAGCAGCAGCAGCAACCACCACCCAGTGCCTTTAAAAAAAAAAAAAATCAGTTGTTGTCAGCTTGATCTAACCAGCTAGCTAACTAAAATATTATTTCCATTTAAGTAGCTTTACTAAGTGACCAGAAATGTGCATCTTTATGATAAACCAACTATTATTGGATTTAGCGTACTATCATTGCTACTTAATTGAAAGTAATTTATGTCAAAGTGGAGAAGAAAATTTAAATAATATTTACTCTTATGTGGCAATCTTTCATAGTCTATTGCCATTTGGCAGGAGCATAGTCTAAAACCAGGTTCAGTATTGTAAGGTACTATTGTATCGGTTATCTATTGCTGCATAACAAATTACCATTTGAAGATGGGGGCCTTGTTTCCTAGTTCCCATTGCTGCAAATGTTTGAGGTATCAAAAGGGTGCTGACTCTTTAAGTACTCATTGCATCAGACCATTGCTGTGTTCTCTGTAAAGACCAGAAGAAGGCCTCTCTCTCCACTCTGACCAGGTTTTGTCCTTCAGGCCCCAGAGCAACATTGTTTATGTCTGTGCCTGACAAGGATCTTCCAAAGGACACTTCCTTTATCTTCCATTGGCAGCCCCTCGATCACAGGATGTGTTGGTTAATTTTATTTGTCAACTTGGCTGGCACCATGGTTCCCAGATATTTGGTCAAACATTACCCTGGTGTTTCTATGAAGCTGTTTTGGATGAGATTAACATTTGAATTGGCAGACTCTTGAGTAAAGCAGACTGCCCTTCCTAATGTGGGTGGGCCTCATCCGGTCCGTTGAAGGTCTGAATAGAACTAAAAGATCAGCCTACCCAGAACAAGACAGAATTCTTCAGCCTGCTGGCCTTCAAATCAGAACAGCAGCATTGGCTATCCTGGGTCAACAGCATGCCTGGGTTTTGAATTTTCTACCCTCTATGACTGTGAAAGCCAATTCTTTATAATAAATCTCTTCATATATATATATAAATACATATTTATGTCTATATCCATATTTATGTATACACATCCTATTTGGTCTGTTTCTCTGCATAACATTGACTAATACATGGGTCATATTTATTTAACGCGGGTGGGCAGCACACTGTGCCATTCTCTCCTTCCTGTCTTGGTACCAAAGTATAAATCCTCTCCCTCCTCTTCTTGGTCTTAGTCAATACTCCTCAAGTGACTTGATATGCACATCTCTAAAGTTTATTCCATTTTGGACTGCTTTCCTAGGATAGATTCTGAGAAGTGGAATTCTTGGGTCAAAAGCTATGAGTTATTTAAGGCTCTTCATTCATACTGGCAAATTGCTTTCCTCAAATATATCATTATTTGGGACTTCATCAATAATGAATAGTCACATCTGTATAGCATATTGTTATTCTAATTAGCATTTCTTTGATTGCTGGCCAAGATGAACATATTTTTATGTTTTTTAGCCATTATTATTTCCTTTTATGAGAATTGTCTTTTCATGTCTTTTTATTCATTCTTTTAAGGATGAGGATCAAGGACCTTAACCCTTTATTTCATATAATTTGAAAATATTTTTCTCATTTTGTTGCTTGCCTTTACATTTTTGTGAATTTCTTTTCTTTTTGTAAAAGAAATATATATTTATTGTAGAAAATTTGGAAAATACAGAAAATCACATAGAAGGAAGTAAAAATTACTCCAATTCCCCTGGAGACAGCTATTACCAATATTTTTCTACAAATTCTTCTAGTCTTTTGTTGTGAATATAGATAAATATATATACATAAATATTTCATTTTTAGGAAAATATAATATTTCACATTTTGCATGTAAGATTTTCAGTTTTTACTCTAGAATATATAGTGAACACCTTGCCATGTTATTAAATATTCTTTTATAGCATGATTTATTTGACCTATTTCCTGTTGGAAATTTTTGGTTGTCAGCAATTTTTACCATAGGAAATAGGAATGAACGTCCTGGTAAATAAATCTCTCCAACTATCAGTAGTATTAAATAATAGAATTATAATTTCTTGTGAAAAAGGAGACATATTTTAAAAGCTTCTGATACATATAACCAATCTTTTCTCTGAAACAATTTATATTCCTATAGTAATATAAGAAAATGCTCATTTCTCTATATACTGACAATACTTGGCATGACTATTAAAAATAGCACCACTAGAAAATGACTTTGACAATATGTAGGGTAAAATGAGCATCTCTGATATTTCACCTTTCCCTTGACATCCATTCTTCTATTCATTCCACTAATAATTAGTGAGTCCCACCACAGACCAGGCACAATGCTGACTTCTAAGAAAACAGTAATACCCACTCCTCTTCCTGAATCATTATCTTGGCATGTACTTTTCCTCTCAAGTATCTAAGTATCTCAAGGATACATTGTATCTCCCCTATTTCTCAATTATGGTGCAGTTACTCAAATAGGACATTCTGACCAGTGTCTGCTCTATTTTGGCCAGTACTCTATAGGATAGTTCCACTGAGTAACTTTTTTTTTTTTTTTTTCTGATACATTCCTGATTTTTGTTGAAATCCATGTAATACAGGAGGTATGGACAAACCAGTTGAACAGTGAGCCTCTGGGAGAAATTGTGAAATAAAATTGAAAAGCAATTTCGTATTACAGAAAGAGGATAGATTTTGAGTAAGAAAGATCTTAGTTTTCACACCTGCACTGTAACTGTGGACAACTTACTTAGTTGCCTCTTTTGTGAAGTGTGGCTTGTATAATACTTTTCTCATTGAATACAAAATTCTCGAAAAGTAGCCACAGAGCAGAGCTAAGAATTTTTGGTATGTTTCAACCAAACTTTGTTGCTTGGGCTGCCTCATTTCAGTAGTCTTATCTCTAGCTTTGCTGCCCTGTGTCTTCTGAGGGATCCTTAGCCTTCCCTGCTGGCACTGGAAGGTGTGGATCTCCACTTGAGGTTATTAATGTGTGCTTTCTTCTCTAGACAATGCCTTATGTTATGAACCTACCTTCGCCCTGCTCAAGCGCAAACCCCTGCTCTGACTGGACCCTGCTTTCCCCAGTGATAGTTTTCAAGGAAACCTATGAGCTCCTTGTGGACAGAAATCATGTCCTGTGTTTTCTCTGTATTTTCATCCTCAGTGCTTACCTTGCACAATGTCTGGCACCCTGCAGGTGCTTGATGATTATCTATTCAACGACTATGCATCTGAACTTGGATGCTAAAGGCTCATGTGTTAAATCCCAGGAGTAATTTTATTTTTCTCTTTTGAATGCCTTTCGTTTGTTTCACCTGAAGATATCCTACATACTTATCAAGACTGAACCCGAATATCACCTTCCCTGGGAGGCCCTCCACAGGTCCCCGATGAAATAAATTACTCACTTTTCCATGCTCTGAAGCACTTTGTCTATTTACTCTCTTCATCTTCTCGTTTGGTAGACTCTGATCTCCTATTTATCTTTGGATTTCTAGTGCTCAGTCGACAGAAGAAAGAGTTCAATAATTGTTTGTCTGAGTTCGATGGAGAGGAAGGCTATGTTTAATTGTTCCTATGACTTCCAATTTCAGGTTGTATAAAGGAGAAGCCGATTTAAAACGTACTTGAAGGACAGTAAGTAAAAAGAGGCAATGTGCAATAATCGGGTAGCACAGGGGGTGAGGAGATAAACTAGGTTTGATTGGTGGTTCTGTAGTTTATGGGTGGATGTATAGAGACCAACCTTCCCCTTTCTCTGGCTCCCTCTGGCCTCTGCCTGGTGCCAGCAGAAAAGCCACTAGAAGTGGCAGCACATTCCATATAATTTAGCAAATTAGAAATCATGCTCTAACTTTAGAGACATCCATTGATGCTAGAATTCCAGGCACCATGGCAGACTCATGGAAGATATTTATACTTTTCAAAACACACTTGGAAGCCCCTGCATGGAACTGTCCTGCTGAGACAAGTCCATGGGCCTTCCTTATGTAACTCATTAAAGGAAATATGTGGGTAACCAGAGCTGCAGTTGGAAGGCAGAGGGGTAAATAAGGACCAGCTTCAGAATCGAATTGGTTATCTTGAAAATCTGTCACTTCACCCTTGCAATACCTCATAACTTTGTGTTATTAGTAAATTTAATTATCATGCTTTTGATTCAACTTCTCAATCCAAAGATTGAGGTGTTTTTAAAAAGACTGGACTTTAATTTCCTAAGTTTTTTAGGAGATATTTAACCCTTTCCCTGTCAGCATTTCTGAGAAATTTTCATTTATCATATATGGCCTTAGACCATCATGGAATCTGCAGGCATTTTTTTCCCTCTTAACTCCTTATTTTATACCTGAATGTCCATTTTCCATTTATCAACTTTTTGAAACACTGGACAAAACTTAACTCAAGTATTGGTGGAGACAGTTTTCCCAAGGATCTCTGTCGGGAGCTCCATTTTTCACGGAAAGCCTCTTACACTCCTCCTTCACTGTGGGGCTGAAAAGAGAAAGTAAACATTATGGAGAAAAAAGGATTTAGTCTTGGAAAAGTTTTGTTTCTCTCAGTATTTCTAGTTTGACCTTGGGAAAAAGGAGTATACGTTATTGTTTGCAGACATCAAGTAATCTGTGGGTTTTGAATTTTCTACCAGTTATCTATCCACGTGTGGAAGCAACATACGTGGGAAAGGAAAGAATAGGAGACTGATTACTTAATTTTTTTAAAAAATAAAACTGATGAGACAGACAGCAAATGATATTCAATCCTATTAAAGAGACTAAGCACAGACCTTAAAAAAAGAAAAAAAATCCTTACATTCCTTGCATTGGGATTGTGTGATATGGTTCCACAATTCAGGGAGATTGGAAATTACAGAACATCTGCAATGAAATTGGTTTTCTGTGGAAAACTGATGAATCACTTACTGCCAATGACTAGAAGAAAAAGCACTTGTTTATGCCCTTATGTAATGAATTTTTATGAGGTGAAGTTTGCTGCTTATAAAAAATACACTTTAAGCTGCTGTAGATGTAAAATAATAGAATTCAGAATTCAGAGCAATGCATTACTGCAAAGACAGTCACTAGCAGAATATTATCTGCTTACAAAACACCAAAACAGGGCTATTACTTCTATAATGGAATTAAAAAAAATCTCATCTACCCAGTTGTATTCTAGAAGAAAAAGTATTTAAAGAGACATAGCTGAAATTGACAGCTCCAAAATTGCATGTATTTTCAAAGAAATGTTATTAATTCTCTTATTGTGCTCCTGAATTCCAACTGTTTTCCCCTCAAAGCAAGAATACCACAGAACATTTTAAATTAAAAATGGCACTCCTAAGACTCACCACAAAGACAAACTGGGGGTGCTGGCCTCTCTATGGTGTTACAGAAATGCATGTAGAAATCTTCTCACAATAATACCATTAGTTGCTCTGCTCGATGTTTGTTAAGGGGTTCATGATCAAACCCCAAACTCTCCTGCCTTCTTCAAACACTTACTGAGCACTTGTATTGTGCCGGTCACTGTTTTCGGCTGCAGTGTTACAAAACAATGAGCAAGATACAGTCTCTATCCTCACTGAGCTCACAGTCTATTTTGCCATTTAAGAAAGAGAGTCATCCAATTGAAACTGAGGAATATTCTGGTAGCTTTGAGAAGGGGCATTAAGAAATATTGCACACAATACTGGATGGGGGTCCTTACTCTCAAAGAATTTATTTGCCCTTTGTACTTGGTCTGGAGCTAAGCATTTTTAAAGCAAATGACCATACTTTTCATGAGTGGAAAACAATCGTGGTGTTTTATAATTTTTGCTGATTAAAAAGGCACTCTTAAAAATTGTTGGCAATTTGAGAGAACAGAGGCTGCCAGGAGAGGATGGCATTTCCTGAGTGCTTAGGGAATATGTTTACCAGGGAGCCGTCCCTGACACCTCACAGGATGGTAAAGTCTCTGGCTCCACTAATTCAGAACTGTGACTAGATGAAGGCTCAGCTGAAGTTCAAGCTTGCATTATGTCTTATTGGCAACCAAACCATAAAAATACCTCAGAAATGTCAGCATTTCTGTGTCCACATCTGGAAAGAATACAAACTCCTGGGTCAGAACCTGCGTCTTGACTCTTAGTTGAGGACATATGGTCATCTTACAGGCTTAGGTGAATTGATAATATAAAGTATTTATGTCAATTGTTTTGATCTGGTGTGCTAGTTCTAGATATTTTAAAGTAACTAAACTACATTCATTTACAAATACTGTGCATGCATTTGTAAGTACCATACAAATACTTTTGGAAAAGGGAGTGGGAACTCTACCTTTTTGTTGCCTACATATTTCTAAGTGCTTGAAAAAAACGTATATGCTGTATGGAGTTAGAGATTTAATATGTAATTTATAAATGCATTAAATAATTCAGACTCTTTTAAGAGTTGTGGGTGGTTGGCCATAAAAAGGGCAGACTATTTATTGTAATGCAAAAATAGCTACTCTAAGGTTTTTAGGATCTTGTATCTCCTAAATTCACATAGTTAAAGGACTAGTTTACTAGCTGTACACATGTTTACCTTTGAATTGAACTGAAACAAAACTGGCCAGGAGATTTTAAAGAAATAAGTAACTTGTTTTGGTGTAATTAAGTATTGCATGCTCACTGTAGAAAACTGGGGAATACAGAAAAAGTATAAAGAAAAAAATCAAAATTGAATTATTTATTGTAAGTATATGTGCCTGTTTATCTCATAGTTGAGATCATATTGTACTTAATAACCTACTTCTTTCTTCATTTTAATATTATATTGTAAGCACGTTCTCATGTAATTAAATGTATGTATATTTTTGCATAAAATTTTTTTCTATGGTATTTAAAAAACTGCGTTACTTAAATAGCTCTACCATTTTATTTATTTCCCTTTTGTTGAACATTTGTGTTGTTTCACATCTTTATTATGAATAGTGCTATACTGAACATCATTTCAATAAATCTATATCTAAAATCTTATCGTTTCCTTGAAATAGATTCTTAAGGTCAATGGATATAAACATGTCCACATGTCCACATCCATCTGATTTTAAAATCAGCTTTACTTCCATAGATTTATGTTTTATTGGTTCTGGGATTTCAGCATGAACCAAACCTGTTAATGAGAAGAAGTTACTTTACTGCTAATGAGAAGGAAAGAGAACTACCCATTCAATACTGTACTCCCTGGCCTCAGAAGTGACTTGGTTTAACCTCATTTGACTTGTTTTAATTGCCAGAATAACAACTCAAGGCAGGATTCCATGAAGGCCCTTGTATAAAATTGTATTTACTTTTTTTTTTAATGACATTTTAAAAACCATACACTTTTTCTTGAAAACATCGAGAGAAAATAAGACCAGTTAAATATCGAGAGAAAATTACGACCTGGAAACATAAAGGCCTATTCTGTCTTGTTACATAACGTACATACTCTTTGAAGGAAAAAAAAAAAACATACACGAGAAATACTTGCCAAATTACTTGTGGTGATGAGTACAAATGTACACTACACACTAATTTTGGCTGCAGGGAACCCTGGAACATCAGTCCTATAGACAATATGGCCTATTGGTTTGGCTAAAAAGTCTGTTTGGAATTGTTCTGTTGCTGAAAACATCTTTTCTTAATAGAGTAACACTTCACTTACTGAGCGCTGTTAGGAAAAACAGCTTCCAAAGGAATCAAGGTTTTGCCTTTGAGTGCCAGCACATTTTGAAGGCTTCCTCAAATACAGCAATGTTAATGTCACTGCCTCCTTAACCAAATGATACAGATTGTAAAGTACTTTTATTGATGATCCGAGGTCATTTTTTTAAGCCACAATTACTATTCAGTTATTCTTCAGAGTCCGTGTGTCCCTACTTTAAATGTTACCAGATTAGGGTTTTTAAATTCTTTTTTTCCATTGATACCAGGTTTTCTATTATTTCTTGTTACTATAAGCATGCTTGCTTTTTACCAGTGTTCTCTATGTCTTGTCTGTTATTTTTCATCTGTTGGTGAAAGTTCATTAGAAATCTATTCAAAATAAAGCAGCCCCTAATGGGAACTCAAAGAACTACGCCATGGGTAGAGCTTTGGTGCATGAAATCTATGAAAATCGGTTTGAATTTCTCAAGGCTTTGCTGGCCTTGGCCATTTCAGATAGTGATGCCAGTAATGTACCACAAACCTAAAAGAAATCGTAAGAATCGTGGCTTGTATCTACTGATTATTTGCTGTAGCCTTTGAACTGGTTTTCTTGCTCTCATAACTCTTCACACATTATCACTGTGATCCTTTAAAAGAATGTAAGTTTGATGTCATTTCTCTGTTTAAAACCTTCCGGTGGTTTCCTCATCCTTAGAATAAATTCGGGTATCTTTTCACCCTGGCCTGCAAGGGCCGGCCCCGGATCCCCTTATCTCACTGCCTCATTTCCCACCTCTCTTGCTCGCTCTGATTTCTTGCTGTTCTTTGAACAGGTGATGGTCGCTCACCTGAGACCTTGGGCACTTGCCATTTTCTTATCCTGGCACCCCTTCTCTGCTTGGCTCTCTCCCTCTTTTCATTCAGATCTCTTCAAATTTCAGCTCCTCAGAGAGGATTTCCAGGAGCATGTAATTCAATACAGCGTCCCTTGTCACTCTCCATTCCCTTAGCCTGTTTTATTTCCTTCAGAGTACTTCTCACATCTGAAATGATCTTACAACATGTGTTTATTGTCTATCACCCCTCCAAGAATGTAAACTCCATGAAAGCCAGGGGTTTTGTTTTATTCATGAACACATCTCTGAGTACAGAAGAAGAATGCCTGTAGGGGCTCAAGAGATAATTTTTGAAAGAATGATATGTTATTTAATTCCCATTACAGTCCTAAGAGGTTGACATTACTGAATGCCCATTTCATAGGTTGAGCAAACTGAAACTCAGAGAAGTTAAATAAACCTGTCCGTACCCCACAGCCGCTAAGTACTGAAGGTGGGGGAGCTGGGAACAGGGGAGTGGGTCATGCCTTGTGTTCGCTTGGAGGGATGTATTTTAGATACGATCACTGAAGCCACTTGGATACACTAAATACACAAGTAGCAAACCTGACTTGAGGACAAGTTGCACGGGAGAGAAAAGAAAAATGTTAGTGTGGAAGTTCTTATTTTCTCAAAGGGGGACACTCAGGGATGAACGTTAATGTAGCTAAATGCGACCCAGTTGTCGTGAACTTTGGGCCCTGAGGCCGCTGGGGGGTGGGAACAGAAGCACCAGGGTTCAGGTAAGTCTCCTGGCAGCCACAGGGCAGCAGGGACTAGATAGAGTCTGAGGCTGTCACAGCAGCTTGGCCAGCAGGCCTGCGTCTCTGAGGGGAGGTGAAGCTCCCTGAGGCAGCACTAAGTGTACACCCACTGATGAGAAGGTGAATGCCAGCTGCCCTTAATGTGCTCTGTGCCAAATATCCTTAAAAGCAGGGAAAACAAAAGAAGGGAAACTATAAAGAAAAAAGACAGAGAGATGGGAGCGGTTGTGATACCCACTGGGGTAGCCACCGGCTCCTCCTTTGAGGATGGCCCTGTGGCCTCACTG
The DNA here is from genome assembly GCF_951394435.1 of Stenella coeruleoalba. Taxonomy (NCBI): domain Eukaryota; kingdom Metazoa; phylum Chordata; class Mammalia; order Artiodactyla; family Delphinidae; genus Stenella; species Stenella coeruleoalba. The sequence continues at coordinate 60,343,713 of NC_137163.1, read as the reverse complement.
TGGTGAGTCAGGTCCGCAGGCTGCCTCAGCTCTCAGTTCCTTCAGGGTCCGCCCTGGGTGCAGAGCTGCCAGGCCTGAGGTCGTGCCCTCCCCTGAGGCCACATCCACTGTCTGAGAGGTGGAGGTCAAAGGCCTGACTACTCTGGCCCCGCCTAGGACATCCTGAAAGACAAAATGCTCCAGAGATCTCCTCAGGGTTGGCCGAGGCTGGCAGGCCTGGCTTACAGTTGTTTCCTCTGCTATTCCTGCTTCTTCACCATTTCCTTTCACAGGCGTGGATCCCTAATCACTATCTTGTATTGATATTCTAACCCTTTTTGACATCTGTTTCTGCAGAACCCAACCTGTGATGTTAGGTTTCATCACTGGCTAACAAGATGTCTCTTGGTACACTGGAACCCAGAGGCAGCCTCTGGCTAGCCAATGATGAGCAGAACAGCCACAGTCTCTGACCTCATGGGGGGTTATCACTTAGTGATGGTGGCGGTGGCAGATGTTAAATGAAAAAAGAAAAAAAAATTGTACTAAGTGCCATTAGGGTCCGTAGAGAAGAAGAAAACCCTATAATATTGACAACCGTTAGTTAGCGTAGGTGTATTGTGTTTTCATGTTAAAATTATGACAATGTGGGCACCTACTCAGAATTCGCTATCAAAATAACACCATAACAAAATTGCTGGTAGAACAAAATCTTGTTAACTTTATTTCATCCTTTCAAATCTGCAGTCTCAGACGACCATTTACTGCAGTCTCTGAGACCATTTACTGCAGTCTCAGACGACCAATGTCCTTATCAAAGTAGATCACTGGTAAAATAAAGACTCCGGGATATAGAAGGCAAAGGGAGATTCTAGTTGGGATCTACTGCTTTCCCCTTTCTGGCGGCCACCATTCTCCTAAGAACACCTGTGGTGAACTGCTTCCTGTCCTCCTTTAGGTGCATGGGGTGTTCGTGAGGGTATGTCACCCACATTTGAATGATCGGGAGCAGTATTTCTCCATCCTGGTTTAGGAATGTGCACATAATCTCGGGCTGACCAATAGCTGTGAGCTCCTGGACTTCGCCAGAACTATTAGGCAAGAAGCTCTCAGGCCAGTGGGATCAGAAAGCTGGTAAAACGGAAGTCTTGAGCTTCTGGTGGCCATCGTTTGGCCTGAGAACGAAGCTGACTGAATCCTTTAAAAGCTGGCTTCAGAGAAGAACTTAAAATTACAATTGACACATCAGATCTGAAAGTTTAAAACAACAGGTCTTACTATTGTCATTTTATGATGTTATGGTGTCATTTCTGAAAATAAATGCCCACTCATCTCAGAGTCACCACAATCTTTTATTTTTAGAGTCTAACCTCTTTCCAGGAAGTAGTAGAATGAAGGAGCATTCTTAGTGGTCATTTGATAAAAACTATCCATTATTCTTTTTTTTTTTTTTTTTTTTTTTGCGGTATGCGGGCCTCTCACTGTTGTGGCCTCTTCCGTTGTGGAGCACAGGCTCCGGACACGCAGGCTCAGCGGCCACAGCTCACGGGCCCAGCCGCTCCACGGCACGTGGGATCCTCCCAGACCGGGGCACGAACCCGCGTTCCCCGCATCGGCAGGCAGACTCCCAACCACTGTGCCACCAGGGAAGCCCTATCCATTATTCTTGACATTAAAAATTAAATGCAATGATTAAAAAAAAATATGTTACCATTTATATCATATGTTTAGAATCATGTGGTTTCCAGTGTGAGCAGAATTTAGTCGTGCCTGGAAAGGAACAGAGGGCAGTGGCTGAGAAGCACATGTCCTCATAAGACATACCTAAATAGTATGCTTAGGATGATTCATGCTAAGGATTTAGACAAAATACAGTTCTCCTCAGAGGAAACAATTTTAGCTTCTAAAGGGCATTCACTTCTGTCATCTCGATTCCTGATTTCAGTGGTTGCAGGCTGTGGACCTCTGTGCCGCACTTAGGACAAGCAAAGGACGCATCAAATAAGAAGCTACTCTTCACACAGTAGTAACAGAAAACATGCTCGCAGCCTATGGTGTGAGGCATGGTGGGCCACTCCCCACACAGAGAACACTGTCTGCCGCTGGTGGCCAGCGTGCTGTCACTGCTTGGAGCTCTGGTCAGAGGGATACACCATGAAGAGAGCTTGGCTTTCAACTTCTGGATACTGACAAGTGGTAAGAGGAAAATCAGAAACTCGGCAAAGCTGTGCCAGAGGAGTTCTCTATTCATATACTCAAAGCCTACTTCTCGGACATTTTGGGGCCTGCAAAACACGGAACGGATGCCCAGCAGACGCTCGGTCAAAGTTGCGAACTTGCCCCTTTGGAGGAAAATCAAGAAATTAATCAACCTGCCCAGCTTCAAAAGTCCAACCACGAGATTCACGCACTGCTTGGCTTTCCTGAAGGATGCTACGTGACGGTTTCGAAACAAATCGTAGCATCGTTCTTCTAACCACTTCCCACCGATTGTACAGACGGCATACCACAGCTTTTGATTTTTGCTCAGTGGCTGGTATCTCAGGTTTGGGGAAGAATCGTTCTTGTACTGAATATTCAAAACTGACTGTCCCACGGTGGCATTTTTAGAGTAGATGGTGAATCTCCATAAGAAAAGCCACAAGAATGCTTTCACCTCTGGTTCAAAGCGGGCTAACAGCCCTGGCTTAAATCCATGAAAGCACTGAGTAAACTGGGACCAAACGAGTTGCTCCAGGGCCTTGTTTAGTTCAAGTGCATCCAACTGGCTTATTCTTAGCACTCTGTCTGTCCGCTTCATATTCTCATCTCTGGAAGCCATGCCTTCTCTAAAGGTCTCTAGGAAAAAGTACAATTAGAAACCATCATCAAACAGTTGCAATCTTGTACTATCTTCTCGACTTACACTTGGAAAACTGTGACACACAAATGACACAGGACACAGAGGAGATGGGCTTTCAGTAGCATCAAAGCAGCACAGTAAACAGTCACTTCTTACTTGGAACTTCTTCCTCTTTCTTCTCTCTCTCTCCTCCCTCTCTTCTTTCCTTTCTTCTCCTATCTTTTCTTTCCATTCTTTTTTTCTGGCCCTCCTAATCAAAGGAATAACAAGTTTTAGCACGTTGCATCTTTTTTCCACAAACTTTCCCCTAGGTAGTCCTCCTGGGTGAGATATTTTAAAGGGAGATGATAAAATCCTGAGGCTAACAGCGATGAGGCTGAATAATAACATGACCTATTAAATACACGAACTTAATAAATATGATGAACTATGTGGAACGTTGCAATGGATGGTAAGTCAAGACCTCAGTTTAATTTCCAGCACTTCTACTGACTCTGAAGGAATATTTTCAACAAGTCATTTAATGTGTCTCAAGAACATTTTACATTTGTAAAGGAAGTTAGGAGAAAACAAAATTAACCAGTAAGTATTTATTATTCTAGCACACACTCATAGAAAATAAATAGTAGCACAAAGCAACATGAATGCAGCAATGTCATTATTAAGGTGCACATACAGTTTTCTAAGAAAAAGAAACTATGATGTAAAAATAGACACTGAGATCATTTCATAAAAACACTAAGGAAACAAATAGGTGCTATAGGGATAAAAATCTTTTAAAATGAAATAGAAACAAGCTGATTAATGGTTAGCTGGGTATGACTGACTCATTCAAAATGCATTTATTAAATGCCTATTTTGTGCAAATCAATGAGATTAAACCACCCAGCAGCTACTGTTGTTAAGGAGTTTAGAGATTCTACATTTTACTTTAGGTATTTTACATTTTATTAATGAACTGGAAAATCCAATGTATGACAAGAAATCTCTTTAAATTTAGTTTCTAAAACAGGCCCTCAACACACAGAGCTGGATCATGATCTCTGGGCCGTCAAAAGGCCTTTGCAAGGCCCGAGGCACTAAGGGAACACTAAGCTACAGATGGAGGCAGGGATCCCCGTGAAGTTCACTCTCACCAACTGTGCAGCAATTGTGACCTTGGTCAAGTCATTTCACCATGCCTCTGCTTTGGTTTCTTCACTTACAAAACTAAGGACCGGAGACAAAATGACCTCTAAAGTTCTTTCAAATTCTATTATAATTTTTTACAAAATTATACAAAAACAAACAAAAATAACTACTAAATAATAGGTGGTTTAGTGCTGTTTTCTTCTCAAACCAGATCCATGACAGGAATGCTTCTCACTGATAAATAGGGTGGGTGATCTCAACTTTTTCCCCCTTCCTGCAGCTCCCTCAAGACTTGACTTGGCAGCCTATAAGCTACAACAGTGCGGATTTTGGCTGCAAGTTCTGTGCAATCCTTGCCTCACACTAGCCAGGAGCTACAGGAAAGAAAGAAGGGGATTAGGACAGAGTGCCCTTTCTTCTCTGTTTTTCTAATCCATTCACGACTCTATCCCCTCCCAGCCTTTTCCTCATTCTGGCTGCTCTCAGCTCCCCGCTGGATGACATCTAATTGGTCTATCTTACCTTTTGCGTCCTTCAGTGCATTTCCCACACGGCAATCCTTCTAAAACACAAGCCTCCCTAAACCTACCCCCAGGCTGCTTTCCTTCCTAATGCTTCAACCTCTAGTCACAAAGTGGCCCCCTCTCTTGTTCGCTAGTGGACATTTGCTGTCTGTTCCCATCACCTGGAACAGTCTGTTCCCATTCTTTAACTGAAAAACTCACATGAGACTAAGTTTTTAAGTACTAGCTTAGGGACCACTTCTTTCTGACCCTCCAAATATGAGTTACCTGCCTCTCTAGCTGTTCCTTTAGCACCCTGTCCTTCCTCTTTCTTGGCCTTTATGTATTTACTGTTCGTAAACTACTTTTTTTTTTTTTTTTTTCCTGTACGTGGGTCTCTCACTGTTGTGGCCTCTCCCGTTGTGGAGCACAGGCTCCGGATGCACAGGCTCAGTGGCCATTGGCTCACGGGCCCAGCCGCTCCGTGGCATGTGGGATCTTCCCGGACCGGGGCATGAACCTGTGTCCCATGCATCGGCAGGCGGACTCTCAACCACTGCACCACCAGGGAAGCCCCGTAAACTACTTTTGAACTATTTCCTCCACTAGAGGATAAGCCCTGTTGCGAAGATTCAGTCTTGTCACAGCTGAATCTTAGCAACTAGCGCAGTGCCTGATACACAGACCGCCTCCTGCAAATACTAGATGAGTGGAGTAGTGAACACAAAAGTCTAGGGTGGGTGAAGGGTAGAAAATACAAATTCCCATCCAAAAACCTTTAAAACTATTTCAAGTTACCATATCCAGACTGTTGATTACTACTTCTTTCAACATGTTTCTTGTGCATCTGCTGTTTCCCAATGAATGTGTCAGAGCCAGTGATAAAATGGGAGAACAGACAGTCTCAACCCTTGCAGAGATTATAATCTAGTGAGTGGGAGGAGGGGGAAAGGAAGAGTGTGCTGCACAAAATAACACTCAGGCAATTACAATAAGGTGTGATAGGTGATGTGCAAGGGGAACTTCAGAACATTTTGCTTGCACCTAGACCTCAGAAGGCCCAAGAAGGCTTTGGGGGGAGGCAAGATCTCTGCAGCTACCTGAAGGATCAGCAGTGTCAGGCAGATACAAGAAGGTAAGAAAACCACTCCAACAGAGGGAACGCTAGATGCCAAGGACAGGAGGGGTCAGGACAAAAGATCAGGCTGGAAAGGAAAGCAAAAGACGGAAGCTAAAGGCTCTAAAAGCCGGGTTGAGAAGGCTGCATTTTATCAAGAAGGTAATGAGGGAGCCACTGAATGGCTGTAAGCAAAGAACTAATCATTGCATTTTAGACAGCTTGTTCTGGCCACATGGAGAATGGATCAGAGGCTGAAAGACTGGAGGCAGAGAGACCAATTAAGATGACTGTTAACATGATTTACTGAGAAACTAATGATGGTCTAAATTAGAAAGGTATCAATGGGGATGGATAAAAGCAGGTACCTTTGAAAGCTTGGAGGTGGAAGAATGGACATGACTTAGTGAGAAGTAAGCCAAGAATAACTGACTTGAGTAATGAAGTGGATGGTAGTCCAATTCTCTGAAATAGGAAACACATGCAGAGATATAGATTTGAAGGGAAAGACAATAAATCTGTGTAGTTTTAGAGATCTCAGGCTCCTGTGAGACAGCTAAGTGGAAAAGCTCAGTAGGCAGTTATGGGGATATGACAGAGAAAATCTGGGTGGAGATTTTGAGTGTGAGCCCCCTCTCATGGGACCGATCTATTTTAAATTTACTTGATCTATTTAAATGCTACGATCAGGAAGGCAGTGGTCTAAAGATAGGTAGATCTTGTCCATTTACAGCACATTCAACTTTCTTTGTAACAACATCATCTTATTCTCATGGTTTCCTACTCCAGCTACTGTGGCATTTCATGGGTTACGTTCACTGCTAACACAAACCTTTGGCCTTTCAATCTTTCTCTGCTGGGGTCTTCGCATCACACTCCTGTAGTCTCTCTCTGTGCTTCTAGTCTAGCGCTCTTCAAACCTCGGCACTCAACATGCAGAGGCCTTGTTAGATTGCGTCCCTCGGTTCCAGATTTTCTGATTCAGTAGGCCTGGAGTGGGAGCCAAGAATTTGCATTTCTAGCAAGTTCCCAGGTGATGTTGCAAATTACTGGGCTAGTCCATTTCCAAGCTGAATTCATAATTTTGTGGTCATATCTATCACCCATACAGCTCAATGCTGCATGCTGGTCTTCCCACTCATTTCTGCTTGGTTTTCATTCCTAGATCTACAGAGGTTCTTACAAATCTTCACTGATTCAGGCTTTCTCTTTCTGCTATTAAGTAGTCCTTATGAGACTGAGACCATTCACAGATTCCACAATTTCTATGAACATCAATACATCCTAGCCCTGCCAGATGCCTGGGATGCAAAGATAAAGTCTTGTCCTGGCTCTCACTTTAAAGACTCCCACCAAGGTCTGCACAAGGGAAGCAGGCAAGGTGATGGACAAGTCAGGCATTAGCGAAGGTAGATGGTATTGCAAGGTTCTCAAAGACACTCCATAAATCTTAAAACTATCTCAATAGAAAAGAATCCCAAAATTTATGTAAAAAATCATCAGTGATTATTTTTCTCACTTTCTTCTGCAGTTTACAAATCTTCTCTAATTAACATAACATTTATGTAATTAAGAAAAGAAAAAACTAAAACACTATTTGAAAAACCTCATAAGCAAACCAAACTCTATAAAGTTACTTATTCTTATTTACCAAATCATGTCTTTTTTACCTCATTATAGCCCCTGGGATAAAGTACAAACTTCTTAGACCTAACCTAACTCAATTCTGTCTCCATCTCTGTAACCATATAACCCGTTATTCACCAAAGAACCTTTAATTGCAGACTATCCTTCGGTCCTGCCTTTGTACCTTTTCTCATGTACCTAAAACACTTACCTTCCCCAGCAACTCCTCTTACCGCCCTCAACCATCTGCCCTTCACATTCCAACCCAGTTACAACATTTTCCACGAAACCTTCATAATTACCTCCAACTCCCACTGTCAGCATTTTTAACTCTGACAACAATTGTCCGTGTCACATGCTTGAGCCCTCAACTCTTTGTACTGTGATTTCAGTAGTGTGAATACATCTTCTCTCCCTAACTTGACCATAAACTAGTTAAGGGAAAGTGCCTCATACTTGCTTCTCAAAGTGCTTGCCACCCACAAAGTGACTTTGATACCTAACTCAGTTTTCCTCATGCAAAATTCTATAAATCCTTCAGGATAGGTGGGAATACGGTATATGCAACTCTTCTACTGTAACAGTATCAACAACTCGGCGTCTTCCCCAGGTTTCGTATTCTGTGGTCAGCAAGATAGGGGAAATTCTCTTATTTGTAAAAGTACTCCTGAAAAAGCTCGGATCATACTGGACATCGATATCAAGTCCAACACTACCAGTCCCCTCCCCTCACCCCTTCCCTGCCCCCAACTTAAACTGGATGGATTGCTATTCTTCTCAGTTGAGGGTCAGATGAGAAGGATGGCTTGTGTTAGAGCACCAGTTGTGCCAATTTATGTATCTTCAGATATTAGAGTCACAATCAGTTCTTAGTAATCTTATAGAATTTACCACAAAGACAGGCACACAGTAGTTGCTTAGTAAAGATTTGCTGATCCCATATGCAGTGGAATGAGTAGTTTGGTAGTGAATCTGTACTGACTGAACATTGCTGAGAGCAGATGAACTGGAGGTTGAGGGGACCTATCTCTTCTCAGGTCCCTTACTTGTATGTAGGGAGAAACTGCTCAGAGAGAGTGGCTTCTCAGAGGAATCATCTATTTCAACTCCCTCATTTCTGGAGGAATCATACTGACGGACATTTAGTAAAGACAGGAATTTTTAATGGCTGCCAGAAAAGAAGACTTAACACACTCTCTAACCAATCCAGTATTTAACAATCCTTATTATCAAAAAAATTCTTTCTTATCCCTTCTGTTACAGTTTAACATTTTTTTTTTCTTTCCTTTTCTTCGCCCCAGGCCTGGCCTCGGGGTAGATTGAGAACAGCTGGGCTCGATCTCCTCCCTACAGAAGACTCTTTACTAGAGCAGAAGACTATTATTAACTACTCTTTGGCCTTTGCTCTTCCAGATAAATAATTTGTTTCTCTGTTTTTTTTGTTTTAGATTTTAGTTTCCAACATTTTAGTCATTTTTGTGACTTCTTTTAATTGTAAACATAGAACAGACACTGTCCATTATGCACCATAGTTTGTTAAAGTAGAATAGCCTTCCTATTGCTCTATATTCTTGTCTGGCAACTGTGACAGAGTAGAAAGACCAGATTTAAAATCAGATGGACTTGGACTCAAGTTCCAGCTTGGTCATTTAGTTGCTATGTAATCTTAAAAAAGTCATTAGCATCAGATTCTTCTAGAAGTTGGAAATGAACCACTACCTGACAATGCTGGTGAGATTAAAGCAGATAATGTTATGAAAGTGGTTTGGAAACGGGAAAGCAGTATTGTTATTGTACTATTGCTACTTTGGTTAGGGATGAGCATAAGAAGAAAAAGACTCGGTGGATTTTACCAAATCTCATCTGAAAAGACTGAAATCTTCATTATTACTCATCTAATACCTCAGTCGACCTGTGGTAAAAGAATGTTTTTTTCCCCAGGAAATACTGACTACACCATTAAAACATAATTGGGGCAGCTACACAGTGAACGTGATGGCACCTTGATGTGGGCATGTGTGGGGGCCGGACGGGAAGGGGAGAGACATGGTCCAGTGGAACTCATCACACCCTTCACTTGCATCTTATCTGAGAGGAGATGTTGGGGTGGGAATCCCGAGAGAACGGGGGTGGGTGCCAGCATGACCTGCTCTCTGGGCTGTTTCACCTGCATCCACGTGGCTGTGCCTGTTGATCCGGAAGCAGAGAAACCTCCAGAATGCACACCGATAGCACCTGACTCTACGGTGCTTCGCTGAACAGGGCCTGATACAGGCAGTCCAAGACGGGTGTCCAACCTTGGTTCCTCACCAACACACCCCATTCAGTTCCTCCCCCCCTGCCCCCCGCTGCCTTCTGGCAGGTCAGTTATTCTAGAATACTGGCTTTAGAGAAGGGCAGTGCTCAAGAGCAGAAGAAACTGATGAAATCGAAATAACTAGAAGTTCCATTCATCTGATTATAGAACTTCTTCCTTCCACTGTCATACAATAATATTTGCCCATAATGGGTATAGAGCACAGAAAAATGCCACAAGTGCCTTAAAATCACATAAAGTTATTCTCAGTCTAATGTAAGAAGTTGGTGTTTCAGTGAATTCGAATTCTCTGACAAATGGCTACTCAATTTAACCAATATTTATGGAGTGCCGACAAAATGCTGGGCATTTTCCTAGGTACCAGAGATTCGGTCCAAATAGTTAAGTCTCAGTTAACTTCTTTTTAGTCAAGCATTTCTAAAGAAATAGGATGCTATGGTAATCAAGACTAGCCATTGATCTCTGAAGCAAAGAATGGATCTCAAAATAGGAAAACACTATAAAGGGTCACAAAACTCCCCGGGGCAGAAAAGAGAAAAATTGCATATAATGTTGTGCAACATCCAGAAATATGCAAGCACTGACACTGGCCATGGTCTATCTGGGAAACGCAGGGATGGGTTCCAACAGGAGCTGCGTCCTTCGTTATTTAATTCCCATCAATGTCTTTGCACTTGTTAGGAAATAAAGAAGAAAGTCGCCTGCTGTGACCAGAGCTTAAGGGCTTGGCAGGAGAGACTGGCTGAAGAGTCAACACCCTGCAAAAAGACCCTGTTTTAAGGAAATTGCATTGATTTTGTAGCCATGAGTAATCACTGAAGAGAAGAGACATAACAGGATATAAATTTTAAAAGATTAATCTGATGGTGGAGTTCAAGAAGTTGAAGAAAAGGAAAACTGCAATTCTGGAAGACCAGTTACAGGACTTCTTTTTCTTTTTTTTTTTTTTTTTCTTTTTGTGCGGTACACAGGCCTCTCACTGTTGTGGCCCCTCCCGTTGCGGAGCGCAGGCTCAGCGGCCCAGCGGCCATGGCTCATGGGCCCAGCCACTCCACGGCATGTGGGATCTTCCCGGACCGGGGCACGAACCCGTATTCCCTGCATCGGCAGGCAGACTCTCAACCACTGCGCCACCAAGGAAGCCCCAGTTACAGGACTTCTGCAACCTTTCAAGGGCCTTAACTAAGGTGCTTATTAATAACTTTCTGAACAAGTCATAGTAATTTAACTTGCTTCACTGACAACTATGAAAATAAAAAAGATTACAGTGTCCTCCCATTTTTGAATCAAAAATCCCCAACTCTTCTGGTAAACCAATGCTTTCCTGACTGTTACACTGATCGCTAACCACACCCAACTATTGGTCAGTCTACTTCTACCTTCAAGAGTTTAAGTATTAAAAATCCCATATTATTGGTTCTTGTAGGTTAGCATCTAATTTCACAAAAGTAGGCTCAAACTTGAATAGTTAAAAAAAATACAAACTAATCTTTTTTCAAAAAAGTTGGGATTGTTTTGAATTGAAACAAACACCATCAGATTTAATTCAAATTGATTTTTCCAGAAGGCCAAAATCAGGTGATGCTTTTTCCTACTCTGCCGTGAAATCTCATTCTTTTAATACACAATCCTATCAACCTCTTCCTCCCCACTCCCCATTTCCCAAACTATACTAAGTTAAGATTCTAAAAAGTTAACCCAGGGGGAAACATGTACGGCCATGCAAAGAGACTTATACAATAATTAATTAGAAGCATAATTGGCACTAAATAAATTAATGTTTAGTGAAGGATGCTATGTTAAGGATATGTGAAAAAGAGGCTTAAGGCAAAAATCAAGACCAGATAAAAAGTATAGCACCTATGAGGGTTAGTGTCATTAACTTGTCACATAAATATGTTTAAGACAAAATGATCTAGCACTAAAAACTATTAAAAAGGTCTCCTGCTGGTATTTTATCACTAGACAGGTCACACTGCTTTTCTTTCACAGAGAAAAAAACAACTGAAAATTCGTTTACTAAGAGCAGCGATATATAACCTTATCCCTTAAATAACTCAGGCTTTCTTTTTAAGCTTTTCATTCCCCAAATAAAACTCTGTCATCTATATTGCATTCCAAAACCAAAACAAATGACTGTATCTCACTAAAGAGGGAAGCAGCATTTTTCAGGATGTATTCCAGAGCTTTTATTGAGTATAGTACAAATTATGAATGAATATATTTTATTTAAAAATATGCTATTGACAGAAATCTATCAATAATAATGTGGGTATTGTCAAGGGCCTGTCAATATTAATGTAATTATGATTAAGGGGATAACATGGATTTTTACCTATAATACCAAGTAACATCTCCTACATTACTGCTATCAATATACACATTATTATTGACCTGTTATGCTCAGTACTAGATGTATTACCATTAGGCATGTTTGTCAATGCATACTGCCGACAAAAATTTTACACTTAAATTTACAGTCCTGTAAACTTTGTCAGCAGAAACATGTGATTCCCACGTAATCGCTAAGGTTTCAAACCCATCCATATGCACCCCCGCTCCCTGCCAGACTATCCTTTTCTAGATCCACAATAATCAACTAATTTTTAGTATAACAATGTTGCTACCACACTATCCTAAAGGTTCTAGTAATCAAAATGGAAGAGACCATTTTTGCCTTTTAGGTTTTAAAAAAAAAAATTTAATCAGCATTTCATATTAGGAGGTTATATGAAAAAAGTTCTATAACCCGAGATCTTAAGCTTTGAACCTATACCCTACTATTTTATTTCCTTTGTGTAGTCAGATAGATTTACTGTCCATTGTATTGAAATCAATACTAATAAATGGGACATGCATCAAAGAGAGATTTAACAGGACACTGATTCCCAGAACACATTTCAAACATGAGCAAAAGAGAAAAAGCTATGGCTGGGACCCATTAGAACACAGTGACCTCTGGCACTGTGAACAGGCCTAGAAATCAACAACTGTAAGTTCAAATCCCACTTCTGCCACAGGCTTGCTAAGTGACTTGTCACTGCTCTTTTGTTCCTCTCTTTCATCAAATATGAACTAAGTCTCAATAGTTTACAGATATCTGATGATACAAATCCCAATTGTTCTCATTTGGATACAGACAAGACATGCAGAATTTGAAAATTCCCTTATGGACACTAGATCTCTGAATTACTCTTAACTTAAATGCAATCCTCATCAATTTCCAAATAGAATTTTTCTTTTTGGGGGTGCTAGTGGGTACGCAACAAAATGTCTTTAAAATATATCTGGAAGGATAAAGTTCCAAATAGTATACATTTCTCAAAAAGACAAACAATGATAAGTAACTTGCCTATTAGAGGGGAAATACTCTTTTTATTTGGAGACAGTTGGGAATTCAACTCAAAGACTACAGTCTTCAAGACTATAATTAGTCGTACACAATTGAGCACCTTACCTATTTCACTTATGGTTATTTACTCAAGTATCTACAAGTAACACAAAATACTTTTTTTTAAACCTGAGAACAGAATTGCCCATTACTTCGGCCTCACTTCACAAATACATTTTTAAGAAGACAGCACGGCACTCATCATCTTTTCTTTCAGAAAGTTGATACTTCTGAGTCTTTGAGAAAGAAAGCACATTGTGGAAATAAAGAGCAGATGTCTGAGTGAACGTGGGTGAGGGGAGTTAAACTGCTTCTGATTAGTTCTGTATTCTAGCCCAGGTTTACCAACAGGCTGTGTGACTCTGGGTAAGTCATTTTACCACATTGTGCTCTTTAGCAGTTAAAAAAAAAAAAAAAAAGAAAAGCACTGTAAAAAGTCTACCTCTCTAGAATCCTTATAGGATTTTAGGAAACCTTGGAAGAGGAAGAGAAAAAAATAAAAGAACAGTCATTTCCAACTGCAGAAATGGTTCATGTCGAACATGAGTTTGGAAAAGGCTAGAGAAAGCGGAGAAATCAGAACGGTGGTACCCATGAGACAGACTCAATACTCGTGGAAAAAAAGTAGCGAAGCCTGATGGAAGAGAAACCCAACCAATCTGTGAGTTTACAACTGCAGTAAACCTGTACCACTTACTTTCTGGTTATGAAGTGCTAATAAGCAACGACCACAGCTAAGTGTCCTTTGCAAAATTAAATATTAAATCATTTAATCCTTACAATATTATGAAAGAGGTTCTTTCAGTATTTGTGTTTTAAATCAAGGAAACTGAGGCACAGCGAGATGAGCTGGCTTGTATGAAAATCACACAGGCAGAAGTGGTGGGGCCATGCTCTGTACCATCATCCTCTATGGACAAGGTGATGATGGACCTAAAAGATGAACATAAACACTTCAGTATGGCACTGCAGGACATGCAGATGGGGCTATTTTAAGTGGCTAAGTACTAAGAGATGAAGATTGCAGGCATGAACTACAGCAAAAATTGCAATCCAAGGATGAACAAACAGCAACTACATGAAACTTACAGAGCAAATAGATCTTTAAGTACTCTATAAATCTGGAAAAAAACCTGAGGATATAATTGCCTAAGAAGAGAATTCTAACTGACTTTAAGATTATTGGAACACAGGTTTAATTGCACATTTTATGGCACTTGAGAGAATGTGAGAAGAGCCATGAAGGAACAGAGGTATTAGCAATGGAAAAGGAGGAAGTACCATGGGATACATACTATGTATGAGGCACTAGACATTTTCTTTACAGTTCTTTACCTCATTTAATCCTCATAACACAGTAAATATTAAGCCTATTTTAAGAAGTAAAAAATTAAGAGAAGACTGACAACCTGTTTAAGGTCAAGCTGGTGCTTAGTAAATCTCTGGTAAACACTAGAGAAATGGTGGAATACACAAAAGGAAGTTAGTAGTATGAGTATTTGGTAAGCCTGGATCAAATTCAATCCCACAGAGCTCAAAACAGAATTTTTCCCTCATGACCTTTCTGAACACCAGCCTGCCAGTCAAGCTCTCAGGACCGTAGACAGGAAGAAATTCAAGGAATCTGGTAAAGCTGCCCGAGTTGCCTGGGATGCACCTCATCTACTTTCCCTGTCTTTCCGTGTGGTCAGAGAACCATTCAAAGAGACTCAATATCAAATCTGAACCAAAGGAATACGGGGGTGAAAAAAGGAGGTGCAAACATTCATTTAACTATTATGAACATACACCATACACAAGGTAGAGGCAATGCCAACTCACCTGCCTGACACTGTAAAGGAATGGGTATACATAATCAAACAGAATTACTCCAGAGCTCTTGGTTTTCATGTTTTTATAATAAGAAGAAAGAAAAGAAAACTGGGATGAAATTTTATCTCACCTTATTGACAGGCAGGTAAGAAGGAAGAGTTCTGGAAAATAAAATGAAACAAGATAAAAAGCAATGTAGAAAAGGGCATTTTGATTCCAAGGTGGGAAAAGGTTGGGAAGTTAACAGCCCACAATGGGAAGTACAGAGGGTGCTAGACATCCTCTTCCCTGCTTCCACATCCACATCCAGAAATCACAGCGATGGCACTTGCAGTGCCAGGATTACAGATGCGGGGCAAGTGCGGGCAGTTTGGGGCTTTCCTCCTGAGGTTTCTTCCACCTTCCAAAGGAACTGAGGAGGAACATGGAATGTTTAGAAACTGCTGTCATTTCACAGTGAAGAGAAAAAAGGGAAAGTCCAATTTGCTTCTAGGTTGTCCAACCCAGATAATCAAGGGAGGGAAAAAAAAAAAAAAAGAGGCAGTGATTCAGAGCAGAACTTTCGTCCAGAAATAAAGATTGTGCATACTGCATACCTTTTCCTGTGCTAGAGGAACCGGAGCATGGTGGAGTGCAAGAGGCAAAGAAACTTAAAATATACTTGATGCTGTGAGGAAAACATGGGGCCAGGCCTTGGAAATTTACTAGTAACGTGAGGTTAGGTAACACTGCTAACATCTTTATGGTTCAGCTACCAAAAATGGAAAATGGAAAACATCTGCCTTCCCTATTGCAAAGACTACTATGAGCTTCAAATATAAGCAAAAATTTTATGGCTAAAATTTTAAAAAGTAGGGGGAAAAGAGAAAAGGAAGTACGACTCTGATCAAAAAGAAAGAAACTTAAAATTTGTATCTATTAAATAAGGTTGAATATAGACACGTTTGTGGCTTTTGGTAATGAATTAACTGTGAACATATACACTTTATTGTTTAAAAAACTGTAATAATCAAAGGAATGCACCTTGAATACAAATGAAAAATTAACCAAAGAAACAAAATTTTAATGCTAGAAGGAAACAGATCATCTAGTCTAAAATATGAATTTAATCTTCCTAACGGGATCCCAGTTTTTCAAGCAGAACAGAAAAAATAGCTGTTCTTGTAAAATACTGCTGAAGGTCTGCTTGTTTCATCTCTCCTCTGCACGGCTCCAGTAAATTTCTACAGAAGTCCTCCTATGGAACAGTTTTAAAATCACAGATTGAGGTGCTACTCCTAATTTCTAAAAATGAGGAGAATAAGGCTAAGACGTAGACCTGGTCAGGAGTTGAACTCAATTCTCTTGATTTAGTCTAGCATGTTCTCTACTATGTCCTGTTACTTCTATTTTCTTTCCTTTTTTTTTTCCTAAGGAAAAAAATAAGGGGTTCTCCTTTTAACTTGTAAATAATTCCTAATTCCACTCTCTCTTTTCTTCCAAATCTCTTTATGGCCCAAAACCATTCAACTCTAATCTTTCTGGATACAAGTAATGGATAATATGGGCAAGATCAGGAAGAAGATAAAGTGAAAAAGAAAAAGGAAGCGTCAGCCATCCCAAGATTATTCTGTTCAGGCTTAACTAAAGGTAACTCATCATGCGAAGGTATTTAGACGACAAACTGTGGTGTGGATGGAACCTCAGCCTCCCTGTAATTGCTTGAAACTGTCCAGGTATATAGTGTTCCAGGGACATCATAGAATACAGACGTGTTGTGAACGGTCAACAACTTGGTCTGATTCTGTGAACAGCCCTTTCACTAAATGTAGTATTTTTGGAAAATGGGACCTAAAGAAATAAGTAAACAAACAATGAGTTTTAATTAAAGGCCTCAGAAGAACAATGATTTTTACATTCTCTCTCTTACCAGAAATCAATGTTAAACATAACACGCTCATCGCAAGCAATTTTCTAAGAAAATTCTCAATAACTTTTTCTCCCCAAGAAAATTAAAACTGCTTTTGAGTTCATAGTCTTTCAGAAATGTTGGAAACTTAAGCATACTCAACTTTTTTGGTACCAAACATAACATTTTACATGAACCATCAGATATTAAAGTTTTGACCCTGAATAATTCTTAAGCCGTTCGTAACAGTTAAATCTCACCACCGCCAAGTGCGGGGAAAAGATTTCCAAGTGCGTGTCTAGAAAGTCACTTCGCAGAATGCAAAGGAGCTCAAGTCTAGCTGTGTTTCTTTTTTTCTTTTTAATGGTGCGATCCTAAGACTATTTTTAGGAGTTTACGTTTGTCTCACTGCCTTTCCCCAAATCAGATTGTGACTGCCTCTTCCAGGAAGACAATACAACAGGGAAACAAGTAAAAGGCGACAATTACAAGGTCGTGAAACTCCACGCCCTCCCAGCTGTAAGCAAGACCTCAGGTCCGCACTCCGGCTCTCTCGGGCGACACTGACCTTAGGAGTCTGCGAAACGCCCCGCTCCAAGTAACTGTTCCTGAAACATTCTTTGGGAAGCTTGGCTTTTCCTAGCAGAACCTGGGCTCTCCAAGCTTCCGGAACTCGCGGGTTTACGTAGTGACGCAGCACCCGGAAGTGCCTGAAAAAAAGGGGAAACTAAACCAACGAGAACCACGCTTTAGCGCGCCGCGGAACAGCGAATGTCCATGTGCCGAAGGCCGAAGGGCCGAAGAGCCGAAGAGCCGAAGAGCCGAAGGGCCGAAGAGGACACCCGCGCGCGGTGATTGGTCGGCTGGCAGTGGAGGAAATCCGTATCTGATTGGCAGGAGAGTGGCGAACGCGGGGGGGCCGCGCGTGGAGAGGCCTCGGTGTTAGGGGTCGCTGGGAAGCAGGGGCTCTCGAAAGCAAGGCTTTCCCTGCCCTCGGGCGCCGGCAGCTGGCCTCCGGACAAGCGCCGCCGAGTGGCGGCGGGGCGCCTCCGCGTCTCGGGGGCTCTTCGCTTGCCCCGGGTGGAGGGCCTACCGCGGGATAGCTCCATTGGGAAGGGAGACTCCGGCTAGCGCGGCAGCGTCCGAGCTGGGGCAGTTTTGCGGCGCGGCGCTGCCTTAGGGGTAGGGGTGGGGGTGGGGGGCGGGGCTTGTTGGCCTCTGCAGGCTCAGGGAGGCAGGTGGCCCCGTCTAGTCGGCCATCCACCCTGCAAAACCGCGGCTCGGGAGGCCCAACCGGGCGAGCTGGACGCGCTCGCAGCACTGGGGGCCGTGAGCTCCCGGCCGCAGGGTCGGTGTGAATCACCCCTGAGCTCTTAGAAACACCGACAGCCAGGTTGCCCAGTTCTGGGGAAGTGAGGGGGGATTTCTAGGACTGGGGCCCGACGGAAGGTATTTTTTGAGCGTTCACCAGGCAATTATGTGTAGTCGGCGTTGAGAATCGCCACTGCCTACTCATGGATGGCACTGTCGGGCTGGTTTGAATGAAGTCAGGTGCGTAAAGTTTCCTGCACACAGTAGGTCTTAAAAACGTTTGAGCTCGTCTCCCCTGGCCCCGCCTTCTCGCCAGGAGCAATCAGTCCTACAATAGCTGTATTGATAGACATTGGAGAGCTCATCCTGTAGAAGCAGTGATGCAAGAAAGCTTCGGGTTTTTTTTTTTTTTTAAATTATCCCGTGGAACACTTGTTATTCAGAATTTAAAACATTATAGATAAGATAAAAGAACATTTCTCAGTGAAGTCTAATACTGTTCAAATTCATTTTTACCTGAAAGATACACAGTTAACACCACAGATAGCTGGAATTTTCTTGTCTTCCATACATTAAGGAGTTCTCAGGTCAGGCCTAGGAGGATGATGGTGATGGTTTCTCCAAATAATGAAATTCCCACTATGGGAACCAAGAGTACAAGTGATATAGAGTAGGAGCTCCAAGCTGAAAGGGTGTGTTGTTCCCTTAGGTACAGAAGGAGAGGTTTCTGCAGAGCTCGAGTCGGCCAGCTAGTAGCCACTAGCCACCTGAAGTGTGGGTAGGCCAGATTGAGATCTGCTCTAAGTGTAAAATGCACACTGGATTACTAAAATAAGGTATGAAAAGCAAAGAATGGGAACTGTTCATTTGTTATATTGGTTACATATCAACATGAGAATGTTTTGGAAATTTTAAAATTACATATGTGACTCCCGTTACACTTATGTTGGATAGGGCTGTTCTAGCTCTTTGAAGAAGACCAAGTCTTTCATGTAGCAGTTGTGAAGGAAGGCAACCATATTGTACTTCTCAGGTGGACCTACATCTGTACTGTGCTTCACTTAATTTTTATGAAAGGGAGAAAAAGGGACCAAAAAAAAGACTAACATAGGGGACATTTTTAGAAAGCAGTTTCTAATTCATGGAGCCTTATGTATGTCACGTGAACGTCACGATATCCATTGATAATAAAAACGATACCAAGCTGTTGAGAAATTTGAATTATGTTTAAGGAATCTGATTAAGAGGGCAAAACGTGTAGAACATTTAAAATTTCTATTGAAAATGTTTCACATAGGTTCTGGGTTTTGCCATTTAATCTCTAGATATAGTGAACGTTTTTAGTTTTCCAATGAGCTAGTAAGCTGAGGTTTCAGGGAAACTTTGTTTCCAGTTTTGTATATTTGCTTTAAAAATATTTTTTTTTCATTCATTTATTTAATAAAAGCCTGCCGGGGGCCAGGGGTATTGCTAAGCAGTGTTGATGTAAAGGTTAGCACTCAGACACGGCCCTTACTCTCTTGGAGCTATAGTGGTTATCAATTCAGAGACAGTGAAAAAGTACATAATAACCAAGGCACAGTGTATTTTGCCATTGAGTAAGTGCTTTACCTCTGTAAATTCAACACATTGTTTTAAACCCAGAATTTATATATTCCTGCTGACATTTTAATGAAGAGTCTTATTAGGACTTGACTATGGGCTTAAAGTATATTAGTAAAAAAATCAAAGTATACTTAATTCATCTGTTAATTATGAGAACTCAAGAAAAAATTAAATTAGACTATTCACCTTTAAAAAGAAAGAAAAGATGAAAAAATTACAATAGCATCTTGTTTATGATACCTTCTTTTAGCCTTTCAGCAACTTTTAGGTTCTAAGGAATTTAATAATAGAAATGGAAAGGCAACATTGATTTATGCCCCAACATAGTTTAAAATTGCTGACTTTAAAAACTTAAATTTATTTTAGCATATTACAGAGTTCTTAAATCAATATATTTGAGTCTTTTAGGAAAAAGGTAAACATAAATCTTATGTTAGTTTACTACTGCTGCTGTAACAAATTACCACAAAGTTAGTGGCTCAAAACAACACCAGTACGTTATCTTACATTTCTGTAGTTGGAAGTCCAGCTCGGGTCTCCCTGGGCTAAAATCAAGGTGTCCCCGGGTCTGTGTTCCTTTCTAGAGGGTCTAGGGAAGGATCAGGTTTTTTGTTTATTCAGATTGTTGACCAGATTCAGTTCCTTGCTATGGTAGTATTGAAGTCCCTGGTTCCTTGCCAGCTGTCGGCTGAGAGATGTTCTCAGCTTCTAGAAGCCACTCACATTCCTTAGGTTGTGGCCCTCTTCAAAGCCAACAATGGTAGGTTGAGATCCTCTCATCCTTCTGATTTGTCTTACCTTTTCATCTGTTGTTTCATCTCTCTAATTTCAGTTTTTTAAGACTCTGGTTAAGTTGAGCCTACCTAGATAATCCAGGATAATCTCTCCACGTCAAGGTCCGTAAACTTAATCACATCCTTCAAGTCCCTTTTGCCGTAGTGAAGTAACATATTCATGGGTTCCAGGGATTAGTGCGTGGACATTTTTAGGGGAGGTTATTCTACCTACCACAGATCATACTTGGGTCCATGCAGTATATCCATCATTTCTTATCAGTACTCTCAGTACTTTAGGATGGAATAATAATGTTTATAATAACAGGTAAATTTTATCATATGTATAATATGTTCCAGGCACTATTCTAACCCCTTTTTCTGCATTTACTCTTAGTCCTTAGAAATGCCCTAGGAGACAAGTACTGTTTTTATCCCCACTTACAGAGAGGGAAACAGGTACAGAGTGGGGAAGTAACTTCTCACAGCTATTAAGTGGTAGAATGAGGATTTGAATCTACATGGTCTGATTCCAGGGCCTCTGCACGCTCTGAACCACAACATTGTAGAAATTTGTGAACGTCTGGATTTACTAAACATGCTTTAGTGATATAGTGACTATGAGTTTAGGCTCTGGCATCACAATGTGTGGATTTATATTCTACCTTTTACCAGTTACTGGACGACCTGGACAAGTTACCTAACCTCCCTGGTTAGGTAACTGAATTATTAACTGAATTCATGACAACACTTGAGGATTCAATGAGGCACTATATGTGAAGTACTAGAAAAGGGCCTCCACGTGAGCTGTTGCTAGCTATAATTATTGGTGACAATTCAACTTTTAAAAACAGTTTATCGTGAAAAAGGAATGTTTCCTTTTGTAAATTCAGTCTCTTTATGAAATAAAAACTGAAAGTTAAATTTTTCCTTTTTATAAAATTTTATTTATTTATTTTATTTATTTTATTTTTGGCTGTGTTGGGTCTTCGCTGCTGCACGTGAGCTTTTCTCTAGTTGCGGCGAGTGGGGGCTACTCTTTGTTGCGGTGCGTGGACTTCTTATTGCAGTGGCTTCTGTTGTTGTGGAGCATGGGCTCTAGGTGCGTGGGCTTCAGTAGTTGTGGCACGTGGGCTCAGTAGTTGTGGCTCGTGGGCTCTAGAGCGCAGGCTCAGTAGTTGTGGCACATGGGCTTAGTTGCTCTGTGGCATGTGGGATCTTCCGGGACAAAGGCTCAAACCCGTGTCCCCTGCACTGGCAGGGAGATTCTTAACCACTGTGCCACCAGGGAAGCCCTAAATTTTCCCTTTTAAAACACCACAATGCTGTCTCCTTTCCCAGCTTCTAATTTCTCTCCACTGCAGCCTCTCCTCTGTCTTTCTGGTGGTGTTACTTTCTAGTGCTACCTGATCGAACACTTTAAATACTTTGTCCAGACTCTAGTTGCCCCAGGGTAACATCCAAATTCCTTAGAAAGGCACCAGGACACAAGCTCCAAATACCCTCTGCTGCCATTCCTCTGCCTAGTATTTACACATCCACCATTTCTAACTTCTCACTGTTCTCTTTTGCTATTATTATTCTTGGAGGGAAACATGGCAGATGCTGGGTCTCTGGCCATAACGCCTTCTAATACTACTCCAAACCTTACCCTCTTCTAATAATCTTTGCTGCCATTGCCTTAATTCAAACCCTCATGTTCTCTGCATTTTATTTCCTAACAAATTTGTGGCCTCCTTATCACCCTTCAAGCTTACTCTCCTCCCTGTTCACCAGAATAATCTTTCTAAAGTACAAAACTTCACACGTTGTTACTCTTCTTCAAACCCTTCATTGTCTCCCCCTGACACCAGTTCCTGCAAATATTATTCCTTTCCTTATGTCTCTTAACACCAGTTAGGTGCTTCCACTGTTGCATTCAAGGTATGCTTATTTAAGCACTCGTCTTTCCTTCTAAATCATGAACTCATTGATAGGGAATAAGAGATGCTTTTGCTTGCATGAATTTATTATACTATCTCATCATTGCCTATTTACATCTCTGTCTCTTGTCACTGAGCTGTGGACGCTTTAAGGGGAAGCTTGTTGTTTTATTTCTCTTTTCTTCTGTGCCCAAGAAATAGGAGGTGCTTAGTAATTGTTGAATGAATGAATAGGGAAAAATAACCCCAAATACATACAATGGAAAAAACGCTGCTTAAATCCCCAAATGTATCCAAAGCAATTTATTGGGAATATATAAGGTTCTGATTTTAGAAGAAGCATAACTGGTAGTTAAGAGCATGGACTCTGGAGACAGAGTGTTTGGCTTTGAATTTTGGCTCTGCCACTTACTACCTGTGCACTCTGAACCTTGAGTCTGTTCTTTGTCTTTAAAACAGGGATGATAATAGTAACTATCACTTAGGGTTAATAGAGCCAAGTGAGCTTGTGTTTATGAAGTGTCTATAGTAGTGTCTACCACATAGCAAATATTCTATAAGTGTTGGTTAAGTTAAAACACAATAGTTTATGTTCTTATTACTTTTGATAATAGCTAATGTCCTTATAATACAGTGATAAAAACAATAAATAGCCCAGTGTTTTGTAATTGTTATATCTAACTAGCGATTTTTTAGCTTTCAATGATGTTTAATATCTTGTTATAGAATGATATATTCATTAAACATTTAGAGAGTATTTGTGTATGATCCCTCTCCTGAGTAACTGACATATTTTCTCTATGTATTATTTTTCTGTTACCTGCTAAATGTAACATATTACTACAAACATATGGCTTGAAACAACATGAATGTATCATCTCACGGTTCTATTGATCAGTAGTCCATCATTGATTTGACCAAGGTAAGGTTAAGTTGTCAGCAGAGCTGTATTCCTTTCAGGAGACACTAGGGCAGAATCCATTTTCTTGTCTTTTCTAGATTCTAAGAGGTGTCCACACTCTCTGGCTCATGGACGCCTTTCTCCATCTTCAAAGCCAGCAATGTTGTAGCTCTCTAACTAATCTGCAGTGATATCTCTTTCTCTGACTACAGACAGGGAAGGTTCTCTGATTTTAAGTATTCTTGTGATAAAATTAGATCCACCTCCATAATCTAGGACAATCTCCCATCTCAAGATCCTTAATTACATCTTTGAAGTCCCTTTTGCCATGTAACTTATTCACAGGTTCTGGGGGTTCGGGTAAGGGCATCTTTGTGGGACCATTATTCTGCCTACCACACTCTTGTACTGTGAATGAATCCCTGGGACTACCCTGGTGGTGCAGTGATTGGGAATCCACCTGCCAATGCAGGGGACATGGGTTCGATCCCTGGTCCAGGAAGAGCAACTAAGCCTATGTGCCACAACTACTGAGCCTGCACTCTAGAGTCCACGAGCCACAACTACTGAAGCCTGTGTGCCCTAGAGCTGCAACTACTGAGCCCACATGCTGCAACTACTGAAGCCCACATGCTCTAGGGCCCACATGCCACAACTACTGAGCCCGTGTGCTGCAGCTACTGAAGCCCGCGCGCCTAGAGCCCGTGCTCCTCAACAAAAGAAGCCACTGCAATGAGAAGCCTGCACACTGCAACAAAGAGTAGCCCTCGCTCACCGCAACTAGAGAAAAACCGCATACAGCAACGAAGACCCAATGCAGCCAAAAAAAAAAAAAAAAAATCCCTGATGAATGAGAGGTACGTGGGCTATACTTTCTGAAAATGGAGACAATATTAACTAAATTGTGAACAGTTTTGTCAGTATCATTAATCATCTATTCTTCCAGTGGTTGGTAAGAGCCATGTCTTCTTCACAGGGTGCTAAGGTACTGCAGGGGTCACTGAGCAATGTCCTTGTTTTCAAGAACTTTTACTCTAGTGAGGAAGGGAGAATCAAGTTGAATAGCTGCTATGGGCTAAGCACTCTACAATGGATTTCAGATACATTAGCCCCATTTAATTCCCACAATAACTTTATAAGGAGTGGTAGGCAGCCTAGAGAGGCCCTCAGTGACCCCCACCACATAGTATTCGTGCCCTTGTATAATCTTGTCCCTTTGAGTGTGGGCTGGCTCTGGTGACACTCCCAAGGAATGCAGTAGGACACTAGTGATAGGATATCATCTCGGAATTAGGTTATAGAAGACCTGTGACTTCCCTCTTGCTCACGCTATCTCTGTTTCACTTTTTCTAGCTTGTTTTGATGAATAAAATTGTGATATGTTATATTGCCCTGTACAGAGGCCAAGGAACTGAGGGCAGCTTCCAGCCAACAGCCAGAAAGGAACCAAGACCCTCAGTCCAGTAGCTTGTTAGGAACTGAGTCCTACCAAGGACCAGAACATGAACTTAGGAGTGGACCCTTCTCTAGTTGAGCCTTGAGATGCCTTCAGCCCCAGTGAACACCTTGACTGCAGCCTTCTGAGAGATCCTGAGCCAGAGGACACTGTTAAACCTCACCCAGATTCCTGATCCATAGAATTATGAGGTAATAAATATTTTTTAAAGCCATTAAGTTTGGGGGTAATTTATTATGCAGCAATAGATAGCTAATACTGTTTTCAGTACAGATGACAAACAAAAAAAAACACTTGGAATGTTAAGGCAAGTTTGTAGTTCTCTCACTTATTAGTGAAAGCTCTTTCCACTGCAAACAATGATAATATAATAAGAATACTGGTAGTAGCTTAATTTACTGAGCACTTACTAGGCTATGAGGCACCTTTCAAATTATTTTACATATACATTATCTTAGATTATTACAACAACTCTATAAGATAGGTATTATAATTATCTCCATTTTATAAGTAATAGAATTGGAGCTAAGAGAGGTTAAATAAAGGACATGCCCAAGATCTCCAGTTGACTAACAACATACTGGCAAGATTTGAACCCAGTTTGTGTGACTCTAGAGTTTTTCCTCTTAACAACTATAGTAAATTGTTCCCTAAGGATCCATGTTATAAGGCAAAGGTGATGGGTGCAGCTGGAAGAAAGGGTAGGGCTCCAAGAGTTCACAGCTAGATGAAATTAATCCTGATCTGGGGTACTAGGAAATGCCAGGGTGCCAGGAAGGCATCCGATCTGACTCTCGGAGGCTGGGTAGGATTTAGGTGCATGGCTCTTAGAGGAAGGAATCTGAGCAAAAGAGGTGGAAAAGCATGAGACACAGATGAGAAAACACTACGTCACACTGTCTAGAGCTGGGCAGGATGAGGAATAGTGGGAGATAAAATTAGAAAGGTAATTTGGAGCCTGGTTATAGTTATGTAAAAAGATTATGAATATTTTTGAAGAAAAAAATCGATTCTTGAGTGTTTTGATAGTAGTTTCAATCACCTGCCTCTTAGTTTAAACTATAGAATGGAACTGTTAGAGAGGTAATATTCCAGTGAATCTGAAACAGAATCTGATTGTATGGATTGTGTGGAAATACAAAATTTAGTTCCAGTGAAGTGCAAAAGAAAAATAGAACTACACGGAGAACACTTTGTGTGGTTAAATTTCTTAACACATTCAAAGACGTGTTCAGTTTATATTTAGGTTCGGTAAAACTGCAAGAGTATCAAAATTTGTAGGCCTTTTTATTTCCTTGTAAAAACAATACTATTAGTGGTTATACTCAAAGCACATTAAGTATTTCACTAAAAATAGAGCCTATAGAAATAAAGAACAAAAAAACATTATGATTGTGTTTTCAGTTACCTGGGAGTGGACCTTAAAAACAGTACTATGGAAGGGAGTCATATGAAGCAGGGCTTAAAATATTATCCTCTATTTTTCTCAAAACATCATTCAAGTGCACTCGATGGAAATTTAATTTTGTAAGATGTCTGTACTGTTCAAATTTGTTTATGGTGTGAGCTTTCAATTTAGACAATTTATCATTACTTGGAGAGGAACTTTTTCTCTTAAGCCAGACTGAATTTCCTTTCCAGGGAATAGATGAATCCAGGAAAAATGTTTCCACAGCTCATACCTAGCCAAAAACAATGGCCATGGAGGAATGGAGAGCTCATTGAATAATGACAAAAGGAAAATATGTAATCCCCTTTCCTGTAGCCTTTCTCGTGTCCTTGACATGTCTCAAAACTCTCCAGTCCATAGATTCAAGCAGTGTACATTTTGATTCTCAAATGTAGGGGTTGAACTTCTGTTTCACAACAGTATTAAGCAAGCAATTACAAATATGAAATACCTACCAAGGCCTGACTCTGGTTTGCCTGACAGTTGTGTGACCTTTGGAAGGTCTCTTAACTGTCATGAGCCTCGGTTTCTTATTCTCTCATCTGTTTGACATGTCCTCAAAGATTCCTTGATTCCTTTTGGTTTTAATGGATTTGGATTCTGAAGGCCAAGTTTTCATGACTGCAGTTTCAACTCAATGCTATACTTAAACACTTGGGTCTCCATATATATTTTTCAAGCCACCTTTTCTATGTCTGCAGGTTTTCTGCAGTAACATAATTACATCCATAAGGGAGGCTAAATTTGGCTCTTCTTCTGGTTGATTCTGGTCTCATAATTTAGGAGCTGATACTCCCTCCACCTCTAGGGCAGATAGATTCTATACCAGTGCTAGAGGAATAAGCTTGAAGTCATTTCCTTGTAAAATCTCTCTCCTTTCTGCATGTATTTAAGTATTTGTGCTGTATATCTTACTGCCATAACAGAGGTAGTCAGTGAGGAAAAGAGAAAAAATATATGGCAGTAATTTACCCTGGCACCTTTAACCTTATCATCCTCAGCGTCCATCCCGAGCCCACAACTCTCAACTTAGAGCACTGCTGTCAGTCTTAGAGGCAGGAAATTTCTTCAGAAAGAAGCCTCTGAAACCATGACAAGCTGTTCCGAACAAGAGCTATTTACTCATTACATCAGAAGTTCGGGACTGGTCTGCAGTCAGTATTCTCGTATCCCTCAGAAGTGTAGGGAGTAGAGTAAAGGTGTATATAGGTGCACTGGAATTTCACATAATTTCTCAACAGCCTGGAAAGCATCCAGAAGTCCCCATTCTTCCTGAGTTTCCTGATTAGTGCGTTGCTCCTGCTGCGACTCATTTTAGAAGGATCTAGTAAGAAACATTGCTGCTGATTATCTCTGGGTCATGGAAATTCCCTGAAAGTTGGATAAAGGTGATGCTGTAAACTTACAAGACCTGAGCTTAGCATTAAGGAGACTTGATCACTTATGTCCACCATATACAGAGTTTAGTGCTCCTAGACAAATGGCAGAATTCTTGAGGGCCTCAGTAGGTCATGTGACTTTGAAGAGTATGGCTTAGATAAATTTTGAGAACTCTTTTAGTTCTAAATTTCTACAGTTCTATGAGTAAATTGCCACATGCCTGTAGATACTTTGGATTAGACCCAAACACCAGGGCAAATGAATATCAAAGGTTAGTGCTGCTTAGCTGGGCTTCAACATTATCCAGAATTGTAGAGGCTTCGGTTTACCCACTTTGATTCCAAGAACTTCTGAAGAGAAAAGTAGCCCAGAATGAATGTAAGGCTTGCTCTTGCTATACCATCTCTAAGTGCTTTGTTTTATAATAGTCAACTTAGATTTAATAATTTCAAGGTGTTCTTTTCAGCCATCATAACAGAAAGACAATATAAAATCTATGATTTCTATATTTACTCCTTTCAAATTCCATCATTTTAAAAGTATGCTTATCGTTAGTAAAATCCTACTAAGTTTCACTAATCCAATGACAATGACACGAGATTTTTACTGCATATGTGATGGTATATTACATATATTACACTTCGGAAGGATACAAACACTTATGAGAAAGCACTTGCCCTTAGGCATCTTGAGTACTAGGAGAGGAGAAAAACCATAAAGAAGCAAAAATATGAACAGGAGTGAAAGAGTCAAAAACCCCAGGAAATTTTGCAGAATAGAATTAACTAAAAAGGAAAAATGTATGCTTTGGTTTTCTAATAAAATAATTTTGTGAATACTTTGTTAAAGATTATTATACTTAGAAGCAGGTTGAAATCTTTCTTTTCCCAACATGCAAAGCTTTCTTTAAAGATAAACGTTGCAGTGGTATTTTTAATAATTGAGGTTGGGTACTTATTTCCTTCTTACAGTCATGTGCTTCCAAAGGGATTTGGAACACAGAAGCATTTCATAGCTGTTTAGAGAAATGAGAACTTAGGTCTTTTTAATTACAAGCATTACTTCCCAGTTCTATCTAAGTTCAGACTCTATCCTCTGTAGTATTGAAACTTCCAAGTTGTGTTACACCAGTATAATGTATGATCTGTGTGCCTGGATCTTCCAAACATTGCTGAGTCTCTAGGATACATTAAGGCAAATTTGTTTCAGCTAGCTTTGTCCTGAGTAATTTTTTTCTGTGTGGCTTGTGAATTACCAAATAAACATGTAATTTAGGAAATACAATTTTATAACATCCTCCTCATTCCCAAGTAATTGTAGCTCAAACACAATATAGCAATAATGTACCTATTATTGCTGTCTGGCTATCTATCAGCTGATTACCTGAAGCAGTGTCTGAGCATGTTAATCATAAGCTTAAGATGACCAGAAAGTGCTCATTTGGGGGGTAATCATGATGGATCCTTGCTCACTTATCAAAATCTTATACTATATCCAAGTATGTTTAAGTAGTGTTTGGTGAAGGCAAATATTTCTGTGTTGTCATACAGAATTTTTTAAAATAATGCTAATCTTTAATAAAGTGTAGGTGGCTTTTATTTCAGATTAAGGGTAGACTATTTCCCTCTATTTGATGAAATAATATTAATGGCTAATATTTATATAGTACCAACTATTTGCCAGACACTATTCTAAGTGTTTTACAGGTATTGGTTCACTTCATGTCCACAACAACACCATGTAGTAGGCATTATGATGATCACAATCGCATTTTACAGATGAAGAAGATGAGGCATAGAGTGATTAAGTAAATAGTCCCAGATCATAAAGGTGACAGTTCAGAATTTGCACTTAGGCACGCTGACTCCCGACTCTGGTATCGGTGCTCTTAATTACTGTGATATGCTTTCTCTCCACAAATCAGCCTGCACCTCAGCTCCCCTGAATTTTGAGGCCTGGAGCCACAGTCTGGGACTTGAGCAACTGTAGCCAAATTCTGCTTTTCACTTAATCACTCAACAATAAATGAGTGAGATGGGAAGAACTAGGTTGTGGCCAGCGCTGGCTACATAATTTGCAGAACTCAGTCCAAAATGAAAACATGGGGCCTTTTGTTCAAAAAGTAGGATTAATGATAGTAAAATATAAAGCCTTTTCCCTTCCTTTATGGTCACCCTCTTATCACGAAATTTTTCATTAGCCATTGAATGTCGTTCTAAGTAAAGAAAAATTAAAAATTGAAATTATTAGCATGAATTTTGCCACTCATCTTTGTATTGTGCGATGTCTATTTTCAGTGCAAATAGAAGAGCTTTTAACTTTTATGTGGAATCACCAAAGTTGCACGATGCTTTTTTTGTAACTTGTACCTGAATATCTTTTTTTTTTTTTTTCTTACCAGAACAGTGGAAACTGTGCATAAAACTAACTCAGTTGTTTTTATTTTACTTCTTGACATGTACTTTTTACCAACACTTTCTCCTTCTGGCTTACTGATGAGTAAGCAAGGACTGAAAAGAAAAGGGAATGTGAGTTGTCCTGTTTTTTTCCATTCTTTCTATCTCATAATTTTCAATGTAAAGTAGTTCATTAATAACCGGAACTAGTGTAAGAAAGGATATGATAAAGTTCCTTTGTTGTTCATGTTTCTTGTAACACCATTGTTTTTCTGTCTTTTGGAAGCAGTTCTGGTTCAAACAGGAAGCATAGCCTCGTGGGGTTCAGTTGTAGAAGCAACACACTTACTGTGTACTTGATTTGCATCGCTCTTAACTTTCACTTATTCTGGGTCTCCTGGAGTCCAGTACACATGGACACACAAAGCAGTACATGTGAATTGGGAGGTAAGGAACAGTGCAGGCTGACATGCATTTGCTTATATCTCCTCTGCTCATGTGTGTGTTCCATTGTCCAATCCCATCGAACTTCACTTAAAAAAAAAAAACAACACAAGTTCAAATATGAGATTATGGAGAATTTCATGATGGCAATAGCAGAGTCCTTTTGAAGGCAGGGCCCTGCACAGGTCACATGGCTGTGAAGTAAGCCAACTTTGGGCCATTAGATGAGATGGAAGCTGGATTGGACTGAAACCACTTTTCCAAGTCAACCCCAAACATCCCAAATATCATATTAAAGATATAAGGGGTTTGGCCTGGGAGAGTTAGGTGTGGTCACAGGTGATCAAAACAGGCCACCATGCCTACACATAGAGGATAAGAGTGCTAGGAACATCTTTTGTTCTAATATTTGGTCTTTGACCTCAGTTCCTGACACAGGGCTCCTGAAACTCTTGGAATTTCCTGGGTGGTAGGAGTATCTTTTGTTCTAATGAGCCTCCTGGATGGGGACTGGTCACCAGAGAAGCCAAGCCATGAGTAAATTTGGAATTTTCAGCCCCACTCCCATTCTCTAGAGAGGAGAGAGGGTCTGGAAATGGAGTTAATAATTGTTCATGCCTATATGAGGAAACCTCCATAAAACCCCAATAG
Source organism: Stenella coeruleoalba (assembly GCF_951394435.1). Lineage (NCBI taxonomy): Eukaryota > Metazoa > Chordata > Mammalia > Artiodactyla > Delphinidae > Stenella > Stenella coeruleoalba. The sequence continues at coordinate 60,312,818 of NC_137163.1, read as the reverse complement.
TATGGGGTTTAGGGAGCTTCCAGGTGCGTAAACACATCTACATATTGGGAGAGTGAGTCATGCCAACTCCATGGATACAGAAGCTCCTGTGCTCAGGACCTTCCCAGACCTCGCTCTGGATATCTTTTCATCTGGTTGTTCATCTGTATCCTTTATCATATCCTTTAACACACTGATAAACATAAGTAAGTGTTTCTGAGTTCAGTGAGCTGTTCAAGGAAGAAAAAAAACAAAACAAAAAACAGGCTACTGTGCCTACAAAGACAGTGGAGTTGGCTGGCTACTGCTATTGGGTTGGCCAAAAAGTTTGTTTGGGTTTTTCCATAACATCTTATGGAAAAGCCCAAACGAACTTTTTGGCCAACCCAATATATTGAAATGAGGCCCTGCTGAAGAATGATGAAAGATGGCCTGCCATTAACAAATGGATAACTGCTGAGTGTAAAAACTAGAGAGCCTGGGTGGTTTTAGCATATTTAAAGGGCAGGTATAGTCAAATGGCAGAGAGTAGAATTAATTGGGAGAGTTGCTGAGATGTTTGAACCCTCATCCAAGGCAGATCTGTTATGTGAAGGTCAGAGTCCTAGTAGGAAAAACTAGGAGTTCAGAGAAGTGGGAGAGGGCTCTCTGGGTGTTCCTGAGGATATTGACTCTACAACCCTTCTGAACCCTCTAGATGTGTAGAGGTGGCCTCCCTTCCCTTCTGTAGAAAGAGCTGGCACTTCAGCTGTGCTGGAAGATGCTGCAGAAGCCTCTCCCCACAGGGCAACTGGTGCCTTGGTCAGATTCAGCCCTCACTGCCTCTCTTGGCTGCCAGACCAATAACTACAGATTGTATTTTTAAGAGTGCTTGGTCAATGGACCAGAATGAAAACCTGAATAAGCAAGAATTTATTAACTTGGGGGCACTTTCTTGGGAAATAAGGATTAACACCCTAGCAAAGACTCTAGACATGGGGCATGTGTGCTACTGTGGTGACTTTTAGAGACCTAGAAAAACAATGGGCAACTCTCAGTAAGTTAGAAATGCCTGAGTTGGCCTGGAAGATGGTGGATGAAGGGAAAAAGTATGCTTGAGAGAAGTGGGCACGTTGGAGTGGATATATTATGAAAAACCACAAAACCCACCATGAGATTATGTCCCATGAGAGAGCCAAGAGACGACATGAAAGCCACCAGGAATGTGCTGGAGAGCAATGTAGACTGGCGACGATGACCGTAATCAGCCTCCATTTCAAGGTAGTAGGAGAATGAATATGGTTGGTTGGGCACCTGGGTTCTAGCCCTCATTCTAAAATAATTGGGTGATTCAGGAAATATATGAAAGAATATCTAGGCAAATCACTTCAAAAATGTCATTTCTGAGAAGAGAAGTCTTTATGGCTTCCTCAGTCCATCAAAGTCTATGCCTTACTGCCCTCAGCTCTTCACACATTTTTTTTTTCAAATTGACTTATTTTCCCCAAATGTCTGAAGAGGTAGATAATATTATTCACTTTTTAGAGATTAGGAAACAGAAGCTAAGAGAGTCTAGATGACTTACCATGTTTTAAAGTTGACAAGAGAGAGAATAACTTAGTATTGCAAACTATGAAGCCAAGTGGCCTATGTTTGAATCATGGCTCTGTAATTTACTAACTCTATGACCTTGGGCAGTGACCTAAGTCTTGAGACTCAGTTACTTTAACTGCAAAATGTGGTTAAGGCTAACATTTGAATTATGGATTATTTGGAACCTTACCTGTGATAATCCAGGTAAAATGCATTAATACTCCTCTGCATGTAGCATGTATTTAGTAAGTATTAACTCATAATAAAATACATTTCTTTTGCTGTTAGTGGTGGACTTGTCACTTACATCTCAGACATATATCATTTGCCTGTCTGGTCTTTCAGACCTCGTTTTTATTTTGGAATTCTAGTTCACTGGAAGATATGACAAACTATAACTCTTTGCTTTTATTTTTAAGGAACAAATTAGTATACAAGTATGAGGAATTTTATCACTTTCTATCCATTTCCAATATCAAAATTGACAAATCGATGCAGCCCAAGTTTGAAAATGTGCAGAAAGGAAGATTACCACTAGATCACTTCATTTATTTTCTCTTTCAAAAATATATTTTTTAAAACAGCAGGATAAAAAAGGAAAATCATGTTCGAGAAAGGGCTGTTACCCTACTACATTTACTCAGTGATTGATTGCATTTTCTCCCAGGACTTGAAGAATAGAAGAGAACATGAGGGTTGATTGCATCAAAAGTGTGACACGAAGAAAGGAATCAAGAAATCACATATATGTCTGCACAGAAGTCAACTAATAAATCAAAAGCATGTTCTTAGCTAAGTCAGATGTTTCTTTGAAACAGCATATGGTGCAATTCTAACATACTCTATATTCAGCTACCTAATAGGCTGTTGCTTTCAACTAGTGAAAAATCTAGCAGCACAAATGTTTGTAAGGCTGGTAAAACATTTTAACTTTATTTTATGCCCTGATTAGCTTTTTTTCATTTTTGTATTTTATTTTATTTATTTATACAGCAGGTTCTTATCTGATTAGCTATTACTGGCCTGATGATTACGTTATAAAACGTAAAATCATAAATGGAGAAAATAACCTGTTGGCAAGAGTGAACCCTAATTGTTACAACATCCTATATTATGTGTTCATAGTTTCTTTTTAGCAGTTACTTTGATATAAAATTTAACAAGTTTTCTTTCATCCCATATTAAGTCTGTATTTTTTAAAAATTGTGGATTTAAATTTCTGCATCACTTTTAGAATTGCGAGTCATAAAATTAACATATGTCATAATCATTTTAACCAAATCAAATCCTCATGAGAGTATCATGTCCTAATCAGGAAAGAGTAAAGATTATAACCTTTAAAAATGTTAAGATGACTGTATCTTACTACAAAAAAGTAAGTCAATCCCATTATAATTGAAGAAAACTAGTTCACATGGATTTTTAAACTTTCAATACTAAAAAGTCCCTGACTGTGTGAAGGTTGCTGTGGGTGTATATAACTTTGTAGCAAAGGAGAAACTTGTTAGACTATAATTAATTGACAAGTGTAGGAGGAATTTGTCTCAGTCGATCATTATTCTATTTTTCACAATTATATTTAATTGCCATTGTATTGTAATGTCAATGTTAGTCAATGTCAAATCTGAAAGCTATATTCTATCCCCATCCATCCCTTGACCAAAAAAATGCAACCACGCATGTTTGTTGGTTACCGATACCAAGGAAAGCCAGTCTTCCACAGGAAATTATCAAGCACTGTATTTTATCATACTTAAAAGGAAAGGAGGGCCAGAGGATATTAGTGAAAAATTGGGGAATAGAAAACTGAAAAAGAAGTCACTGGTTTAATTTTCTAACCAGTAATCAGCAAGTTATTCTGAATGAAAACCAAAGTCTCTCATCTCCAGTGACCACACTCGGCAGCATCCAGGGAGTTCATGAGAAGGAATAGTGGACTCCTTCATACATGTGGAGATACTTAAGTGCTCGGAGAGGGCCCTGGAGCTACTTTGCCAGGATTCTGAAATCCAGGTTCTCTTGCTTATTTATTCCTTTCATTAAGTCTACTCATTATTTTCCAAGGCCACTAATTCTGTATGTAGTGTCTGTTCACAGCACTTAATATTTCATAAGAGCCTGGTGCTATCAGTAACAGCCAAACAAATAATGGAAAAGCTATGCTACAAAGCCAAGTGGTCAAATGTGAGGGAAATAGCTATATGGTGCAGAAGTACAGTGGCTGTTTCAGTTGTGTGATTTTTTCCCCATCTGGCTCCCAAGTAAAATAATTGAAGAAAATAAAAAAGGAAATGGCACTAGTGAAATGTTCTCTCCCTGATAGACACTTGGCACACACACTGTCTTCATCATTTTTCCACTGGTCCAGGCCCAAGACCAATTCTGTTCATAGCTGAGAAATATTAACGAGCCTTGAGACAGTAACTTGCTGACTCAGTGTCAAGCCATCCCATATGGAAGACCTTGCCCCTTGCTTGTGCCCCAGTTGCAATAAGGGGTGTTGTCAAGCCTTTGAACAAAAATGTGACCTTTCCCTGTCTCCTTCCTGCTTAATTTCTCTATGACTTGTTCTTCTCCCTGAATCTTGCCCAATTCTACCTAATACCAGACTTCTGGATGCCTTTGCATCCTTTCCCATTTGCTTACTTATTCAGACTTCTTATTGCCTGCATGTGCTTCCCACTAATAATTATGTCCCACCTTTAGCTGCTGGGATCTTCCTGCCTTGAATTGCCTGATTGCTTAGATTTCTCTATTTGCCATAATTCCCTAACATGCCAAGTGTGGAATCAGAATTATTCCCTTTTCATACTTTGGGATCTATCTTTAGTTGCCTCCTCTTTTCATTCAGGTTTTTTCAGCCTGGTTTTACTGTCTGATGTTCCCTGTGTGCTCTGGTTCTTTGATTATGGGAAAGAGGAAGAAAAATGTGGGCAGAGGGCCTGGAAACATGGCAGCAGTGAGAAATCTGAACTTCAGAGTTGTCTCTGCTTTGGAGCTGTCCTGGATAGATTCTTCCATCCTTTGTTGCTTTCTAACTGTAAGGAGAAGGGATTTGTGAAGTCTTGATTAATTTGAAGCTAGTGTGTGTGACAGCTCACAGATAGTGATTTCGACAGCTATTTTGAGTCTATCCACATGTCAGTAGCTGTAATTGCAAGCTTCTTTTCTTGTTAATTCCTGGAGTTGCCTCTCTCCTTCCCCTGCTGTGAAATTTTGTCCCTTTCCAAAACAGAACACATTTTTTTTTTTTTTCCTGATGCGGAGAGCACACTCATTAATTTCTCACTTAGTGATGATTCATTAATCATGGAAGGGCATGTGAGCTGCAGTTAAAGCAACTCCTTTAATTTAATTTAACAAACATTTATTGAGAGTTTAATGCGCAGAGCGAAGCGCTAAGCACAAGACCCAAAGAGACCCAGTTTGGATGATATGTAAATTATTTTTTTCATCAGGATAAGTGTTTAATAAACTTTTCTGAATCAAATCTAATTGGTATGGACTTTATTGTGGTTTTATGTTTAGATAAAAGTTTTAACATAAACTTTAGTTATAAACATAAAGAAATGTACTTGGATTGTTTCTATAGAGAATCAATACGTTTTATTTAGATAACTTACCTACAGTTCATATTTTCATGAAAACAGTGCCAAGTCAAAAATTATACCCTGCAAAATACCACAGCTTACACTTTCCTTTTGTACACCCTTTCTTCTCTGTTGATACCATTATGTAGGAGTAATACAGAGATAGAATCGGGAAATGGTTAGAAAAGGAGAGATCTTTGAGCAAAATTAGGGTGTTTTGGGAAATAGTCATTTTAACTTAATTATATCTTATATAATTTAATTATATTGTAGAATCAGGAATGATTGACAGATAAGACCTAAGGTCAAGTTCATTTCCATCATTTTACAGGTAAGGAGTCTCAGACCAAGGGAGAAGACATGATTTGCCCAAGATTGCCCAACTAGTTGGAATTAGAAACCAGCTCTTTGGATCCAAGTCTGGAGTATTAGTGATGACTCTCTGAATGGTGAGAACCAAAAAACAATTCTAACTGACTTGGAAAGTTGTTGGTCATGCCTTTGAGAAGTGAATGGATTGCACTTATGGCTTGATCTAAGGGTCCCAACTGTCTTAGTTTCATTCAATTCTCTTTCCACTTTCTCCATCTCCAGAATCAGCTTCCATCTTTGGTGGCCTCAGTTCCTCCTAGTGGTGACAGGCTTTATCCATGCTGCTGGTAAAGATGTTCTTAAGTAGCCACAGAATCACGAGTTCCTTGCTTACTGACTTAATGGAAAACATGAAATGAAACTCATTCCTATCATTTGAACATCAGTCAGGATGCTGATTGCCTCTGCTTGGATCACATGGGCACCACCATGAAAGTCACCAATGCCCAAAACGTGAGGGATCATGATTGGCCAGACATGGCTCACATGTCCACTCTCTTTGTCCAGAGAAACCCATCTGCTACTAAGGGCAATGTTGGGAGAATGTACTGGACAGACAAAAATGATGGCTTCATAGCTCACTGCATTAGAAAAAAATCTTAGAAGATTTAAAATGACAAGTAAATAAAAGAAAACAGATATTGTTGAAACCTAATTTTATACTTTTGGAATATTGAAAAAAAGTTGGAGATATTGATTAAGCTATTGTTTGCTCTATTAGGTCTTATTGCAAATAATGAATAATTGTTATCAGCATAGTTCACTCTCCTTTTTCCATAAGCCTCCCTCATGCCCACCATGATCCAAACCTATCCACTAATAATTAGCAAACCTCACCTTTACATTCTCTCTTTATCCCTCTTATTTTCAACTGTAAAACTCCAGGTAAGCATCAGAGAAAATTCTTATTAAAAAAACATTTAGGGGTTCTTATTGTTCATATTCTTTCAATTCTTTGATATTGCTTATGTTTATTACATTATACTAATGAGTTAATGAAGAATGAGTAATTTGCTTAGAACATTGCTACACACAGAGAAAGTGCTATAAGTTTTTTTTTTTAGACAAATTAAAGCTTTTTGAAAGTTTATCCTTCTGAATATAATTATTTCTGTGCCTGTGCATTATCAAATTCAGTCCTTGTAGTTCAGTGTGTTCAGACTCATACAACACACATATTCATTGAACACTTAGGAAGTTCTTTCTAGAATGAGTTAGCCAATAAATGAGTATATATAAACATAAACCCATACACACATTCATAAACAAATACCTGACTTTGGGGCAAAGGGAGTTAACAACACTCAATCACTTCTAGACTTTACTGTTAATCTGTAATTCTGTCTCTGTGAGGTAGATGTTATTCGTATCTAAATGATTAAGTAATTAGCCCACTATTATATTAAGAGTAGCAGATTTGTCAGCTCGTATGGGGTTTAGTTCCAGCTCTGCTTCTTACTAGTTTACTTACCTTTGCTAAGTCTTAGTTTCCTCATCAGAAAGATGATAATAATAGGATCTAAACGTGCTTGGCAAATAACAAACAATTGGGTTTGTCTGATTCAAGTTTTTCTGAGGAAACGTTATTTACGTTAGTAAATAATTTCTGTGTTAAAAATCAAAAGAAACATAGATAAACTATGGCTTCCCAGTTCCCTTTTACCTCGGTTCCTCCCATTAAGTTGGGTGTTCTAAACTAGATCTTAGACTTTCATTCAATTCCTTGAGCTCCTTATTTCCAGTTACTTTCACTCCTGCTTCTTCGTGGTCATCCCACGCCACAGAAATTCTCTGAGCCTGGAAGAATTTTGAATTCCTCTACCTCTGAAAGACTACATAATAATATCTCATTCTCACCACCGTCTCTCAGTTTACTAACTCACTCATTGAAAACTCCGGGCCTAGAAATCTCTTCACTCTCCCTATTAGTTTCCTTCTCTACCACCTATGCTTTAGGCTTATTTTCTCTGAGAGTAGACGCCGTCAATATCCCCAATTCTCTTCTCCTATTATCTGTTACTCTCTGTGCGCCGTGACCTTCAATCTCTCTCCGTCTCCCCAAACTCTATGCTCCAGCAGAACTGAAAGTACTGGAAGTTCCTTGAATGTGCCCTGCTGTTATGGGTTTTTGTTCCTTTGCTTGTGCCACTCTCTACTTGAAATACCTGTCATACAAAGATACATTTAATTTTAAAGTCTTTCTGGGAAAAATCTCTATGAAGACTTTCATGATCACCCGTCTAGGTTAAATCTATTACTCACCCATTTGGTGCCCCACAGTGTTCTGTATCCATTACAGCAAGGCACATGTTCTATTCATTTCCACTTATTTGATTTTTATATCCACCTTCCATGACTGCTTAATTTCTGTATGCTCAGCATCAGTGTAGTGCCTCACATGTAGTAGGCTATTAATAAGCATTTATTGGATGAATTTATTAAATGACTTAAGCAAGGGGAAATACTGTCTCCCTGGAAAAATTAAAGTTTTTATTTTTCCAATACCAAGGCACATACAACTCTACCCACCTTTCTCTGCAGCTACTTGGAAGTACAGGGTCAAGCGTGAGAAATTATCAGCTTTGTTAACCTTCATTTTTGGAGGATTTGAATTCTTTCTTTTACTTTATGTAGAGTTTCACATTCATAACTTTAGATTATGTGATCTAAAAAAGTAAGGTGTGTGTGTATGTGTGTGTGTGTAGAAAGATAAGTAAGTATTGATAATTTCAACAAGTACTATTTCAGAAAATAACAATATCTTTCTTGACACGTTTTGATACTTATAGATGTACCAGATTATCAGTTTTTCAACATGTTGTAAAATAAGTAAGTTGAACATTTCACATGAAGAAAATTTTCACATGAAGAAAATTGTATTCCAGCACTGAGGGTAAATCTCTCCCTTTTTGAAATTTATAATTATAGTCAGTGCATAGAAAGGTGAATATCTTGAATAAATCTAACATTTAAATCTGTAAATTTTAAATAATTTTCTTGACACAAACATTTTCTATGGCTCCTGAAAATACTTAGTCAAACATTTAGAACAAATACATAAATGGTATTGTGCTAAACACTGAAGTCTAAGGTCTGTGGTCTAGATTTTTGAGAAACTTAGGGAAAAACATTGAGATATACAAATTCATTATCATATAGAAGAAGAATAACTAGAAAAATACAAGCCAAACCACTTACGTAAGTCCTCAAGTTTGGTAAATTGATTTTCACACCAAAGACTTAGCTAATTATGTCAAATATTGGAATGTGTTTCAAAGTTTTATAAACAATAATGAAACAGATAAATGGTATAATCTATTGTAATAAAGATATGTATCGTTGTGGTAGAATTTGCAATCAGTATCTTTAATAACATGTGCACATGTTAACTTGGGGGAACTCTTGGAATGAGTGAATTCATGGTTTATTATACAATTGATTTATCAAACAGAACATAATTCATACTTATTGTTATGTTTTGTATAATTATCAGAGATCTGCTGGTATATGTTTAGTAACTATTCTTTGGGGGGGAAAAAAGTCCTGATTTGCAATGTTTGCCTATTGCCATGGTGTAAATTCTCCTACCACAGGCAATTTAAAGCTACCAACGTGAGGTTACCTAACACAGTTAGGAAGAAAAGCACACATTTGGCTCTTGTGAACTCTACAAGCCAGCTCTATCTAGCACACCACTGCCAAACTCTTATGCTTCTGTAGATTTTCAGTAGAAGCTCACTGTTTTGATGCAGCTACATCTTTAATTAAATGATAAAAGAAGCCATACATGTGAGGCAGATTACTTCGAAGAGCTGTACTCAAGGATTCCTTTTATTTCTCTGAATTCCCTCAAACAATTAAAGGCAACGGAGTTCAAGTTGTGCTTTTGTTTATTTCTAATTAAGCCTGGGATGATAATTTTCTAAGAATTGTATTGAAATTTTCAAATCCAGGAAAGCTTTACCCATCCATTCTGTTATCTGGGCTGCTTGAACATTGCTCTTAAATTGGGGCCCATAGGTCTCAGAAAATGAGAAAGTATCAGCTTCCCAGCAGGTTCTGTTTGAATGTACATCTATAATTGATGAGATGTATTCACATATTAGCGTTTGCTTTTTTTTCTTCAGCTTTTGAAACTTTTCCAGATGCCATTATGGGTTAGTTCCTAAAGATTAGGTCTCTGAATAGATGCACAAAGGCTTTGCTTAGAAAGGATATGACATTTCTTCATCTGTAAGTTGGAGACAGCACTATATTATGGAGGAAAACAACTTAGATTTTTATGGTCACTGTCTATTGTATAGAAAATACCCCTGCTTAAATAAGCAATATTTTAGGTAATATAAGTAAAACTCGTGCAAGGTCACTAGTTACTGAAACTAAAGCTTGTTTGAATGTTTGTTTTTAATATTCAGATGGTTGCAGCTTTATCTTTTACATATATTTAGTGTCTTTGGGATTTTTTAGAGTGATGTACAAGCAAAGGTATGAGCATGAAAAATGTTTGAATCAAATAAAACCAAATGTCTTTCTGAGCATTGAAGTTTATACATTTTTATTGTATTTTTTAAAATTAATTAATTAATTTATTTTTGGCTGCATTGGGTCTTCGTTGCTGCGCGTGGGCTTTCTCCAGTTGCTGTGAGCAGGGGCTACTCATTGCGGTGGCTTCTCTTGTTGCAGAGCACGGGCTCTAGGCACGCAGGCTCAGTAGTTGTGGCTTGCTGGCTCTAGAGTGCAGGCTCAGTAGTTGTGGCTCATGGGCTTAGTTGCTCCGCAGCATGTGGTATCTTCCCAGGCCAGGGCTTGAACCTGTGCCCCCTGCATTGGCAGGCGGATTCCCAACCACTGCACCACCAGGGAAGTCCCTTTATTGTACTTTTATGAGTTTTCTAGAGGGGATTGTCTTCCAGAACACCCTAGTTTCATCAATCCTGAAAATATTTCTGCAATAATAACCTTACTCTTCAGGTTTCTTTAGACCTGTTTCCCGAATTGTGTACCAGAGCACACAAGTACCTTGATGGTCCTTGAAAGAAAAGGGGAGATTATACAGCCAAGTATGAAACTGGTTATATACACTGGCCCCTATTAAAGAGTCAAGATGCACATAAGAATATTAAAGACTCTGAGAAGTCCTGCAGAAAAAGAAATTGTTAATATTTGCTTTAAAGCTTCTCCCAGTAATATTGACCCAGGACCATCTTTTTATGTTATCCTATTAACATCCATAAAGCATACTTTTAGGAATATCTTCTTTACAAAATCTTATAGAAAAAATATTGAACTTATCCTTTTCTTGTCAATATTATATGACACACAGCTAACTTAAAATTCAGAAACAAGTTTCTAAGTTTTCTAAAAATTGAAAATAACAAAAATTGACTCAAGAGATATAGATATACTAAACAAAACAATGATCATGGAAGGAACTCATTACATTGTTAAATTAGGGTCTTGGCTATAAAAATACCAAAGAATTTCATGGATGAATGTTTTCAAACCTTCTAAGAACAGGTAATTCCTACGCAATTTAAATTGTTTCAGGCATAGAAAATAAAGCATTCCAATTCGTAAAAGAAAACCCAAACTACTATGACACTGACTCCAAAATCTGACAAAGACACCACAGAAAAGAAAATGATAAATCATCTCACTTATGAATATTAATGAAAGACAGTAAATAAAATCCAGAGAACAAAATGCAGCACTACATTAAAAGAATAATATGTCATGATCAAGTGGGGTTTATTTCAGGAATGCAAGACTGTTTAGCAATATGAAATCTCCTAGTACAATTGACTACAGGTCAAAGAAGAAAAACCCTTCATAAAATAGGAAGAGAAGAATACTTGTTTAAATAAAATGATAAGCATATCTCAAACCAGTTTCTAGCATTGTTCTTAGTGATGAAACACGTGCAAGCACACCCCCTGAAGTCAGAAATAAGTCAGGTGTGTGTTGTTTTCCTATTATTATTTACTATTTTTCTGGAAATATTATAGACAGTGAAATTAGACAAAGGGGTGAAATAATGATGATAAACATCGGAAAAGAAGGGGCAAGATTATCACTATTTAAAGATAATATGATTATATATTTGAAAAACTCAGAGAATCAATAAGAAAAAGTACTATTAGAAAGAATAGAGGAATCCAATAATGTGGTCACAAAATATATACAATGGCTTTGATAAAAAAATAAATGGGAAAATGATATAGGGAAAATATTCCAATTATAATTCCAACAATAAAAAAGTAGTAACAAGCCAAATACCTCAGAATAAGTGTAACAAGAAATATATAGTTGCTAAATGAAGAATGAGATTTGAATAAATGGATACATACACCTTTTTTTCTGGATAACAATATGCAATATTAAAACTATGAAAAAAATCTAATTCACATATATAGCCATTGTAATTCTAATTAAAATCCCAGCAGAGTAACTCTGAAATTCACCTAGAATAATAAATATGTAAGAATAGGCAATATATTTCAGTATTTTTCAAGTTTCTACCATGAATAATATGATGTAAAATAACATTAGCCAAGTAACAGAATATTCCTAAGATCTCACTGGCTTAATATAATAGAAATGTATATGTCGTTTAAGTCACAGTTGGTGAGGGTTTGCCTTGCTAGAGGTGCCTCTTTGTGATTGTTCAAGGATCCAGGCTTTTGTTATCTTGTGGCTCCACCTTTGTTTAAGTCCTCCGAGTTCTACCCGTTAGAGTTGCTTCTTAATGTCTTTGCCCATAAACACATATCACTCCCAGGCCAGATCTTAGACACACAGTCTTAACCTTTTGTGGAGCTAGGAAATTAGATCTAGCTGTGTATACTGGAAGATAATAAAACGTATTTTGACAAAACAGAGCAATCTGGCAACACTTTTATAATCAGAAACCAAAAAGCAGATTCTAAAATACATAATATGCATCAACTGTATCTGTCTTAAATATCAACAATCCAATTAACTAAGGGTATCAGTTCTTTTTAAAATACAGACTTCCCCTCTTAGGTTGAATAATACTATCTTACAAAGAGAAACCAATTGTTTGTAGCCTTATGGTGTGTAGAAACATGCCTTAGCATTTGTGCACAGCTGGGCTAATTGGAGGAGCTAAGTGGGTAGATTTTCTAGTAGTTCTCAGTGCTTTCAAACTTCGCTGAAATTTGTGTGGCCTTGGTGCTTTCTCCTACATCTGGAACATAGAATGAACAAAGCACATGGAACTCAATCTGGCAAATGTGTTGTACTGATGACATCTTGAGAACATGGGTGTCTTTCAACAATTATTACAGTCTGTGAACACAGATTTTATGTTGTATGAGCTATGAGCTTGGGAAATTATACGAGGATGTTTCCTAAACATATATTCTAAGTGTAGCCACTTCATAGTATTTTTGTGAGAATCAATTGCAATCATGTGTGCAAAATTACTGTTTTGCATAAGAAATGTACAATTTGGCAGATCTTTTAGATCTTTATTCTTTCCTCAAGTATAAATTGAGCACTTAGAGCACCAGACACTGTTCAAGGCACTGGGCATGGTGCCGTGCATGAAAAGGGACACACTTCCTGCTTTCAAAGAGCTTCCGGTTGGGGGTGCATGGCATACAGGGGACATAAGTGAATATATAAACAAGTAGCAAAGATAATTTGATAAATATTATGAGTGACATTAAACAGCCTAATGCTCTAGAGACTGGAGGGGAGCAGGGGCTGACTATAGAGCTAGGTAGGCGTGGTATGTTCCAGAAGGCAGAGCTTGTGATGACACCTGTATCATGAGAGGTGCAAGTTTAACAAAAACTCTCAATAAATATTTGCTGAATGAATGAGTTTACTTATTTATTTTTGATTCACCTTTAAATTCATTTTACATTATGAAGTAAAAGGTAAAAGGTTTTCAACAGCTGAAATAACTGTAAATAAGCATACAAATGATTTTCCTGATCTAAATGAAGTTATATGTTTGCACATCAGGCAGAATGACAGCTCAATCTGTCAGCTTTTTAAATGAACTAGAACTTTTAAAAAGAAATATAATTTTGTAATGAATGCAGCACTTAAAATTAGCCACAAATGTAAATGTTATGGCTTCTACTTCTGGCTACTCTCCCTGGGTCTCTGCTTTTGTGCTCACCCTGCTCTCTTCCTTTACAACACTGTTAGTGCCATCATTCTTCGTGACTTTATCCATGTAGCTCCTCCATCCTAGCAATTAAACAACTATACCTGTTTTCTCATCTATAAATTTGGACTCATAATTCCTTCCTAGTCACTCAGAGGACTGATGTAAGAATCAGTTGTCATGATTTATGTGAAAATACTAAGTTATATAGCATTATTTTATATTTTTCTAGGCTTGTAGACCATTCTAATGCACCAATGCTGTAATTTATTAAATGAGTATGTTGCTGACTTTCTCCACAATTTCCTTCATAGGAAAAGAAAAACGTACTTCTGGTTAATTAAATGCATATCTAAACTTTAAATAAAAACCATTTCCTATGCTGGGTTTCAAGATGGCAGAGTAGTAAGACGTGGAGATCACCTTCCTCCCCACAAATACGTCAGAAATACATCTACATGTGGAACAACTCCTACAGAACACCTACTGAATGCTGGCAGAAGACCTCAGACGTCCCAAAAAATATATACTTTTTTTTTTCCTTTTTCTCTTTTTGTGAGTGAGTATGTGTATGCTTCTTTGTGTGGTTTTGTCTGTATAGCTTTGCTTTTACTCTTTGTCCTAGGGTTCTGTCTGTCCCTTTTTTTTTGTTTGTTTGTTTTTTTAGTATAGTTTTTAATGCTTGTTAGCATTGGTGGATTTCTTTTTTGATTTGGTTGCTCTCTTAATTTCCTTTTTTTCCTTTTTAATTTTTTTTATTTTTTAATATTTTTTATTTTAATAACTATTTTATTTTCTTTCTCTCTTTCTTTCTCTCTCTCTTTCCTTCCTTCCTTCCCTTCCTTCCTTCCTTCCTTCCTTTCTTTCTTTCTTTCTTTCTTTCTTTCTTTCTTTCTTTCTTTCTTTCTTTCTTTCTCTCTCTCTTTCTTTCTCCCTTTTCTTCTGAGCCGTGTGGCTGACAGGGTCATGGTGCTCCATCCAGGTGTCAGGCCACTGCCTTGGAGGTGGGAGAGCTGAGTTCAGGACATTGGTCCACCAGAGACCTCCCAGCTCCACATAATATCAAACAGCGAACGCTCTCCCAGAGATCTCCATCTCAATGCTAAGACTCAGCTCCACTCAATGACCAGCAAGCTACAGTGCTGGAAACCCTATGCCAAACAAATAGCAAGATAGCAACACAAACCCATCCATTAGCAGAGTGGCTGCCTAAAATCATAAGGTCACAGACACCACAAAACAACCACCAGATGTGGTCCTGTCCACCAGAAAAATAAGATCGAGCTTCATGCACCAGAACACAGGCACTAGTCCCCTCCAACAGGAAACCTACACAACGTGCTGAACCAACCTTAGCCATTGGGGGTAGACACCAAAAACAATGGGAACTACAAACCTGCAGCCTGCGAAAAGGAGACCCCAAACACAGTAAGTGAAGCAAAATCAGAAGACAGAGAAACACACAGCACATGAAGGAGCAAGGTAAAAACCCACCATACCAAACAAATGAAGAGGAAATAGGCAGTCTACCTGAAAAAAGAATTCAGAATAATGATAGTAAAGATGATCCAAAATCTTGGAAATAGAATGGAGAAAATACAAGAAACCTTTAACAAGGACCTAGAAGAACTAAAGAGCAAACAAACAATGATGAACAACACAATAAATGAATTTTAAAATTCTCCGGAAGGAATCAGTAGTAGAATAACTGAGGCAGAAGAACTGATAAGTGACCTGGAAGATAAAATAGTGGAAATAACTACAGCAGAGCAAAATAAAGAAAAAAGAATGAAAAGAATCGAGGGCAGTCTTAGAGACCTCTGGGACAACATTAAATGCACTAACATTCAAATTATAGGGATCCTAGAAGAAGAAGAGAAAAAGAAAGAGACTGAGAAAATATCTGAAGAGATTATAGTTGAAAACTTCCCTAATATAGGAAAGGAAATAGTCAATCAACTCCAGGAAGTGCAGAGAGTCCCAAACAGGATAAATCCAAAGAGAAATATGCCAAAACACATATTAATCAAATATCAAAAATTAAATACAAAGAAAAAATAGTAAAAGCAGCACGGGAAAAACAACAAATAACATACAAGGGAATTCCCGTAAGGTTAACAGCTGATCTTTCAGCAGAAACTCTGCAAGCCAGAAGAGAGTGGCAGGACATATCTAAAGTGATGAAAGGGAAAACCTACAACCAAGATTACCTTACCTGGCAAGGATGTCATTCAGATTCGATGGAGAAATTAAAACCTTTATAGACAAGCAAAAGCTAGGAGAATTCAGCACCACCAAACCAGCTTTACAACAAATGCTAAAGGAACTTCTCTAGGGAGGAAACACAAGAGAAGGGAAAGAACTACAATAACAAACCCAAAACAATTAAGAAAATGGTAATAGGAACTTACATATTGATAATTACCTTATATGTAAATGGATTTAAATGCTCCAACCAAAAGACATAGACTGGCTGAATGGATACAAAAATAAGACCCATATGTATGCTGTCTACAAGAGACCCACTTCAGACCTAGGGACACATACAGACTGAAAGTGAGGGGATGAAAAAAGATATTCCATGCAAATGGAAATCAAAAGAAAGCTGGCTTAGCAATTCTTATATCAGACAAAATAGACGTTAAAATAAAGACTATTACAAGAGACAAAGAAAGACCCTACATAATAATCAAGGGATCCATCCAAGAAAAAGATATAACAATAATAAATATTTATGCACCTAACATAGAAGCACCTCAGTACATAAGGCAAATGCTAACAGCCATAAAAGGGGAAATCAACAATAACACAATAATAGTAGGGGACTTTAACACCCCACTTTCACCAAGGGACAGATCATCCAAAATGAAAATTAATAGGAGACATGAGCTTTAAATGACACATTAAACAAGATGTATTGAATTGATATTTATAGGACATTCAATCCAAAAACAACAGAATATACTATCCTCTCAAGTGCTCATGGAACATTCTCCAGGATAGATCATATCTTGGGTCACAAATAAGCCTTATAAATTTAAGAAAATTGAAATTGTATCAAGTATCTTTTCCAACCACAATGCTATGAGACTAGATTAATTAATTCCAGGAAAAATTCTGTAAAAAATACAAGCACATGGAGGCTAAACAATGCAATAATTAATAACCAAGAGATCACTGAAGAAATCAAAGAGGAAATAAAAAAATCCCTAGAAACAAATGACAATGAAAACATGACAACCCAAAACCTATGGGATGCAAGAAAAGCAGTTCTAAGAGGGAAGTTTATAGCAATACAATCCTACCTCAGTTAACAAGAAACATCTCAAATAAACAACCTACCCTTACACCTAAAACAATTAGAGAAAGGAGAACAAAAATACCCCAAAGTTATCAGAAGGAAAGAAATCATAAAGATCCGACCAGAAGTAAATGGAAAAGAAATGAAGGAAACAATAGCAAAATCAATAAAACTAAAAGCTGCTTCTTTGAGAAGATAAACAAAATTGATAAACCATTAAACAGACTCATCAAGAAAAAAAGGGAGTAGACTCAAATCAATAGAATTGAAATGATAAAGGATAAGTAACAACTGACACTGCAGAAATACAAAGGATAATGAGAGATTACTACAAGCAACTATATGCCAATAAAATGGACATCCTGGAAGAAATGGACAAATTCCTTGAAAAGCACAGCCTTCCAAGACTGAACCAGGAAGAAATAGGATATGTAAACAGACCAATCATAAGCACTGAAATTGAGACTGTGATTAAAAATCTTCCAACAACAATAGTCCAGAACGAGATGGCTTCACAGGCGAATTCTATCAAATATTTAGAGAAGAACTAACACCTATCCTTCTCAAACTCTTCCAAAATTTAGCAGAGGGAGGAACACTCAGAAACTCATTCTATGAGACCACCATCACCCTGATACCACAACAGAAAAGGATGTCACAAAGAAAGAAAACTACAGGCCAATATCACTGATGAACATAGATGCAAAAATCCTCAAAAAAATACTTGCAAACAGAATCCAACAGCACATTAAAAGGATCATACACCATGATCAAGTGTGGTTTATCCTAGGAATTCAAAGATTCTTCAACATATGCAAATCAATCAATGTGATACACCATGTTAACAAACTGGCAGATTAAAACCATATGATCATCTCAAAAGATGCAGAAAAACCTTTTGACAAAATAAATACCCATTTATGATAAAAACGCTCCAGAAAGTAGGCATAGAGAGAATTTACCTCAACATAATAAAGGCCATATATGACAAACCGACATCCAGCATCATTCTCAATGGTGAAAAACCGAAACCGTTTCCACTAAGATCAGGAACAAGACAAGGTTATCCACTCTCACCACTATTATTCAACATAGTTTTGGAAGTCTTAACCATAGCAATCAGAGAAGAAAAAGAAATAAAAAGAATCCAAATCAGAAAAGAAGAAGTAAAGCCGTCACTGTTTGCAGATGACAAGATACTATACGTAGAGAATCCTAAAGATGCTCAGAAAACTACTAGAGCTAATCAACGAATTTGGTAAAGTAGCAGGATACAAAATTAATGCACAGAAATCTCTTGCATTCCTATACACTAATGATGAAAACTCTGAAAGAGAAATTAAGGCAGCACTCCCATTTACCACTGCAACTAAAAGAATAAAATACCTAGGAATAAATCTACCTAAAGAGACAATAGACATGTATGCAGAAAACTGTAAGACACTGATAAAAGAAATTAAGGATGATACAAACAGATGGACAGATATACCATGTTCTTGGATTGGAAGAATCAGCATTGTGAAAATGACTATACTACTCAAAACAGTCTACAGAGTCAGTGCAATCCCTATCAAACTACCAATGGCATCTTTCACAGAACTAGAACACAAAATTTCACAATTTGTATGGAAACACAAAGGACCCTGAAAAGCCAAAGCAATCTTGAGAAAGAAAAACCAAGCTGAAGGAATCAGGCTCCTTGACTTCAGACTATACTACAAAGCTACAGTAATCAAGACAGTATGATACTGTCACAAGAACTGAAATATAGATCAACGGAACAGGATGGAAAGCCCAGAGATAAACCCACACACATATGGTCACCTTATATTTGATAAAGGAGGCAAGAATATACAATGGAGAAAAGACAGCCTCTTCAATAAGTGGTGCTGGGAAAACTAGACAGCTACATGTAAAAGAACGAAATTAGAACACTCCCTAACACCCTACACAAAAATAAGCTCAAAGTGGATAAAAGACCTGTATGTAAGGCCAGACACTATAAAACTCTTAGAGGAAAACATAGGCGGAACACTCTATGACATAAATCACAGCAAGATCATTTTTGACCTACCTCCTAGAGAAATGGAAATGAAAACAAAATAAACAAATGGGACCTAATGAAAGTTAAAAAAGTTTTGCACGGTGAAGGAAACCATAAACAGACGAAAAGGCAACCCTCAGAATGGGAGAAAATATTTGCAAATGAAGCAACTGACAGAGGACTAACTTCCAAAATGTACAGGCAACTCATGCAGCTCAATATCAAAAAACAAACAACCAAATCCAACAATGGGCAGAAGACTTAAATAGACATTTTTCTAAAGAAGATATACAGCTTGCCAACAAACACATCAAAGAATGCTCAACATCACTAATCATTAGAGAAATGCAAATCAAAACTACAATGATGTATCACCTCACACCAGTCAGAATGGTCATCATCAAAAAAATCTATAAACAATAAATGCTGGAGAGAGTGTGGAGTAAAGGGATCCCTCTTGCACTGTTGTTGGGAATATAAATTGATACAGCCCCTATGGAGAACAGTATGGAGGTTCCTTAAAAATCTAAAAATAGAACAACCATATGACCCTGCAATCCCACTACTGGGCATTTACCCTGAGAAATCCATCATTGAAAAAGAGTCATGTACCATAATGTTCATTGCAGCTCTATTTACAATAGCCAGGACATGGAAGCAACCTAAGTGTCCATCGACACATGAATGGATAAAGAAGATGTGGCACATATATACAATGGAATATTACTCAGCCATAAAAAAGAAAGGAAACTGAGTTATTTGTAATGAGGTGGATGGACCTACAGTCTGTGATACAGAGTGAAGTAAGTCAGAAAGAGAAAAACAATTATCATATGCTAACCCATATATATGGAATCAAAAAAAATGGCTATGAAGAACTTAGGGGCAGGACAGGAATAAAGATGCAGACGTAGAGAATGGACTTGAGGACATGGGGAGGGGGAAGGGTAAGCTGGGATGAAGTGAGAGAGTGGCATGGACATATATACACTATCAAATGTAAAATTGATAGCTAGTGGGAAGCAGCTGAATGGCACAGGGAGATCAGCTTGGTTCTTTTTGACCACCTAGGGGTGTGGGTTAGGGAGGGTGGGAGGGAGACACAAGAGGGAAGAGATATGGGTATATATGTATATGTATAGCTGATTCACTTTGTTATAAAGCAGAAACTAGCACACCATTTTAAAGCAATTATACTCCAATAAAGATGTTAAAAAAATTTCATAGCACTGCTTTAAAACATAGTGTGTGAGTGAATACGAATGATGATTCTCGGATTTTTGTCCCCTCAGCTGCTTGTCATCTTTGTGTTTTCATGGAAGTGTTTTTGGAAATTTTGTTGATTATCATCCACTTCATGAATATGAATTCTTGGGGTTGAAAAGATCACAAAGCAAATAAAAACAAATAGAAAAAAAAACCAACAACAGAGCCTATCTTTGTGTTATGAATTCTCTGATAGGAGTGGATAAGCTGATCAAAGAGCGCCCTGAAATACTGTTCCATAAATAGCTTACAAATAGCTTGATTTTAGAGATAGAGCATTCTAGAAGCTGAGTGATAAGGATCTTGTCTATCTTCAATATGCCTTTTAAATGTTATAGGTTTAGAGTTTAATATACTGTACAGGGCAATTTAGTCAGGTAACATGAAGTTACTTTTGGTAAAGTGTTTTTGGCAGAGTTAATGGCAACTTTGTTAGGAAAAACTAGGTAATTTCTCAATTCCACTCTCAATTATTCCAGAAATAGCTGTGATTTTCCACCAAAAGCTTTTTAAAGAACCATTGGTGAAAGATTCTAGCACGGATGGAGAACTCTTACTCAAAATTAAGCCCTATATCAAATATTAATATAGATATTTTTTAACCAAGGCTCCTTATTTCCTAGGAAATGGGGCTGTGCTCATTTCCATTCTTTCCAAGTGGGTGTCAATTTTGGACCTGTAAGCATAAATTGAGGCCAATTCCTGGATGTGCTGTCGGTAAAGTACCTATGTGTCAACAACCCTCTGGAATAGTGTGGTTCAATTTCCCCCAGAAGAAGCATTCTTTTTAGGGAGAAAATTTATGTTGATGATTTTCAAATTATTGGAACTCCTCAGGCAATTTTCCAGCTGGCCAACCCCTATATACTGACTTGAGAAGAAGTGCCAATTTTGGATTTTTGGCAGTTGCTAGCATGACCTGGTCAACTTCAAGAGGCAGCTCAGGGAGAGATTTCAGCATCACATTTTAACACAATTACTAGTTTGCTTCTGGATGGAATCCAGCACTTTATTTTTTAATATATGAAGTTCAATATCTGTTTAAAATCACTTTCTCTTTATGTTCTATTTGTGAGAAACTGAAGAGTCTCTAAGTTAGGAAAAATCTAAAACAAAATATTCTTTCATTTATGTATTTTAAAACTAATTTCTCTGATACTTCCATTCATTATATGATCATTTTGTATTTTTAGTGAAATTATTTATTTGTAGATGCAGAGTAATAATAATGATTATCTTTAAACTCTTGAGCAGTCTATAAATACTATTACAAAGGAATGAGACTGTGTGCTTCTGAAAGAGAACTGTGTTTCCTCTACATTATAGCACTACAGGGCACCACAGTGCCTAGCTTTGAAACACACACACACACACACACACACACACACACACACGCACGTACACAAAGAGGACCAAATTTTCACAATACATATCCAACCTCTGGGAGCAGAAAACATTTATTACTAACAATGATAGAATGTAGGTGGGATTGAAAAATTCTAAATTGATGGGGAATAGCTTACTGATGCCAAAGAAAAGAGAGACATAAATAACTTTTGAAAGCGTGACCATGAATAGATTCCTGAAGTTAACCAAGACTTAGTTTTTACACCTGCAAGATGAGGATAATAATACTCAACTTATATGATAATTATGAATATTAATAAAACACCGTGCCTAGTACCTAGTAAATATTTAACAAATGGTAACATTTCTGAGAATCAGTATGGGCTTTGATGTCAAATTGTCCTGGGTTTGAATTTTGGCTCAATCGTTTACTAGCTGTATTATGATAGGGCAAATTAATGAACTGGGCCTCATTTTCCATCTAGTGTTAGATGAATAAATGAAAAGTATACAAAGTCAAGTATATAAAGTGTGCAACCCAGATGTCAATAAATGTTGTTTTTATGATTAATAAAACATGATCAGTTTGAAGATGCCCCAGTGGTAAAATTCGGTGGCACCAGCTGGCTCAGTGCTTTTCAATTTGCCTCCCATGGTGCTTGATTACTGGATGGACATTCTCTCCACGCTGTTTATGTAAAGTGTAAAATATATTGTTTTTCCACATGAATTTTCATTTGAAGAGAGAGTTGTGTCACTAAGAGAAGCTTAAAAAACATCCTTTTAGTCCAAAGGCATTAATTAACAGATGCGGTGGTTGAAACTCAGGAAAGTTAATAATGAAGCAGTCAGGACTGGAATTCAGGTCAGCAGAATTCTGACTCGAAGTTATATGATATTTCCACTATTTCATTCTCAGTGGTAGTTTAGTTTTCACTTTAATTATATGGCTTCAGGAATCGAGACAATATCTGCAATTTTTTCTTGAACTATGTGCTAATTAAAAGAACCATGTGCTAATTAAAAAGAAGTGTTTCTAAAATTTGTTTTAAAGAATTACTGAAAAAGAAATGAAAATAGTATTATTAGGTGTATTAGTCTAGATTTTCCAGAGAAACAGAATCAATAGGAGATACACAGTTCTATCTATCTGTCTATCTATCAACTATCTATCTATCTATCTGGAGAGATCTATTATAAGGAATTGGTTTATATGCTTATAGAGGCAAAGAAGTCTCAAGACCTACATTCAGCATAGCTGGAATCCCAGGGGAGCCAATGGTATAATCTGAGTCTGAGTCTGGGGGCCTGAGAACCAAGAGAGTCTATGATGTTAACTTTAAGTCCAAGTTTGAGTCCAAAGGCAAGAGAAGACCCAGGTCTCAGCTCGAAGACTATCAGGCAGAGAGAGCAATTCTCTCTTGCTTTGTGTTTTGCTCTATTCAGGCCTTCAATGGATTGGACACGGACCACCCATATCGAGGAAGGCAATCTGCTTTATACAATCTACCAATTCAAAAGTTAATCCCATCTGGAAATGCGTTCACAGACACACCCAGAATAACCTTTAATTTAACATCTGAGCACCCCATGGCTCAGTTAAGGTGACACATAAAATTAACCATTACACTAGGTAAAATACATTTTTATCACTGATTCCAAGTACAAGGATGCCTAGTTTTACTTCATTTCACTTTATCATGCTTTGCAGATGTTTCATTTCTTACAAATTGAAGGTTGTGGCAACCCTCCATGGAGTAAGTCTACCGGCATCATTCTTCCAACAGCATTTGCTCACTTCATGTCTCTGTGTCACGTTTTGGTAACTCTCAAAATATTTCAAACCCTCCACTGGCAAAATGATGATGACTTGCTGACGGCTCAGATGATGGTTAGCATATTTTAGCAATAAATTATTTTTTGAATTAAGGTATGTACCTTAATTTTTTTTAGACATAATGCTATTGCACACATAGATTATATTATAGTGTAAACGTAGTTTTTATATGCACTGGGAAAGCAAAAAATTCATGTGACTCACTTTACTGTGATATTTGCTTCATTACAGTGGTCTGGAACTGACCCCACAATATCTCCAATGTATATTTGTATAGATTTTTAAGATGTGCATATATTCTCCAATATCAATATTCACTCATTCTCAATACATGAAAGTTTAGTTTTTCATATGGCTAAAATAAATTTTCTACATATTCTAATGTGTTCATTCCCCAGTATATTACTTATTTAACATTGTCTGAGTCTGTTTTATGATAATTTATTGCTTAAATAACATCTATCAATTTGGTCAATATTATTTTATTATGTTTAGAATTCTTGTTATTCTGATATTGGTTCAGGGTATTTGATAGTAGTTTCCTTAAGTCTTGAGTTTCCCTTAAGTTTTCTTGGTATACACAAATATTCTGAAGTAAGGAGATCAAATAACCCAAATGGGTTTATTTTGAGTCCAGAAGAAAAATAATGTCATGACATTTATAAGAAATAAAATAATGGCAAGGATTTTCTGTGGTCATTCATACATAGCAAAACAGAAAAGTGTGAATTAATCAGATCATCTGTGCATACTAACCGACTCCTTAAGATTATTTTACCGTCCCTTGGCAGAGAGAGGGGGAAAAACAATACTTTCTTTCCTTTCTTCTTCAATATTTGACACTTTATGGAATTATAAAAAACAATTAGGAAAGATTTCATTCAATTTTTACCTTGATGGTATTTGATAGCATATTTCATCCCATAGTTGATATATTCTGACACCTATTTATTAAGATGTATATAAAATTTTCCAAAAAATTGAAAGGTAGCATGTTAATAGATGCATTTCAACCTTTAAAGTACCAGTTTTAGTAACTGTCTAAATATTGAAAGTGTTACTCAATTAAAACTCCTCTGAAGTTATGTTATATTTCTATTTGAGCAAATCATTATTAATTTCTACTTCACCCAATTCAACATTTTTGAGTATTTGACCAGGACTTGGATGAGGTTCACAAAAGTTTTGTGAATATCAAAAATTGCATCATGATAGAAATTTAATAGAACAAACTTGGAATAGTTTGGAAGTACTTTTCTATATACAATACTTTTGTTTAGAAAGGTGATCACTAGGCTATCTTCCTTCATTTCCTTAAGTCTTTAACGCTAACACCCTCTTTCTTTTCTTTTTTTTTTTAACATCTTTATTGGAGTATAATTGCTTTACAATGGTGTGTTGGTTTCTGCTGTTTAACAAAGTGAATCAGCTATACATATACATATGTCCCCATATCCTCTCCCTCTTGCTTCTCCCTCCCACCCTCCCTATCCCACCCTCTAGGTGGTCACAAAGCACCGAGCTGATCTCCCTCTCCTGCTTTAAACATTCAACTTTTCCGGATTCTATGACACTACATTGCTATCTGGGAACATCAAAAATCCACTCTTGCCTCTCAGTGGGAATGCACACAACCAAGCCTCAAGACCTCTTATGGCATCTCGCCTCCACTGGTTTACATCCTTTATTATGACTTTTGCAATTTGATCACATAGTAATTGACTTCTACATTGCTCTCAGAAGCTTTGTTATGAGCTGCCCCAGGTGCCTGATATTTAGCAGACAGGTCCTTCTCCCCTCATGCCCTAGCTCCAGAGGGTCCAATATAATACATTTCCTCTGGTTTTATTCCTTGCTTTGGTGCTCTGCTGTCTCCACTGGCTTTACTTCTTGTTTCATAAACTTGCCTAATGCACTTATTTATTTTTCTCCTTTATCACACCACCATGGCTCACAGCCTCAGGTGCCTCCTTGCAGCTGAATCCATATCAGCTTCGGTCTCTCTCTTGGGCTTCCACCCACATTTTTTTTTTAATAATTATATATTTTATTTATTTATTTATTTATTTATTTATTTATTTATTTATTTATTTATTGGCTGCATTGTGTCTTGTTTGCTGCATGCAGGCTTTCTCTAGTTGCGGCGAGCAGGGGCTACTCTTTGTTGCAATGCATTGGCTTCTCATTGAGGTGGCTTCTCTTGTTGCGGAGCACGAGCTCTAAGCACGTGGGCTTCAGTAGTTGTGGCTCGAGGGCTTAGCTGCTCTGTGGCATGCGGGATCTTCCCGGACCAGGGCTTGAACCCGTGTCCCCTGCATTAGCAGGCAGATTCTCAACCACTGCACCACCAGAGAAGCCCTTCACCCGCGTTTAAAACCACCTGCCAGACATTTTTGGGGTGTTTTGCTCTCACCTCAAATTAACAGGTTTCTCCTACTTCCATTCTTCTATATCACTACCCATGACAACAATACTATCTTTGTAATCTCTCTAAGTTGTCCTCTTTCTTGTTCTGCATTTAAGGCTTTTACTAGATTGTTCTTTTTCTAAATTCTCTTAGATATGATGTTCCTTAACAGTTCTTGCTTATTTGACCTAATCTATTGACTGTTAATTCTAATTCATCAACAATTTGCCAAATGAAGTCTCTCATCTTATCTCTTCCAGGTACTTCAGCTAGATTATTCCTCCTAAAGCATCGCTCTATGCATATAACTACCTAGATCAAAACCATCAGTGACTATATCTCTGCTCAGTTAATTGGAGTCCACATTCCTTATGCATTATTTAAGATCTCAAATATTCTGGCCCCATCCCACCTTTTCCACATATCACACATGACTCCCTCTTTCCAAACACAATTTATTTGTAATGCCCCAATATGCCTCACATATTATTCTCTTCACCTTTGCACACAGGATTTGCTTCACCTAGAATGGTCACCCTCATCATAATTGCTCTGAATTTTGGTCATTTTAAGTCATTCTTTGGTCCAACTAAAGTTCTACCTCTTTCATAAAATTTCTGAGAGGTAATTTTTTTTTTTTGAACTTCTAAAGAACTCCTTTCACTCATTTGGCAAAATTGGCAACACAATATTAATACACACTATCTTAGAGGCATATATTTTTTCTTCTCAAAAATAATGTATGTTCCTTAGGAGTTTCGTTTTCCCATTTCTATATTAATTTGTACATAATTTGTTTTGATATAATAGATAAATCTGCTGTTGTATTTTAGTCTCTTATCAGCTTCATATCCTATTTTAGATCTAGATTTTATCCTAAAAATCATTATTTTTCAATAATTTGATTTCTCTTTTCTGAAGTACTGCACAGTGGTTCAGGATTGGGTGCTGAAGTGTCCAGGTAGGGAAAGGTCAACTGGTGAAACATCTGCCCTTCCCCTATTTCTTATTTTAAAAATCTATATTGGGAGTTTTTATTCTATGGTTTTACCAGCACAAAACTCTATATTGGAAAGGTGAAACTCAAAGTCACATGGACATTTAGTATTGTTTATTTTAACATTATCTTTATTAAATAGGATTAGTATTTTAGATATATTTTACCTAATAAACAAAACTTTACAAAATAAATTGAGGGAGTTTTGTCAACTGAGAGCTCAAAAGATTAACTGTGTGATGTATCTAACAAAAAGTGAAAGCATGATTTTTATTGCATTGTAAGAAATTTAGAACAATTCTGTCAGGATAAACACTTTTCCAGTATGAGACACATCACTTGTAGGAACACTGACAGAACCTGATAGATTTAGAGGTTAGTACATGGAATGTTGAGGGAAGTCAAAAACCATAACTTTGAGAAATGACAATGTATTGGGGATAGTATTTAGCTCAAAAAGAGAAATACTCATAGAAATATGGTACATATTTTGAAGGGCTATCTTATGGTTGAAATGTCAACTTGTTTTGTGTGATTTCCAAAGGCAGAACCAGAAACAATGAGAGTTTAGAGGCATATTTTAGCCCAATATCAAAAATCATGTTCTATTGGAGGGTCTGAAACATGAGATGGACTGCTACATAATGTATAGATACTTCCATGTTGTTGAAAATATTTAAAAAGAAATGTTTATTTCCTTATCTTTATTGATGTTTCCTGTGCACTTAAATTGTACTTTTATGACACTACTTTCTACCTTGCTTAATAGTTTAGTAAAATATTAAGAGTAACATACACGTAGGTGTGTATGTGTGTGTGTATCTTGAAGCTCTTTTTTTAACATTAGCTGGGGCTCCAGAGGTTAAAAAACATATAATCCTTGCCAAGTCCATAGAAGTTCTGGATGAGTTAAGAATCTGGGAAAGCAGTTCCACTAATGTTAGTAATCAGCCACTTTAATTTACTGTATGGGGTTAAAGGATTGACAGAGAACACCTTTAGAGAAAATTATTCTTTAGTAAGAAAGGGGAGTAAGATACTTTACTCTTACCTGAAGCCAGTGAGTAGAACTTTAAAGTTTATTTATATCCCTGAAGTTTAGGGAACTGGTGTCTGATTCTTGACAAGAGAATTCTAAAGGCAAAAAGAACATAGGCAAAGCACCTGTTTGGCAGCAAAGACAAAGGGAAAGAAGACTGCCTTGCAAGCCAACTGCACCTTCAGATTTGCAGAATGTTTGTATAAATTTTTCCTTAAGCCAAGTAGACCCATGGGAGAGAGACATTGAGGGGAATACTTTTTCATCCACAAAGATCACTGGGAAAATTCAAAGTTTCAGCTGCTGGAAGGAAAAGAGTCGTCTGCATCATGCAAATTGCAATTGGAGATATCTAATGGGGTAAACTCTGAGAAACCCAGTGAAGAGTCCAGAAGAGTCAACCCTGAGTATATGAAACCTAAAGTACATGGATGATTTTCGATGACAGTACCAATCACCCACACAAGCCTGGGGGGAGAGGGTCATTTCCCCTTGTCCCTCTCTCCCTGAGCCCCAGGAGGGACTGGATACTGTGACTTGAGAGTGGATCTCAGTAAAGTCACTAGCTAAGGGAAGACCTCCTCCTCTGCTAACTTTCCAAATTGTGGTAGCACTAAGCTAGATGAGGGAAGACCTCAACTGTTGACAGTTCAGAATTTTGATTACTACACTGGATTGGACATTTTAATTACCAAACTGAGACTGTTCCTATGAATACAATGAGGAGAGGACTATTAATTATTCAAGACCAAAAGTGATAGAGCTTGCTTCAGGTGTCATCAGGGGCAAGAAAAGAATTAGCCCACAGAGTTATTTATTTATAATAAATAAATCTGAAATCTATGAATTTGTGAGGCATGTGTCCATGAAGAATGTCATATAAGCTATACAACCCTCTGGGGTAGGAAATGACAATATTTCATGATTTAAATGCTCCCAGCTGTATATTTGAGACCTCTTCGATTTTTCTAGGCCAGAGGTATATTTTCGATATAGGAAAGGACATGGAGAGGCATCCTAAATCTTCAGGGTACTCTCTGATTTATGTCTTGTGGTTTATCTCTTTTAAATTACTAGTAAAACTTGAGATGAGGTAAGATCTCTGATTAACGTGCATCTAATTTCACAATCAGCCTTTATGGGTTACTTAAAAACTGCATTTGCATCTTTATTCCTGTCCTGCCCCTAGGTTCATCAGAACTTTTTTTTTTTTTGATCCCATATATATGTGTTAACATACTGTATTTGTTTTTCTCTTTCTGACTTACTTCACTCTGTATCACAGACTCTAGGTCCATCCATCTCACTACAAATAACTGAATTTCATTTCTTTTTCCATTGTATATATGTGCCACATCTTCTTTATCCAGTCATCTGTCGATGGACACTTAGGTTGCCTCCAAGTCCTGGCTATTGTAAATGGATCTGCAATGAACATTGTGGTACATGACTCTTCTTGAATTATGGTTTTCTCAGGGTATATGCCCAGTAGTGGGATTGCTGGGACATATAGTAGTCTGATTTTTAGTTTTTTAAGGAACCTCCAAACTATTCTCCATAGTGACTGTATCGATTTACATTCCCACAAACAGTGCAAGAGGGTTCCCTTTTCTCCACACCCTCTGCAGCATTTATTGTTTGTAGATTTTTTGATGATGGCCATTCTGACCGGTTTGAGGTGATATCTAATTGTGGTTTTGGTTTGCATTTCTCTAATGATTAGTGATGTTGAGCACACTTTCATGTGTTTGTTGGAAATCTGTATATCTTCTTTGGAGAAATGTCTATTCAGGTCTTCTGCCCATTTTTGGATTGGGTTGTCTGGTTTTTTTTTGATATCAAGCTGCCTGAGCTGCTTGTATATTTTGGAAATTAATCCTTTGTCAGTTGCTTTGTTTGCCAATATTTTTTTTCCCATTCTCAGGGTTGTCTTTTAGCCTTGTTTAAGGTTTCCTTTGCTGTGCAAAACCCTTTAAGTTTCATTGGGTCCCATTTGTTTATTTTGTTTTTATTTCCATTTCTCTAGGAGGTAGGTCAAAAAGAATCTTGTTGTAATTTATGTCATAGAGTGTTCTGCCTATGTTTTCCTCGAAGAGTTTTATAGTGTCTGGCCTTACATTTAGATCTTTTACCCATTTTGAGTTTATTTTTGTGTATGGTGTTAAGGAGTGTTCTAATTTCATTCTCTTACATGTAGCTGTCCAGTTTTCCTAGCACCACTTATTGAAGAAGCTGTCTTTTCTCCATTGTATATTCTTTCCTCCTTTATCAAAGATAAGGTGACCATATGTTCGTGGGTTTATCTCTGGGCTTTCTATCCTGTTCCATTGATCTATATTTCCGTTTTAATGCCAGCACCATACTGTCTTGATTACTGTAGCTTTGTAGTATAGTCTGAAGTCCGGGAGCCTGATTCCTCCAGCTCGGTTTTTCAAGATTGTTTTGGCTATTCGGTGTCTTTTGTGTTTCCATACAAGTTGTGAAAATTTTTGTTCTAATTTTGTGAAAAATGCCATTGGTAGTTTGCTAGGGATTGCACTGAATCTGTTGGTTGCTTTGGGTAGTATAGTCATTTTCGCAATGATGATTCCTCCAATCCAAGAACATGGTCTATCTCTCCATCTGTTTGTATCATCTTTAATTTCTTTCAACAGTGTCTTATAGTTTTCTGCATACAGGTATTTTGTCTCTTTAGATAGGTTTATTCCTAGACATTTTATTCTTTTCGTTGCAGTGGTAAATGGGAGTGTTTCCTTAATTTCTCTTTCAGAGTTTTCATCATTAGTGTATAGGAATGCAAGAGATTTCTGTGCATTAATTTTGTATCCTACTACTTCACCAAATTCATTGATTAGCTCTAGTAGTTTTCTGGTAGCATCTTTAGGATTCTCTATGTATAGTATCATGTCATCTGCAAACAGTGACGGCTTTACTTCTTCTTTTCTGATTTGGATTCCTTTTATTTCTTTTTCTTCTCTGATTGCTGTGGCTAAAACTTCCAAAACTATGTTGAATAATAGTGGTGAGAGTGGACAACCTTGTATTGTTCCTGATCTTAGTGGAAACGGTTTCAGTTTTTCACCATTGAGAAAGATGTTGGCTATGGGTTTGTCATATATGGCCTTTATTATGTTGAGGTAAGTTCCCTCTATGCCTACTTTCTAGAGTGTTTTTATCATAAATGGGTGTTGAATTTTGTTAAAAGATTTTTCTGCATCTATTGAGATGATTATATGGTTTTAATCCTTCATTTTTTTAATATGGTGTATCACATTGATTGATTTGAGTATATTGAAGAATCTTTGCATTCCTTGGATAAACCGCACTTGATCATGTTGTATGATCCTTTTAATGTGCTGTTTTATTCTGTTTACTAGTATTCTCTTGAGGATTTTTGCATCTATGTTCATCAGTGATGTTGGCCTCTAGTTTTCTTTCTTTGTGCCATCTTTGTCTGGTTTTGGTATCAGAGTGATGGTGGCCTCGTAGAATGAGTTTGGGAGTGTTCCTCTGCTAGATTTTAGAAGAGTTTGAGAAGGATCGGTGTTAGCTCTTTTCTAAATGTTTCATAGAATTCGCCTGTGAAGCCATCTGGGCTTGGTCTTTCGTTTGTTGGAAGATTTTTAATCAGAGTCCGGGGTGTGTGTGGCATTTGGATAGTGACCTGTGCTTGCACACAGGATTCTTGGTGGCTGCAGCAGCAGTGTTAGTATTTCATGCCCATCTCTGGGGTCCAAGCTGATATACATGGCTCATGCCCATCTCTGAAGCTCGTTTAGGTGGTGCTCTGAATCCCCTCTCCTCAGACACCCTGAAACAATGGTCTCTTGCCTCTTAGTTAGACTTTTTCCCAGACTCCTTCCCGGCTAGCTGTGGCACACTAGCCCCCTTCAGGCTGTGTTCACGTAGCCAACCCCAGTCCTCTCCCTCATATTTGACCTCCGAAGCTCAAGCTTCAGCTCCCAGCCCCCGCCCGCCCCAGCGGGTGAGCAGACAAGCCTCTCAGGCTGGTGAGTGCTGGTCAGCACCGATCCTCTGTGCGGGAATCTCTTCGCTTGCCCTCCGCACCCCTGTTGCTGCTCTCTCCTCCGTGGCTCGGAAGCTCCCCACTCCGCCACCAGCAATCTCTGCCCGCGAAGGGGCTTCCTAGTGTGTGGAAACCTTTCCTCCTTCACGGCTCCCTCCCAGAAGTGCAGGTCCCATCCTTATTCTTTTGTCTCTGTTTTTTCTTTTGCCCTACCGAGGTATGTGGGGAGTTTCTTGCCTTTTGGGAGGAAGTCTGATGTCTTCTGCCAGTGTTCAGTAGGTGTTCAGTAGGAGTTGTTCCACATGTAGATGCATTTCTGATGTATTTGTGGGGAGGAAGGTGATCTCCACGTCTTATTCCTCTGCCATCTTGAAGGTCCCCCTTATGGTCTCACATTCTCACTTTCTATTATGTTAAGTTAAATATGAAAACTTTCAAGTGTTGTCTGAGGATGAGTATAAGTTTATTTTAACCTTTATAATTCACAATTCTATTAAATATTTTAAATATTCAATGTTTAACTATTCACAGTGTGGGCCTATCATTAAAAATTGCAATTTATGAAACACCATTCTCTTAAATGTGCTTTTTATAATGAAATATTTCAAAGGCCCAGAACTGACTTATTCAAGCAGTATTTTTTTTTTTTTTTTTTGCGGTACACGGGCCTCTCACTGCTGTGACCTTTCCTGTTGCAGAGCACAGGCTCCGGATGCGCAGGCTCAGCGGCCATGGCTCACGGGCCCAGCCGCTCCACGGCATGTGGGATCTTCCCAGACCGGGGCACGAACTTGTGTCCCCTGCATTGGCAGGCAGACTCTCAACCACTGTGCCACCAGGGAAGCCCAAGCAGTATTCTTTTTAAACACAATATCAGAGTAAGTATTTTGGTAACTCCATGAAATTAATTACTTATAACTGGATTTGAATTGTGTAGATGATTATATAGAAACATCATTGTATTGGGAATTGCTTGATTTCTGGTAGAAATAGAACTTATTGGTCTTGTGACCTATGAAAAATGTTCACTTTGACTAATTTTGTGGCTCCCTAAATCACTATGTCTTCATCTCAGTCTATAAAATTCGAGATATAGTGGTTGTTTTGCTGGCACTCCAGATAGTTATGCAATACATGCATTTAATACATATTTATCAAGTGTCTAATATGCAGCAGAATGGTAACACTTTGTCATGTCTGAAGATTTATTCCTAGTCCTTTCTTGTTCACTTTTCTTTGCTAACTTTTAAATTTGACTTTAAGTCCTATTTTACATACCAAAAATGTGCTCAATTTAAGTGTACAGTTTTTCTGTTTTTTAACAAATGTATACCTAGCATATATACACCAGTGACACAAACATCATGATCAAGTTACTAACATTTCTATCTCCCCCAAACGTTCCCTGCAACACTTTGTAGTTAATCCCATTGATTTCTGTCACTAGAGATGAGTTTTTCCTGCTCTAGAACTTCATATAAATGGGTTCATGAAGTGTGTACTCCTTTATACCCAACTTTTTTGCTCAGCATAGTATTTTGGAGATTCACTCATGTTGTTGCTTGTGTCAGTAGTCCTTTAATAACTGAGGAGCATTCCCTTGTATGAATACACCACAATTTGTTTATTCATTCACCTGTTTATGGACATACGGGTTATATTAGTTTTTGACTATTATGGATAAGAGTACCAACAACAGTTATGTACAAATATTTTGTCAACATTTATATTCATTTATTTATTTTTTTGTAATACCTAGAAGCGGAATTTCTGGGTCATTTGGGAAACATATTCTCAACCTTATGTAAGAAACTATCAAACAGTTCTCCAAAAGGTTGTACCATTTGTTATTCCCCAAAATAATATGTGAGCATTCCTGCTGCTTCACATTCTTACCAATACTTTGTACTGTCAGTATTTTAAGTTTTTGCCATTTTAATGGGTATGTATTGACACCTCATTTTGGTCTAAAGGCATTTTCTTCATAATTAAAATATTTAGCATCTTTTCATGTTCTTACTGACATTTCATATATCATCTTTGACGAAGTGTCTGTTAAAATGATTTGACCAATTTTTTCTTTTCACCTGGGTTGTCCTCTTAGTTCTGACTTGTAGATATTACATATATTTAGGATATCAGTGTTTTGTCAGATATATGTATTTTGAGTATTTTCTCCCAGTCTATATCATGCTTTTTAACTTTATCATTCTTGAAGAGCAAACGTTTTTTATTAAAAAAATCCAAAATATTTTTTCTTTTATGGTTAGTGTTTTGAGTGCCCTTGCCTACTCCATGGTTACAAATAATTTTCCTTACATTTTCTTTTAGAAATTTTATAGATTGAACCTTTACCTTCAGATATGTGGTACATTTTTTATGCGAATTTTTAGATATAGATGAGATACCTAGTCCAGTATCAATTATTTCATCATAGCTGAAAGCAGATGCTCTTTAGGCCTCTTCTTTGCTGTATTATGAATGATCAGTAGAGTTCAGCATCACCATGAATTTTCCCAATTTTCTGGGAGCATCTTGGTAGGAGAATACAGCTGTGTGTTTGTGTTTGCCTGTAAAAAGACATTGGTGAAAAGAACAGTTTGTTCTATTTCTCTGATGTGTTATGTAACTGACTCATATAGGATCTTACAAACTGGAATAAATGTCCCATGGTCAGACTTGAATTGCTGTACTATATATGTGTACTATTTAAATGAGCTATGTATATTGTTATATATGCATATACATATAGTTATATATACAGTTATATATATATATATATTTTTTTTCAAAGAACATTCATTTGTATAAAGTATATCAATTTGTCTTCACAATCTGTTCAGAGAAATAGGTTAGTCCAGGTGGGGACCATATTGTATTGATGAGGAAATCAATACACATTGAAGATTTATCCCTTGTTCATAGGTTCCTAGAGGCAGATGAAGTTAAAATTTAAGTCTTTACCCCAGTCCCAGTGTTTTTTCTACTTTAAAAGGCTAATGCCCATTGATGAAGAGAGAAATAATTTTTGGTTTAAAACATAATGTAGGAGAGAATGTACAGAAGTAGAGATCAGGAAGTGGAGTAATATAGTGGGAGATTGGTAATATAGTAATAAGTTGATAAGTAGAAGTATAGAGAGACCAACTTTTATTAACACCAAAATATAGAGGATACACAGACAGTGGCAACATATAACTTCTTGGACTAGTCACATCTGTTTTTTGGTTAAAAAAAAAAAAAAGCAATAAGATCACTAGGCTATTTTGTGTCCTCTGTGTTAACCACTTCTTTTACTCTTATGTAGATACCAGATGAAATTGGTGATGGGGAGAAGTCTGCTTCTTGGTTTGTTTTTTAAATAGTTGTTAACAGTAATGCCAGTTAATTTTTATGTACTACCTACACAAAACGCTTTCAATTTTTTTCATATTTTAAAGAAATCTTGCAAGAATAATCGTTGGAATAATAACTCCAGGGTACATATATTTTAAAGATAGTTCTAGAACACAAAAAAATCACTGTGTAGTAATTAGGAATAATTCCAAAAACAATATAAAAACACATTACTTTCTCCTATATTTACAAGCACTAATATAGGAAAATATATTAAACCAAATCTTTGAGGACTTAAGTAATATTATTACTTAAGTGTCGTATACTTGATGTTGGAATACATGTTTACAGATTTTTCTGTTTTGGAATTTGATTTTTTCTTGCACATTTTGAAGCTTGCTTGATTGTGAATGTGTATGTTAAGTTGGAAATTTGATTCATGCTTAACAGGGAGGTTTTATTTTTGATGGCCTTCCTTTTACCTTTTAGTGCAATAAATAATCCTCTGCTTCTAGTCTACGTCACTTTACAAAGCCTGCTAACCTCAGGGTTGACAAGGGTTTTTATTTCTTCTGTACCAACCATATATACCTTACATATTGGCATTTTAATGAGGTAACATACTGTTATATTTTCAAGTGAAGGAAGGCAATTTCTTTTTTGGTGGATGGTTTTCTTTTAAAGATCTGATTTAGCTTTTTAACTTGATTCAGTTTTGAAAAGAAATATGACTCAACCTTTCTCATTTTATACATGAAGAATGATTCCTGGAAAATTCAGTAGCAAATGCAGTAATTTCTAACTTTAAACAAGGAAGATCTTTACTTCTTAGACTATTATATTTGAATACTACTTGTAGTTCAGGTTTTTTTAAAAAAAAATCTTTCTTTAAATTAAGATGATACATCATTCTCTTTAATATCAATTTTACTACAAAATATGAACTATTGAAGAATCATTCGATTTAAGTAGAGATGTATGCTCAGTTTTCTATTGTTTAAAATGTTAGTCCTCTCTCAAAGACTGTGAGTAGGAGTGTTATTGTTACATGTTTTCACAGGACAGTTAGCCATATTGATGACAATTTTATTTATTTATTTTTTAATTTAGTTTTTTAAAGATTTTTTTTATGAGGACCATTTTAAAAGTCTTTATTGAATTTGTTACAATATTGCTTCTGTTTTATGTTTTTTGGATTTTTTGTGAATAATGAGGCATGTTGGATCCTAGCTCCCAGACCAGGGATCGAACCTGCACCCCCCTGCATTGGAAGACAAAGTCCTAACCACTGGACTACCAGGGAAGTCCCTTGATGACAATTTTAAAATTTTCATGCTCTATAATATAGCGATTCTAGAAAACCATCTAACAGAACGTTTGTTTAGGTATACAAAATTACTTATAAGTTAAATCCATTGCAACATTATATGAAATAGTTAAAAAATGTACACCACCTGCATAGAAGCTCCATGAGGGCAGGGACTTTATCTAGGGACTTTATCTGTTTGATCTGTCTTGTGTATAAGGGCCTAGGATATGTAGGAACTCACTAAATATTTATTTAATTTGTTAAATATATTCCCAAGGATTTTATTCTTTGTGATGCTATTATGATTGGAATTGTCCTCTCAATTTCATTTTCAGGTTATACCTTGCTCATATATAACATACAATTGATCTTTGTATATTAATCTTGAATGCTGATTTTCAGTATATCAGTAGATGCTATTTTCTGTATTCTTTTTTTTTCTAGATCCTCTTCCCGTAAGATAAACTGTCATGAAATTTTTAAACAATTCATAAAAAATAATTCAATAATTATTTATTGTAAATAATACATGTCCTTTTAACAGAGTTACCAATACAGAAACGTGTAGGGAAAAACATAAAATTCAGCACCCATATTTAACCATGAGTCTAAACGTGTGTCTGTGGGTGTATGTGTACTGATGTGTGTTTGATCACAGAGAGATTTGTTTTACATAGATGGACATTCTCATCCTTTTGTGTAAATAAAATAGTTTTACATCATTAATTTTAATGACTGCCTGATATTCTATATACTATAATTTATTTAATAGAGTATAATTTATTTAATTATCAGTTAACGTTAAGTTAAAACTTACAGCCATTGTAAATAAGACTAACATGAACATTCTCCAATGCATAACTTTGAGATAAATTTGTGTGATATCTCTTTAGGAGAGAATTCCTGGAACGCTCTTGTTGTGCCCAGAAATGCTCACATACAACCCTAGGATCCAGTAGAACCTTTATAATAATTTACTTTCCCATCAACATTACATGAAAATCTCAATTCCCCACACACTGGCTGATGATGTTTTTTTTTCCTTAAATTTTTAAACCATTCCAAATGTGCTTTAATCATTTACAATGTATTCCTAGTTATCAAGGATACCCATTTACTCAATTTTTCTTAATTCCAAAAAGGAAAGAAAAAGAAAGAAAAGAAAGAAAGAAAAAAAAAAGAAAAGAAAAAAACAGGTAACAATTTTCTTACAGGTGTTATCTTTAAACCACAGGATTCAGAATTTTAAGGGACATTAGTGGTTCTTTTTCGACCTCAGCTCTTAATAAGAAACTATTTTCTGTAGCAATCCTGACAGACAGCTGTCATGTTTTTAATGACTACCTCAGTTGAAAGAGAACATGACTAACCTCAGCCAAATAAATAGACATTTTATATTATTAAAGGTTTCTTTTTTTGTCGTGGGTGAAAATCTACCCTTTTGAAATTCTACCAAATGGATCAGACTTGTTTCTGAGGCAATACAGCTTTTTTTCCACTGCTTCTTTCACATTAGAGATTTTTATATATGAGAAGACATTAGTTGTGTCTTAGTGTCTTAGTTACTTGTTTCTAGAAATTTTCTAGTATAATTAAAAATGATAAGATTCAGTTTTTGTAGACTGCAGTCTGGTAAATCGCCTCAAACTCTGTTTAACAAGCTATTTTATTCCTTCACTCTGCGTTGCTGATAGGTTTTAGAAGTTTGATAGTTTTTATATGTAATCTGGATACACTTAAATAAAAGTAAGATTTTGAAGAAACAAAACATTAAAAAATTGACAATTAAAACTTTTGGGGATAATCTGACTTTCTGCAATTTAGTACAGAAAGTGGTTTTCCCCATTTGGTTAAGAGTGAGAGTAGCAAAAACATAAGTGAAGGTGGTTTCTGTCTAGTAGAAGAACCTCACACTTGTATCCTGCCCTGAAAATTATATGTTAAAATCTTAAATTTGTTGTCTGTTTATGTCTTAACATGTATATGCAGAAAATCAGATAAAACAATAATACTCCAATGTTCTATTTTTTTCTTGAAAACATTTCCTATAACCTTAGGGATATAGATGAGCTCATCTGAAGTATTCACTGGTTTTTCTAATAGAGATTTTATTGATTTTGGTATATAGTTTGTTAATAATTAATAACATTAAGTTTATATTCCATTGTGACAAGATGGATAAAGAGTATATATCTCTCTCTATTTCTGTGAAGGTGTTTTGAAGACTTTTATTTTTTGGACTTAAAAAAAAAGAAGAAAAATGTCTAAACTGTCAACACAAAATGCATAAATATTTATTAATACTTAGATTCTTCTTTTTAGTTGTAATACTAGATTTAACCAGGATTGGATGAATAGTAATTTGAACTAGACTAGCCTGTGGCTTTTTGACCTATGCTGTATTGTAATTACTGCTTTTTGGCCAGGACTACTCTACACCTCATTGTCTCATTGCAACCGTTTTTTGAATCTTATTAAAGCTAAAAAAATAGGCAATAAATGTAGCACAATGTTAATGTAAATGTTGTCATCCAAACTGCAGGTCCTGCCACCCTTTTACTCATTGTTCATTTACCTTTAAGTGTCCGCAGTGGGCAGGTGACACTCTTTCTTTTTCATATGTGAATGATGAATATATTTCATGCTATTTCACATTTTGACACTGATTCTCATTACAGTTTTTCTTTTTGTAATATGCAGTTGATGGGAAGTCAGTTTTTCTGTATATGATAGACTCCATCATTTGCACTGTAGTGTATCTCTTGGCAGTGAATTTATTACAATAGCACATCCCAGTGGTTTGAACAGAAAGAACTCAAGTTCTAATCTAGACCCAGACCCTATGTATATCTGCTTGTCAAATGGACACCCTACTCAGAAAAATAAATATTCCTAAATAGCTCTTACTTCATTTGTCCCCTACTTCAAACCCTAACAAAACTGGAAAAAATATTCTTTCTTATAAATGTTTAAATGTGTATTATTTATAAGAAAATTCCCATTTAATAACATCCATATAATATTAATATTTAATCATTCATTAATCCTACCAGACCTTGGTTTGGATGGCAAACACCTGAATACTTTTTAAATATTATGAAGTATTTCGGCCCAATTCCTTATTATTAGCCCTTTTATTTCATGAAAAAGGCAAAGAAGTGATAGATTTATCATGTAAGTGAAGAAGATGAGGATGAGAATTTGAGAATGTGGAGCTTACATTTTGATATTAAAGTAGATTGTACTAAATATAATCAATTGTTCAGATAGTCTCAACATGGAGGAATCAGGTGAGACATGCTGTTTCAGAAACACACAAACGTCTCAAACATTCATACGGTGCTTAGTGACATCTTAAAGTGTTTTAGTCTACTTTTATTAATCAAATTCTCATTAAGTCTAACATAGACTAAGGGTTTTTTTTTTTGTTTATTTATTTATTTTTTAAATTTTTGGCTTCGTTTGGTCTTCGTTGCTGCGCGCAGGTTTTCTCTAGTTGTGGCGAGAGGGGGCTACTCTTCGTTGGAGTGCGCGGGCTTCTCATTGTGGTGGCTTCTCTTGTTGTGGAGCACAGGCTCTAGGCAAGCAGGCTTCAGTAGCTGTGGTTCGCCGGCTCTGGAGCACAGGCTCAGTAGTTGTGCACGGGCTTAGTTGCTCCACGACATGCGGGATCTTCCCGGACCAGGGCTCAAACTTGTGTCCCCTGCATTGGCAGGCAGATTCTTAACCACTGCGCCACCAGGGAAGCCATAGACTAAGGTTTCTTTAACTGTTTAAAAATTTTTATGTCAGTCTACTGAAAACAAATTGATCAGCTATTATTTGAGCATTTTATACCTGTTATTTTAAGATATAAATATTTTAGTTTTTCTCATTAAAAATTTATTTGTTTTGAATTATCTTCTTAGATAAACATAATTATTTTTCACTTCCTTTCTTCCATTCTTTTCTCTTCCCCCCATCCATCAATGGATGGGACTTCTATTAAAAGAATTTTTTCCAATTCCCATTTATGAAAGATACTAAAGCAACAAAAGAAATGATACATAGATAAAAAAGAAAACAAAGGCAGAAGCAATTTTGTCTTCAATGGCACTAGAAACAGTGTCACATGTGATTCTGCTCAAAACTCTTCTTTGAGATGACGTGGTAACCTTCTCCCCAGGTTTCAGTCACTTCTGCTTTTCCACCCAATTTCCCCCATTGGTAAGAAATATTTCCCCAAGAGGACCTTCCATCCCACCTGTTTTATCTACTTTCTTTATCTTTGGGCAGATGAAATTGTTAGCAAGGTAAGTAAGGTTTTAAATTGCTTCACTGATAGCAAATAGAAATTCCAGCTGCTAACTAAGAAGTTGAAATCTTCCATATCCCTATATTTTGGCTGCATTTTTCCATCTTGCCTCTGTAAGTTTTGTAAAGTCGTCAGAGACGTACCATTTCATTGCATCTATTTAGTTACAGAAAATGATGATACACTCTCACAGTCTTATTTTTATTTATTTATTTTTTTCAGTATGTGGGCCTCTCACTGTTGTGGCCTCTCCCGCCTCGGAGCACAGGCTCTGGACACGCAGGCTCAGTGGCCATGGCCCACAGGCCCAGCCGCTCCGCGGCATGTGGGACCCTCCTGGACAGGGACACGAACCTGTGTCCCCTGCATCGGCAGGCGGACTCTCAACCACTGTGCCACCAGGGAAGCCCCATATTTTTCTTTTTATTCTCTCTTCTTATAATCTCTCCAAATCCGCTTCTACTACCAAGATTTTTAATAGAAACTCAAAATACCATCCTCAAAATATTATGTTACTTTTCTTCCCCATTTCAAATGCTTATCTGGCGTTATATTTTTATTTTGCTTAGTTTTATTTTTTCAGGGCTTATTTTTCCATTAGTAACTTTCAATTTTAAATCTTACATCTATACATATTAGGGATACCTGTGAGAAATATCTGTTACCTTTTCTTCAATAAAACAATATAATGCCAGATAATTTAAACTCTCAGCATATTTAGTTGTCATCAGAGATTGTATTATTTTTGAATCCTTTATCTTTTTGTTTTGTACGAATCACTGAATACTTTCTAACACTGTCATTTCTTTTCCACTTTTATTAGTCTTCCACCATAGCCTCTCTTTCTCCATAATTATTTGGGAGCTATTTTCATCATATCAGCT
This sequence comes from Stenella coeruleoalba, assembly GCF_951394435.1. Lineage (NCBI taxonomy): Eukaryota > Metazoa > Chordata > Mammalia > Artiodactyla > Delphinidae > Stenella > Stenella coeruleoalba. The sequence continues at coordinate 60,271,077 of NC_137163.1, read as the reverse complement.
ACTTCTGAAGAAATTAGCTTTTGATATGACTCCAGCCTTTATAAGACCACATCACTTTTGTGTCATTGTTCTTATACATACTTGGCAATTATATTTTTATGATTCCAGAATCTTGACAAAACCATTTGACTTTTTCATTCCATTTCATGTAGATTTTGAAGCTGCTGACTACCTTCCTGTTCAACTCCCCAGTATCACTATTTACAGTCCTGAAACAGATTTCTTTCAGTTTGCCATTAATTTTCTTTGAATTCTTCTCCCCAAACCTAGTATAACCTGAAAGTGTCTTATGTTACTTAAAAGCATTTTTCATTTATTCTACAATTCTAATGAAATATGGACTATAGCCTCATGTAAGTAATTTATATCACTGTGCCTTGAGGATTTGAAAACAAATGTTCCCTACCACTAAAAGTACTTACTTTTTAGATAAAATACAAAGGGGCCTTATGCTAGATTTATTATGATTTATACACAACTCCATAATATTTACCAATTGTTTTTTAAATAACAGCTTTACTGACATACGTTACATATAAAATTCACTCTTTTAAAATATACACTTCAACCATTTTTAGTATATTTTCAAAGTTGATCTATCTTCATCACTAATTTTAGGATATTTCATCATCCCCAAAAGAGACTTTATTCCCATTAGCAGTTATTCTCCATTCTCTCCTTCACTCAGCTTCTGGCAACCACTATTATATTTTCTGTTTCAATTGATTTACTTATTCTGGACATTTCACAAAAATGAAAACTGGAACATGTGGTCTTTTGTTAACTAACTGTCTTCTTTCATTTAATATATGCTTTCAAAATTCACCCATATTTTAGCATATGCCTGTATTTCATTTATTTTAACACTTGAATAATATTCCACTGAATGAATATTTATTTATCCATTCATCAGTAATTAGACATTTAAGTTGTTTCTACTTTTTTGGTTACTATGACTAATGTTGCTCTGAACATTTGTGTAGACATATATTTTTATTTTTCTTGGTTACATAGCTAGGAATAGAACCGCTAGGTCATATGATAACTCTATGTTTAACATTTTTAGAAACTGTCAAAATGTTTTTTGAAGTGGCTGCAACATTTTATAATTCAACCAATAATGAATGAGGATCCCAATTTCTCCTCATCCTCACCACCATTTGTTATTATATGCCTTTTTTATTTTAATCATCCTAGAAGTGATATCTCATTGTGGTTTTGATGTATATTTCCTAATGATTATTGATGATGAAGATTTTTCATATACTTATTGGACATTTGTATAGCTTCTTTGGAGAAATATCTACTTAAATCCTGTGCCCAGTTTTCAAATTAGGTTGTCTTTGGGCTTCCCTGTTGGCCCAGTGGTTGGGAGTCTGCCTGCCGATGCAGGGGACACGGGTTCGTGCCCCGGTCCGGTAGGATCCCACATGCCGCGGAGTGGCTGGGCCCGTAAGCCATGGCCGCTGAGCCTGCGCGTCTGGAGCCTGTGCTCCGCGATGGGAGAGGCCACAGCAGTGAGGGGCCCGCATACAAAAAAAAAAAAAAAAAATTAGGTTGTCTTTTTATTGTCAAGTTATGAGTTCCTTATATATTCTAGATACAAATTGCTTTTCAGATATATAGTTGTAAATATTTTGTCCCATTCTATGAGTTGTCATTTCATTTTCTTATGTTGTCCTTTAAAGCACAAACTTTTCTAAATTTGATGCATTCCAGGTTATCTATCTATCTATATGTTTTTTTTCAAGCAAGATAGAAGTTCACTTTTGTAAAAAGAGAGCTGAAGGATACCAGTTCAGGGCTGCTGTGAGAGCTCCATGATACTCAAGGACCAGCTGTCCTGGGTGCCCAGGTTATCTGTATTTTCTTTTATCCATTGTGCTTTTGGTATTATTTCTAGGAATACATTGCCTAATCCGTTTACAAATATTTACATCTATGATTTTTTCCAAGAGTTTTATAAGTTTAGTTCTTACATTAAATCTATGATCCATTCAAATGTCCCAGAACCAGTTGTTGAAAAAATTCTTCTGTCTCCATTGAATCGTCTTGACACCCTTGTTTGAAATCAATTGACCATAGATATATGGATTCAGTTCTGGACTCTTAATCTTATTTGATTGATCTGTGTATTTGTCCTTATGCTAGTACACTGTCGATTGCTGTAGCTTTGTAATAACTTCTGAAATGATGTGCAAATCTTCTAACTTTGTTTTCCTTTATCAAGATTGCTTTGCTTTGGATATTCCAGGTTCCATAATTATTTTCAAATGTGGTAAATATGCTAAAAAAACATTAGTTCTTAAGTAGCATTTACTTACTATCATTGTAAACTGTGGCTTATTTTTTTTTAAGTTGCATTTTCTGCAGTTTTTACCACCTTATTTCCAGGAGTGCTAGAAACTCATACCCTTTCCATGTACATGGGTAGAATAATTGCTAACTTGGCATCTCATGAAACACAATACTGGTTTTATTTGTTGAAGAGCTCATGTCCATGCTTGATTTGAGTGTTAAGATTTGCCTGGGAGAACCACCAAGTGCAGATTGCTATTTTAGAAGATCTACAGTTATAACATAGGCTTTCCCATGTTGTTGAAATAAAAGATAAGAAGTAAAACCAGCTGGTTGGACTCTACTTAGTGATGGTCTTAGTAACGATCTAGTCTCAGACTATCCTTCTTGGTAAACACTGTAAAATATATCTCTCTCATGGAAAATTAATTATTATTATGAACTTTAATCATCATTTATTTTTTGTTTTTAATGATGAATTATTTAAAATGTTTAACCTAAAATTGATATTATTATTTTCACTACACACAATGCATTAACTAGATAATCTGTCTGCAGGTGCCCGAAGTTGAGAAACTCTATCCTGAAGGTTAAAAAGAATATTAAACAAATATTAAAAATTTTCCAAACTTTCCAGGAGTAACCCTGTGCCTCAGAAACCGAGTAATATTTTATAATTATTTGAAGACTATTTTCTTCAATTCATGGAGATAAAATGTCAAGGCAATGATAAAAATCCCAGAATAGCTCATATGTAGTTTTATTTTGCCTTTGTATCTGGTGTTGTGATTGCTGTTGGAGGGCTTTTGCTCTCTTTAACAACACAGTTTTGATTTTCTAAATGAAATGTATCACAGAAAAAGTATCTAGTGAATAATTTTAATAACAATTTATGGAGCTATCATGGGAAAAGCAGTCCTCCTAACACTTATTTGCCCTTGAGATTTAGAAGAACTCATATCTCTAGTGCTCATAATAAGAAGCTAATTTAACTGAGTTCAAGTTAGCTGTGAACAAATGGATTAACAAGCACCTTATTAAAATTTTAATTTACATTTCATTTATCACATTTAATAGAATCAACTTTGTTGTTTCAGGGCGGGGAAGAGCATTAATTTCCAAGCATAACTTTAGGTACCATTAATTTCAAATGTTTTTATTGTTGGTTTTCATAGCTACCATAATTATGTACCCTACATAGCAAGGAAATATAAGATGCATAACATAACATTTTGTTGTTAAAGACCATTTAATTATTCAGCAAATTAAAAACATTTACATTTGTATAGCTTTTGAATTTTCTTGCCACTGTAGTATGTTTAATTAAGGTAATTTAAGATCTTTGGTCCTTTCAGATTGTAATTTAGGTAGTTATATATTTCTGTGTCTGGAGGAATAATCTGGATTTTCATTGATAATGTTTTGACTTGAGGCTTTATTTCTCATGCTACTTATTTTCCCCTTTGTCTCAAGTATTTCTGTTATCTGCATATAGCAGTATTTTGATCACATTTGTTAACAAAAATTCATGCATTTATTGGCAATATAAGAATATTGTTATGTCATCAGGAGAAAATGACTCTAGTCATTTTGTGATAGTATTTACTATAATACCAACAAATAAGGGACTAATGAAAAAATGTTGGAGTATACAAGTGTTAACTTTAACAGGGAAAAAGAAATACTTGAAATCATTGTGCATATTAAAAGCTTTTTACTCAGCCTTGCCCCTAATGCAAATCAGTTGATTACTTGAACAGGATTGAAAGGCTATTCTTACCTTTTACTTTTGATCTGTCTTTAAAATTGATTTATAATCATTATCCTTGAACTCTGGTGGTTCTTATGAAATAATTGATGGCTTTGATCCATTTTTACAATGCCAATCATAAGGACTTGATATACTTGAAGGCACAACTTTAATCACCTTATAGATTTCTGAGTAAGGAAAAAATAAGTATGTATTGAAGGGCCTTTATTCTGTTTTCAGAATTAGTATCCTGTCAAGATATTTTTCAGATTATATCATCAGCATAGTAAAAAGTAACATTTCCTTAAAGTGAGACAAGTGATCTAATTTTAAAGACAGCTCCTGTGAATGTCAGGCACCCAGATATAGTTTATAATGTTTAGTAATTACAGCAATCTTTCTTCTCTTTTACTAATTATTTCAAGAAAAAGAAGTAAAAGCTTTAAGAATGGGCACAAAAGGCAGCTATATTGGATCTTTTTTGTAAAGCAAATAGCTTTCAAATCATTCCATTAGCTGTCATCACAGTATAAAAAGAATTAATCAAAAGTGACACCAATTTCAAGGGCCTGACAAAATCTCATGAGAAAAACAATCCCATCATAAAAAGAGAGAAATTAACAGTACTGTCCTTGATTCCATAAAGAGATTTCACTTTTTTCCCCCGTGCATCCACATTTGTATTATAGAAGATTATATAGAAAATGTATGTTTTGATTTCTTCTAGTGCATTTAATGCAAGGAACTAAAGTACTAGTTAAAGTGAATCAATACATTCCTCAATATCTTGTTTTTTCCTGAGTTATTCTTTTTTTCAGACAATTAGTATCTTGTTACCTTGGTATCTTTGTTAGCTTATTTTCTTGATTTTGACTATTTTTTTAGCATAATATTTGAAATTGTTATAATCTTGTGTAGAATTGTGGAGAATCACAACAGACATCTAAAGTATACATCACTTAAAAACGAAAAGTAAGGGCTTCCCTGGTGGCGCAGTGGTTGAGAGTCCGCCTGCTGATGCAGGGGACGCGGGTTCGTGCCCTGGTCCGGGAAGATCCCACATGCCGCGGAGCAGCTGGGCCTGTGAGCCATGGCTGCTGAGCCTGCACATTCGGAGCCTGTGCTCCACAATGGGAGAGGCAACAACAGTGAGAGGCCTGCGTACCACAAGAAAACAAACAAACAAAAAAACTAAAAGTAAGATAAAAGTAGGGAAGGACATATGAGAAAAAGGTAACTTTGCTGAGCTTAAATGGAAATATCCAAGAATTTCTAATTTGATATCATTTATTGTATAGTTGTTTTTGAGTCCTTACTAAAATAAAAAGACTTTTTGTTTACTTGGAGTGTTCCAAGGCTGTATGCTCTTATTTGTTAATACTTGATAATTGGTAACTCCTTGATTTGCACAGGGGTAATTATTACTTCTATTTTTTAGTAGAGTTAAGCAAGGCTCAGAGTGATGAGATTACCAAGATAAGAATTTATTAAAGTGGGGCTGTCAGACCTGGGTCTCTAATTACTTCTTCAATACTTTTCCCACGACTTTATATCTCCTATCTTACTATGTTCTGCACAAAGCACCATAAGCCTCAAACTTTAGTAAGAGGTGAGTAGGAGAAACACATTAAAGCTAATTCCTTCTTTCTAATTGTTCCATTGGGATCTATCAGTGAGCAAAATAAAGGTCCCTGTCTTTGTGACACAGAAGAGGAAGACAGAAAATGAGTAATAAACACAATAAATAAATGAATAAATGGATGAGTGAGTTAATAAATAGGCAAATAAATGGAAGATACTAAGTTCTATAAAAACAAAGAAAATTTGGAGCACGGGGAGAGCTGGAGTGGAGGTGTGGGAGAGATTGCCCTTACTGAAGTTTCTTTCTTCTTTTGTTTAGGAAAGTGTGTCACAATTTCTACATGCCTCATTCTAATATACGTAAAAAACTGTATGATCATATATATGTTTGATCATTATTATAATGATCAAACACACACGTTTGATCATTATTCACAAATTCTGTATTTGTGAATTCACCTACTTGCTAAAATTTGCTTGTAACCCCAATCAATCTTCATGGCACTTTGTTGATCATTCACAGACATGCACATATACAGAGTAGCAAAAAATTTGAGTCACCCGATGTACATATTCCCAGTTGAACAAGGCAGCACTTCCTTCTTATTTCAGATCTCAGCCTGTAAACAAGTATCCTCTTCACTGTATATTTAGTGCCACATTTTCTACAATGTTGTCCTTTTCATTGGTGATTTTGCTATTTAAAATCGGCCCCAAGCATAGTGATGAAGTTTTGTGTAGCATTCCTAAATGCAAGGGATTATATTGTGCCTTATGGAGAAAATAGGTGTGTTAGATTAGCTTCATTTGGGCATGAGTTACTGGCTGTTGGCTGTGAGCTTAATGTTAATGAATCAATGATATATATTAAATAAGATATCTTTAAACATAAACACACATAAGAGAGGTTATGTACAGTATTGATAGGTTGATTAAAATGTTGTGACTAGAGGCTCTCAGGAACCTAATCCTGTACTTCCCCTAGGGGAAATGATTCAGTATTTGCTAATTGAGATTTTGTAATGACTTTATAGAACATAACTCCTGTGAATAACAAGTAGTAACCACATACGGTTATAAGGCATTTAATATATATTAAAACTAAAATTTTAATTGCAAATGATTCTAATTTCCACCCATAAGCCTGATTATTTCCTTGCTAGCTACATCTTTATGTTTAGTATTATTCTATATGATGTAAGAGCTTAAAAAGCATTTTTTCTGAGGAATTACTAGGTGATTCTGGTTGAGATTTCTCAGTCTGGTGTTGTTTCAGGAGAAGTTATTTTGGAGCTCCTTGAAAATATTCTATTACCTAGGATCTTACCACTTGATACGTGGCTCATTTCAATATCTACTCTATAACACTGTGCTCATTTCTGTATTTTTCTCCCTGATTTTCTCTTCATGCTTCAGTCTGGATATTTTCTATTGATCTAACTTTTAGTTTACGAATCTCTTCTTATGCTGCATCTAACCTACTGTTAAACTTATTGAGTACATAATTTCAGTTTTTATATTTTCTTTTGTAGAATTTCCATGAGACTCTTTTCTATAGATTCTATTTCTGTTTTAATGGATGTATAATGAGTCTTTGAATATGCACAATTAAACTCAACTGACTATAGGGTAGAAAGTTAAATTGGTTTGCCTAATACTAATACGGTGAGATGGCTTGGAAACAGAGAAGTAAAGAGACTAGGAGAGAATATTGAGGGTAAGAGTATGTTCTGAGGAATATGGTGAAGTATTGGACAGACCAGTGAGAAATGATGTAATATAATCATACCACCTCTCCCCTCATTGCCACACACGCACACACACACACACACACACACACACACACACACACACACACAGGCATTATTTACCTTATACTTTCTGCTAAGACTGTTACTCATGCATGCTCTTGTGAATTACTTTGGGGGAAATCAAGGAAAATAAACAGCCAAATTTCACACTTAAAGCAGTGAGATTAAAACAACTGAAGAATATAAAATACAGGTGAGATTAAATTCTAGAAATTTGGAGCCAAGTATTCCCATGAAAACCTAATGCCCTAAGAATTCACAGAAATCCTATGTAAGGTGTTGGACTTCCTTTGTAAGATGGGATAAGGCTCACTAAGCTGTTATCAGAAACATAACTAATGAAAGCGAAGTGCAAGCTTGCAGAAGTTTTTTTCAGGAAGAATTGTTGAATGGAGCCAAGGATGGGCCTATTTGTAACAAAAGTATCTTTGAAGAAAGGCACTCGCAAAGGTAGGAGGGTAACAGGATTGACGGTGTCTTAAAGTCAAAGCAGCGGAGTGTTTAGAGAAGGGAGTAGTAAACAACATCACATATGGTTATTAAGTAAGATAAGACTGCATAACTATTTTTTTTTGGTCACTTCAATCACATGAAGCTTTAGCAAGAGCAATTTGAGCCAGTAGCTATGGTACTAGAAGCCAGAAAGTAGTGGGCTGAAGCATAAGCTGCAAATGATAAATAAATGCAGTAAGCACTTAGTACTTTTCCAAGAAGCTTTGCAGTAAGGTAAGGAGGAAAAAGGAATGATAGAGAAGGGTTGTGAAGTTGTCCTGTAACATGTACTGATAAGAAAGGCACAGAAGAGAGAAAGGAATTAAGCATACACCAGAGCCCTCCTTTTTAACTTTTTTCTGGTGTGTGTGGCACAGACTATGTTTACTACAGTTTGCATGCCATTTGAGGGAATTACTGGTGTCCTGAAAAGCTAGTTGTTTCTAGGATAAGGGCCTTTGCACCAAAGAGAGAGAAAATGAATGATGGACCAAGGTTCTTGAGACAGAAGGAATGAATGAGATCAAGAACAAGGGTGAGGCATGTCTTGAAATTGAAGGAGTTACCATAATTATTTCTCTTATCACATTAAGTGCTTTGGGAGATAATAAAGAGATGGCATACATTACATACACTGACTTTCTGAGTAGTTCAACAAGATTCTAAGTCTACTCTGTAGGTGGAGAGATAAGAGGCTGATCAGAGCTTTCTTCCAATCAAAAGAACATAAAGTTTGGAATTCCCCAAACCTGTCATCTCCCAGGTCGCTACTCCAGTCAGAGACAGTCCTTTCTCTATGCTTCAAGGGCAGTGTGTACCTGCCTCTTATATGTCAATTAACCACCATGTTTGATCTTTGCAAATTATTTATTTATTTATATCCCTGCCTTATGCTAATAAAAAGGCAGATGGATTGAACTTGTCACGTTATATTGTAATTGTTTGCTTCTGTCTGACAAATAGTTGACAGCAGCATATTTTTTTCCTCCATGGCTAAATATGTACTGAATAAATGAGTTAAATTATTTTTCATGTTGCAATGTAGTGAGCACAGTGAGAAACCTGATACATATATAAGTGATTCCTAGGAAACACGGACTCTGGGTAACCATCATCAGTTGAAAGTTAATGCTTGCTCTTGAGTATTACCCATGTGAAAATGTAAGCAAGATTATAGACTGATTAACACCCTGATACTGAATTCAAACTCTTGCAGTTTGTATTAATTAATAAAAGTTGTAAAATGGTAATAACTACTGTCTTAAGTGTCACCCCTGTATATGGGACACTTATGTATGTATTTATACGTATACACACACACACACACACACACACACACAGAAAAAACTGAAGTTGCAAGAGAATATGTAGCTTGTTTAAAGCCATAGAACTTGAAAGTGAAGGAGCAGTAATGAACCAAAACCACCGATCTGCCTTGCAGGTTCTATCAATATTCCCATAACTCTCATGAAACATGCTAAAGGAGCAGGTGTATTTTCTGATTGGTGCCTGAATCAGGAAGAATTATTGTCTTCCTGGAGAAATATTTGTCATGTCAGTTTTCTAGTACATTCTCATAGAATTAGGAGAGGCTGAGTCAAAGCACCAGTCTCCTTGAATACCACAGACCCACTTTCCTTAGGACATATGATATATTATACATTTTGATGTGGTTATTGGTAAGTTGCCATGTTAAGAGACCCACCCCAATTAAAATGTCATCCAAACAGTCAGTTTCTCTTGACCATTTGACTCTGCTGAAAGTGTGAAGGGTCTGAGATTTTATTCTACTTTGAAGCTAAGAATGCAGCCTGTGACAGTGTCATATAGGGTAGCAGAAGATAGGAACTCTGAGGTCAGAGACGAAGACGTTTCTTACTCCCGGCACATCAGTGAGCAGTATGAACCCTGGCATATTTGCACCAGTTTTCCGTGGCTCCTAGTTCCTCAGTGCAATGTGAATGGGCCCAGATGGATGCCTGTGTGTACAGTATGTATTACTGGGCTCAGAGAGGATCCCTGAGTTTAGGGAACCTGAGTGTTTATAATGGGCATTGTAATGGCCCTTCGCTCTGCAGGGAGACACGTCTCTACCTCTCAAGACTCTAAGCAAAACTGTCTTTTGCTCTGAAGGGAGACAATATATTTTCCAAGGGTGTTTGTTATACAAACAACCTTGAAAAAAATAGTCTGGAACAAAGGGTAGTTAGTGACTTGAAACAAAGGGTAGTCAATGCCTCACTTCACAAGATGTGTAGAAATGTGAGAAACCCATGGAAGATTGTTTCCCAACAGGCTCTAAAAATTCATCTTTCTTTGCAAACTTGAATATTTTGCCGGGAGCTGTTTCCGTTTTAATTGCTCAGTATACTATGCCAGTTAGTCAGCGTCCTTGCTTAGAAACACGCATTTTGATCTTATTAGGCTGTGGGTATGATTATCATATGAATCATAAATGATGGTATGATGTACTCACCAACTTAAAGTAGGAGCAGCTCTTATTTCTTTTCAATTATATATAATTACCCTTGGAAAATTGTATGAAAAGACTCATTTTACACTGGTGTGTCACTTAATTACACATTAGGAGTGACATGAAAAATTCAAAATATTCTATAAAGCTTTTTAGAAAAAAATAAACCAAGACATTTCTCACTCCAATATTAACCAAAATCAAGAGTTTGTGGATCACCAAGTTTCTTGCATATAAACTCAGGTTTCTGTTACTCAAACTGAGTAAGCAAACCTTGCTAGAGCTTCCAATTTCCTACCTGGGAAGGTTATGGGAGCCCCAAGGGTGTGTTCCTCCCTCTGCTCCAGGCTGTCTGCATGTTTTCTTCCTTTTTCGATTCCTGTGTGCTCGTCCAGTCCATTCCACCTCTTGTTTAATTTTCGTTTTTTAAATCCAAGCCTAGTTGCAGAATGTAAAGCCAACTCCCTCACTCTTCTCTTCTTAGCTACTTTGGGAGACACACAGAGAGATGCTTTTCTATTGGAGGATTTTAATGATAATCACTGTGGAGAAAGCAAGTGAGATGAACTACATTCAAATAGGAAATGGCAAAGTTGCAGATATCAGACAAAAAAAAAAGTTCTTAGTGTATAAGAATCCTTCAAAGGCTCCCCATTTCTTAGTAGATAAAGTCCAAACACCCTAGCTAAAAAAGCTGGCCCATCGTCTTATCTTTACTTCTCTTTCTATCCTCGTGTCACTCATCACTTTCGGTGCTCCTGCATTCACCACACTGTTTCTGGCCAAGGTCTCCCCTGTATTCATACTTCCCCATCCTTAAGAGATGGCTTTTCCTCTCATGTTTGCCTTATTTATTCTTTCTCTTCTTTGAAGCTCTACATTCAGAAGTTTTGTTAATTAATCGCCTGGAAATTTTCTCTGACTATAAGAGGTATACCCATAATGTACCATGCATATTTTTATAATGTTCTTAACCCAATTAAAATACTATAATATATAATTATAAAATTATATATCTATATCTGTATCTGTATCTATCTATCCTACTCCTAAACTACAAGTCAGTGAAGACAAGCATTTCCCCAGGACATGTGGTAGGTATTCAATGTTTGTTGAATGAATGAGTAAATTCCTCTTTCCAGAATCACCCCTGCTGGTGCTAGTCTCACACGGTGTATTCTTCCAACCCTAGCACTTCCTTTGCCATCGTTGCACTCCTTACTGCGCTTTCACCCATGCCCTTCCCTTGTCAGAACAGCAATCTCTGAGTCAAGTCCAACTCCCTCTGTTAAGCCTCCACTGATAAACTGCCACCTCCAGCTCTGATAGACTGAAAGGATGCTCCCAATGAATCCTATATTGATACTTCCATTGTTACATGTAAAATATTTTTAACATATTATTTTTTTTTCATGTCTTTCTTTAACTACTAAGTTGAAAGCCCTTGAGAATGACACAGTCTGGTAATCATTTTTGCCAGCCCAGAACCTAGCAAAATGCTTGCTTCTTGATAGTTTGTTAAATGAATAAATTGATTATTCAGTAAATGATGACTCTTTACCTGCAACAACTGACCTCCAAGCTGATTCAGTAATGGAAGCTCATGGCTTCTGCTGCCCACGTTTGTAATATTGAGGGTGGCATTCATCAAAGTCAATTTTTATCTCTGGCTTTTTTTCCTGGTTTGAAGAGGTAATAAAAGCAGGTTAGACATCTCTTTTATCTCAAATAAGGCATTTACATTTCTGAAGACCTCTTGATTAGTTAACTCTTAATTATCCTGCTTTTATCCAGCCAACTCATTATAATCTCTAGCTAGACATTTTTTTTAACAAAAACATGTTTGCTTCTAAAGGGTCTTGGATAAAAAAATATTTGTTTGAGAAACGCGTTTGAAGAAACTTTCCTAGGCATTTTGCAAGAACAATTCATTCAGGAGTAACGGCACAAACACTTTTTGAACAACCACTCTTTGCCTGGCAAATCCCCCTAAATAGAAGTCAAATGAAGAGATAAGATTAGACTGGATAAAAGCAGAGAAGCGATTGTGTTAGAGCCATTTCCCATAATATGCTGGGTTTTCTGACTACTTAGGAATGTAAGAGAGGAATGTGTGGTAGTATATATTTATTTAAAATGCAAAGACAATAGGTATGTTCTGGCTATGTTTTAGGAAACACAAAGAAAACAATGTCAAGTTAATAGCCACCTTGACAAAATATTTAGAAAACCAGAGGTTGGAGGAGATACAATTGCATCATTCGTAAGTTAGACTTGTAGATCTGGTGGCTAGCTGCAAAAAAAAAGGTATATCTATATAATATATATGTATATATTTAATAATTATTCAATGCAACCTCATTTTTGTAAAACACAATTCTAGATATCATAGTGTGTAGAAAATTAAATAAAATATACTCCCTGCACTCAGAAACTATTATTTTGCAGGGGAGGGTGAGAAGAACTTTCTTCTCAGTTTTAGAGGGACTAATTTAGAACTGAGACCAAGGTCTGTTCTGCAGTCTGACAGATGCCACACATGGGTTAAGAAGATCCAATCATAATTAAATGCAACAAGTTATTAGTTGCTCTATAGTTAGTTTTGAAACCGAGTCCCCCTAAAACCAAGTTTCCTTCCTGAGTTTATGATTAACTTCTCTCTCCAAAACTTTATTCCCTTTCTTGTTCTCTCTGATCTTAATCCTGTACTAAGTGAACTCTAACCAACCAGAGTCAGATGACTAAATTGCTGTTGTTACCATCATTAATGTACTAAAATTTCTATGATACATATCATCATTAGTGTACAAAGTCAGGTTATTTCTCCAGGGCCAGATGAACTAAAAGACCCCAAAACTATGGACCACCTGGCTGAGAATTGTAAACCAAAGACATCCTGACACCTGAAGCTACGAGTAAGAAATGTCACAGACATGTCATAAGATGATGACTAATCACAGCCTCTTTGTTCTTCCCTGTTAAAAAGCCCCCCTATGGGGCTTCCCTGGTGGCGCTGTGGTTGGGAGTCCGCCTGCCGATGCAGGGGACACGGGTTCGTGCCCTGGTCCGGGAAGATCCCACATGTCGTGGAGCGGCTGGGCCCGTGAGCCAGGGCCACTGAGCCTGCGCGTCCGGAGCCTGTGCTCCGCAACGGGAGAGGACACAACAGTGAGAGGCCGGCGTACCGCAAAATAAAATAAAAAAAAAAGCCCCCCTAACTCAAAGACCAAGTGGGAGTGGACCTGAGGCTTGTCTCCCATTCCCTTGCTTGGTGCCCTGCAAGAAACCCTTACTTTGCTACAAACCTGTTGTCAGTGTTTGGCTTTTTGCGCTTCCAGCACACAAACCCTTGTTCAGTTACAGTTTCTGCCACCTGTAAGTTTGCTTGAACTGGGTGGGTCACCAGATAATGGTGGAGAAGGCTGGACTGAGACAAATGGGAACACAGAGGACTCAACCGAACCAATCTTATTTAAATGATTGTTCAGCACTCGTTCATAAGAAATGCTGACGAAGATGCTGAAGAAATGTATCCTGTAGGGAGAAATCTAGAGAGAAGGTCATCTGTAGCAGTATTCAGCACTTCTTCTTTTATTTCCCCTTTTTATTTTCAGCTCTGGCTGAATTGTGTTTCCCCACTCAAACAACAAGTCAGATCTGTAAGGAGATTCATGGCTACCATTTGTTACTTGGGTGTGCACCTTATTGGGTAAGAGTTGTTGCACACCAGAAAAAACTAACTTGAAAAGACAGACACACCCTGATGTTCATAGCAGCACTATTTACAATAGCCAAAACAATATAAATGTCCATCAGTAGTTGTATAAATAAAGTAATATATATATATTACTTTATATATATAACTTTATATATATATATTACTTTATATATATATATATATATATATATGTATATATATACATTACTCAGCCATAGAAAAAGAATGAAATAATGCCATTTGCAGCAACATAGATGGACATAGAGATTATCATACTGAGTGAAGTAAGTCAGGCAGAGAAAGACAAATATCATATGATATCACTTATATGTGGAATCTAAAATAGACACAGATGAATTTATTTACAAAACAGAAACAGGCTCATAGACACAAAAAACAAACTTACAGTTACCAAAAGGGAAAGGGGGTGGGGGAGAGATAAATTAGGAGTTTGGGATTAGTAGATACAAGCTACTATGTATAAAATAGGTAAATATCAAAGTTCTAATATATAGCACAGGGAACTATATTCAGTATCCTATAATAAACCATAATGGAAAATAATATGAAAAAATATATATGTATAACTGAATAACCTTGTTGTACACCAGAAACTAACACATTGTAAACCAACTGTACTTTAAAAAAAAAAAAAAAGTTGTCACACACCATTTTCACACACAGGAACTTAGCAAAGTCTATTACCTTGCAACCATAAATTGTACTTTTGCTGAAATTCTTATTAAATCTCTTTCATCCTTAATTACGGATTTCCAAAAAAGTGTTTCATCTTCCTTTATAAACCCTGACCAGGAAAACTGTTTTACTGGAATTGACTCTACCTATTGGTAAATGAATATGGTATATGAAAACTCATAGAGAGCAGTGCCACTCAATTTTGCCAAATTTCTCACAGTTACAAGTCTTGTTTAGTTTTTTTTCAGCTGTTACACACCTGTGTTAGAGGACATCATTATCCAGAGGAATATGTTTTAGTACAGAGTTTTATTTTGAAGATAAAAAGTGGCTGAAATTTTAATCTACTGTGCAAGTGCATGGGTGAGTGGAACAAACATTGTTTAGTTACTCAGAGGAAGCTCTTCACTTTTTATCTGAAGCCAAGATTTCAGGACTAATAGAAATCTTCATCAAGCTTCACATATTTTAATTCAACAGAGGTAGGTTTTGGATAAATCCCTATCATTATAGCTATAGCCACATTCATAACTACATTGAGTTAGTTTAAGAACATGGCCTGGGCTAAATGTTTATAGGTCATACCAATATCTATCTATCGATCTTTCTATCTATCATCTATCTATCTATTTATTATCTAGTTAGTAGCTAGCTAGCTAGCTGGCTATAGATCTACAAATCATCTGTAATATCTCCATTTTACAGTTAAGAAGTTGAAAATCAGAAATAATAAGTAACATTTAGTGAGTAGAATGTCGGAATTAAAGATTCTCTTTCAATTCAAAACCCTATTGACAGCCCTGCCCCGTCCATGAAGGCATATTCTACAAAAATCTAACAGGTAAAATACTATCAATTTTGAAATAAATGTTTTTGAGGACATGTCTCAATGATCTATTACAAAATCTGAGGGGGTATGGAGCTCTCTTTTAAGACAGTCTTGATGCTATCCCCTCCTCTTCCCATACTTGATTCCATCATTTGAGGTACTAAGTGGCACCTTATAGTGGAGAGGGGAGGAGGGAGGTCTACTGTCTCCAAAAGGCACGTATATTAAAGGAGAAGTGAGCAGTGAGGCACTGGGAAGAAGCTTTCCTTTACTTAAAAAGTGAGCGTGGTTGGTTACATAAATTTTATCAGTCAGATAATGTGTCATTTCAAAAGTTTCTGAGAGCCTAGCCCAGATAAGAGGCTAAAGAAAAAGAAAGAATTGCTGGGTATGTTCGCAAGAATGATGACGAGGGAATCTGATCTGAGAGGTAAGTTTCTGGGTTTGGAGAATCTGGAGTGGGTCTTGAAAGGGGAAAACACTGGAAGACATGAAGCCAAGGAATAATGTCTTCTATTTTACAGCTGTATCTAAGACTAACTTTCTTGTTAATTAAGGAATATAAAAAACTTAGAAACTAGGTTAGAGTTTTCAAAATTAAAGATAAATTATCTAGAGCAAGTTACTTAATGTTGGATTACAATATTCACTGCTGATAAAGAAGTAATATTCTCTGTACTTTCTTGGAGAGTAGGCTCAGTAGTCACGTGTATAGATGACGCCACCATTTCATCACTCATTCATTCTGCAAATATTTGATGGGTTCCTATTTGATGCCAAGCACTGTAGTAGCCCTAGGAAAGTCAACAGTAATAAGACATCCACGACCACTGCTCTCATGGAGCTCCACCCTTTGAGGTTAGTGTTGATTTCTTATTTTCTTTTCTCTGTTTGAAACTCCCATCCACCAGCACACTTTTTGGTGTGTCACTCCCCAGTCTCTGCCATTATTCCTATGCATCTACTTCAGTTCAAACTTGCAGGAATCTCAGTACTTTTTTCTAAGTCTGGATGATTCTAGGTGTGAGGAATACCATAACAACTATAACAAATTGTGGCAGAGGGCCACAATTTCCTCCTGAAAGAAATTTCTTAAATCCCATACTTTGACATTCCTATAAGCGGGAAGGCAGAATCCAGTTTTGTAGATGAGAAAATGTAGGTGAGAAAAATCAAAGCAGGAAGCCAAGGGTTCTTGGCATGCCTACAGGTGTTGAGGACTAATCTTTAAAAGCAAAAATAGTATTAAGCCCTAAAAACTAGAGTGTGAGCCTTTGCATAGTTTTTAAAGTAAGTTGAAGGTGGAAACAGAAATCTGAGCTTGGCTTACATCACTTTTGAATATTGAGCTGGCAACAAACCAATAGACAGCCATTCAAACAAAAGTGAGGGGCTAACTTGAAATAACAAGTCAATGGGATGTGAAGAAACTAAAGAAGGTAAAAAAGATGGCAAAATGTTAGGCTGAGGTCAGTAGCGACACTGGAATTTCTCTCTGAAAGGCAAGTGGCAAAATCAGGCCAGTTATGGAGTAAGTTTTTAAAGTGTTATTTGACTTAAAATTGTGACCCAGGTGTCAGCTTCAGTTATACTTTAGCCTCTTAATACCAGTGTATTAGTCAGCTTGGGCTGCCAAAACAAAATACCATAGTCTACATGCTTAAACATCATAAATTTATTTTCTCATAGTTCTGGAGACTGGGAAATCCAAGATCAAAGTGTTGGCCAGTTCAGTTCATTTTGTCCATGGAGGTTCTCTTCCTGGCCTGCAGATTGCTGCCTTCTCTTTCTGTCCTCACGTGTCAGAGAGAGAAAGAAAGAGAGACAGAGACAGGTAGACAAAGAGACAGAGAGTTAGAGAGAGACAGAGAGACAGAGAGCAAGTTCTCTTGTGTCTCTTTTCCTAAGGCATTAATCACATCATGAGGGCTCCACTCTCATGATCTCATCAAAATCTACCTACCTTCCAAAGGTCCCATCTCTAAGTACCATCACAGTGGGCTTCAACATGTGAATGGGGGGGGGGTTTGCACAATTACTCCATAGCATTCTACCTCTGAACCTCCAAAATTCATGTCCTTCTCATACGCAAAATGCATTCATTTCATCCCAACATCCCCCAAAGTCTTAACTCATTCCAGCATCGACTCAAGAATCTAAAGTCACACAGGGCGAGAGAGAGTCATGGGCATATACACACTAACAAACGCAGTAAGGTAGATAGCTAGTGGGAAGCAGCCGCATGGCACAGGGATATTGGCTCGGTGCTTTGTGACAGCCTGGAGGGGTGGGATGGGGAGGGTGGGAGGGAGGGAGACGCAACAGGGAAGACATATGGGAACATATGTTTATGTATGACTGATTCACTTTGTTATAAAGCAGAAACTAACACACCATTGTAAAGCAATTATACCCCAATAAAGATGTTAAAAAAAAAAAAAAGAATCTAAAGTCACAGCTAAATACCATCTAAATCAGATATGAGTGAAACTTGAGGTATGATTCATCTTGAGGCAAAATTTGTCTCCAGCTGTGAATCTGTAAAACGAGACAAGTTATGCACTTCCAAAGTACAGGCATAGGTGGGACAGGCACAGGATAGATATTCCAATTCCAAACGGGAGAAATAGGAAAGAAGGAAAAAATGATGGGTCCTAAGCAAGTCCAAATCTAGCAAGGAAAATTCCATCAGATTTTAAAACTCAAGAATAATCCTCTGGTTTGATGCTCTGCCTTCTGGACCCACTGGGGTGATGGCCTACTATAACCAGTAGGATTAGTTCATTCACCCACTCTGCTGTGGAACGTTTCCATGTCCTGTGGAGATGTTGAGCCCCCTCCAAGGTGTCTGTGAATTTCTCAGTCTTAAGTTCCCACAGTTTCCTATACCTTTAAGCTTTTCCTCCTGGGTGTACCAGCTTTGGCTAGCACTTATATTCAGAGAGGAAAACTTAACTCTTTCTGAAGGCAACCTAAGAAACTGACTCTTACACATAACATTCGCGAGCATGTTGTACTTCACCGAGGATTTTTGGAGAGGGTTTTAAGGAACACATGCAACACATGTAAAAACATTAAATTGACACTAGTCATTTTATTCTTCAAATGATCTTTCATCATTCCAATGGAGGTGGGTTTCCACTGGCTGATTTCTGGTACTGTCCCCACCTCCACATGTCCTCCTTGTTTGCCCTTCTTCTCTATTCTCCCCCTTACTCTCAAGAAGAAAGCAAAGCACTCTCCTTGTAATCTACATTTGCCTTTCTTGTCTTGAATACTGCTGATGGTTTCCCAGGATTCCAACTTCCACCCTCTGCCTCAATTGGTTCATCAAATTCTTTTCTTAAAAACATTCCCTGCCCAGGGAGAATTATGATGCCGAGTGTTAAGCTAAATAAATAAATATATATTCCATATATATAATATTTTGATGGATTATATGTATTTCTTTTATAAAATATAAAAAGTAACAAAAAGCGTGGAGAGTAAAGGTAATCTCTGATTTTACCATTCCCAGATGATAATATTTTAACCTTGCTGCATGTTTTATTCTTTTTTCTTATAATTTATTTTATGCATTTATATATGCAGATATAACAAAATGGTATAATAATTAGCAAGTTAACTGATAATTTGTTTTATCCAATTACATATAACAGATATTTTTCAATGCCATTACATGTTTTTCTACACCATTACTTATAATGACTACTAAGTATTTAACTGAATATAGGAATAGAGCATAGTTCATTGGTCTTCTACTATTGCACATGTATTTTTGTTTCTAAATTTGTGCTAATATAAACAACACTTTGAAACACATCTCAAATGTATACCTTTGCTCCACATACACCCACAATGATTTTTAAAGATAAATTCCTAGAAGTGAGATAGCTACATCAAAGGATATTTGTTGCTGCCTTGAATAGTGTTGTTAAAGCCTTTTCAGGCAGCCCAGCTAGAGATAACCCACCTTATGTTTAATGGGGCCATGTCCTCTAAGCAGAAAGAGTTCCACTGGGGTCCTGGCAGAGTGAATTGGAGCCAAGAGTTATTTATTGTGGTCAAAAAGAGGTTAGAATTTCAACATGAATCCTGTTTTTTGATGACCTAGGGACAGGGACAAGGCATTTTTTCATTCATGTCTACTCCTTGCAATGTATATAAATTCTCATAGACACATATATTGCTTCTCCCACCCCATCTCAAAATGCACACACTCCTGTACATGCACACAGTGTTTCACATTGGCCAGGACAGTGCCCACAGAAGATGTGGTTGCTTTCAAGCAGTTCAAAGAACTCTTAGAGTTTAAAGTTTAATTTTATTTTAAAATACTATTTGCTTTCTGACTGTTTTTGAAGTGTGCAGAAATCACCCGTTCTTCCAGTGACAAATTTAAAAGTGAATTTATACATAAGAATGTAGAGAGATGTTTGTGTGAAGTGGTACTAGACAACTGTTATCATCGCAGTATCTGTAAGTGTCCTCTCAGATGAGTAAAATATTCCCTGTTGTGTCAAGTGCCCTGTAGTTGCATTACATCCTCCCTCCCATTAAAGTACCACTTAGTACAATGGGGTGCAATTAAACCAATAGAGCGTTGGTGGTCTGAAAGGTAGCTCTCTTCCAAAGTGCTTCATTTACTCCTCTGGGTTAGTAATGGGTGGTTTGGTGGGTTATTCAGAAGTAAGAAAATATTTCAGATCTAGACTAAATGGGACAGAAATTATTATATTTGATTAGCATATTTTCAATTCAACTTTTCTGCAGACATAGCCTTCATTTATCATTATCTTTTCTAAGGACTAATAGAACAATAATACCCTTATGTAGCATACTCTATAATGTTTTGTGGGGAAAATGATTTCTGGATTTTCCCCTGAATGTATTTTATTCTTCTCTTGTGTTTTGTCTTTCAGCTTGAATCATAAATTCATACAGAAGTGGCTATTTCTACCATAGGTACAGTCCTAATATATTGTTCATGCTCAGACATATTAAATAAGGATTGTAACAATAAAAATTTAGTCCCATGGAGACATTATTAGATTTTCCTTTATCTTAGATTACATGTCATCCTCCTGGTAATATGTGATAGCTGGGTGATTTATGTGTTCTTAAATTTTTTAAATATTTCACTATCTGACTTTATAGCTTTCTTTGGCTAGTTTTTCAGAAGTTTCTAACTCTACAAATTTAGTTTCTTCCATTTTTCTACCTAAAGACTGATATGAAAAGCTTTTTAATATCTTTGCCATTTTCCAGTTATAATAAATTTCATGTTCCTCTTGGTTTATTAGGTCTATTTTTTCTCAATTACATTTTCCTCAATATAGAGTATTTATGAAATTCCATCTTGTTGCTTTAGTCTTACAGCTAGCACTTTATCCTGATTTATCTTTTCCCCTTTAAATTTAAATTAATGTTATTTATTGTTGCTTTTCTCTTATTAATATTTATTTCTAGGACCTTTAAATAACAGTTTTTTGTATACTTTTCTTGAATTTCTATCAGCTGTTCCTTTCTGCTTTGCAATAGAAAGTGTATGTAGTGCTTTTTTAAAGTTTTACACTTATGATATCATTCAGTATACTATAATTATTTCCCAAACTTTTGTCTTTAATATAAACTGTCTGTGGATTGCCTAGCTCTCTAATGCTTCTACTTCAAATTTACACAGTAGAACATTCTTAAGCTATGCAAGTGGTAACCTGCATTAAAAACAAACAAACAAAAAAACCAGAAAACAGAAAACAAGACAACCAAGTCCAAAATGGAGTTCCTTAGGCTAATCCTCACATCACCAAACTGAGACTTCATTACAGTTTTGGCTCTCCCAGATATGGAATCTTGAACCAATCAGTCAGGAAGTTCTGATCAGCATTAGTTAGGTCATCTGCCTGAGAGACCTTGCCATCCTCTAAAGGAAAGTAACTTCAAAATCACCACCCCACCTTTTTTTTTTTTAGTATAACCTCACTTGTTCTTGCTTCCTTCACCCATAAAGTCTTTCATTTTGTACAGCTCCTAAGAGCTCCTTTCTATCTGCTAGATTGGATCCTGCCCAATTTGAATCAATTTTTGCTCAAATAAACTCTTAAAATGTTTAGCATGCCTCAGCTTAACTTTTAATACCCAATTCCCTCTATTTCCCCTTTTCTAGGCTTAGAATCCAACAGAGAATTTTTGTGGAGTAGACAGAATCAGCTCCCAGGATTTCTGCCTCAGAACATGCAGGTGCTCACCCACATGTATGCAGCGATTTGGAAGGGTCCTCTAGGAACTTGCTTCTCCACTTGTGGGCACCAAAGAGCTGCCCTGGTATCACCTAGAAACTTGTTAGAAACACAGATTCTCAGCTTCCAACCCAGACCTGCTCAATCAGAACCTACTTTTCATAAGATCCCCAGGAGATTCCCATGCACGTTCAAGTTTGAGAAGCCCCTTTTGGATAACTCAGTGGAGAGCTGGAGGGATCCTTTCCTCCTGGGGTGGGAAGAGGGCTGAATATGGACCACATGTCAAGTGGATGAATAGTAAAATCAATATTTGGCTGAAGCCAAAGTTGAGGCCAATAATCATTATTATAGAATGTCTGGGATACAAGAATAAATTTGGAATTTTACCACAATTCAAATAACATATATATTAGTATTAATCATTTACATTTAAAGGTTCAATTTTTTATAATTTGATATTATAATTCAGAAACAATAATTTTTCAGTACTATCAGCTTCTAAATTGCTCCTGCCGGCACTCTGCTATATGTTAGTATAGAAAATAGATGCCTCCTTTCTACTGATGACACTGGAGAAATTAAGATATGTCTCAAAAAAGTTATGACCTAAAAAACTTATATATCTAAAAATATTAACAGCATTTTCTAGGCTTATTTGCTTTAATGCTATGAATACTAATACAGAAATAATTTTACAAAGATTAGAATCATAAACTTATCTATGCTTTGTTATTCTGCTTTACAGTATTTAAATTTTCATAAATACTGTTGATTCAAAAAGTATATAATGTTCTCCCCAGGGTTATCTAACTTATTATTTTAATATCCTTACTGTCTTCTTAACTACTCTTTTAACTTGTTGAAATTAAAAAAAATGGTTTCACTTGAAATGAAGAGCTTACAAAGTGCTCATCAATTATCATGATATTTTATTCTGGCAATAAAAACTACACAATTATATCTCAACTGATTGATAGGATTTTAATATATAAAAACATAGATTTTCACCAGAAGGATAGCTTGGATATTTTCCTAAATATGAAACTAAATATTCAGATATTAACAGAAACCTGAAAATCATGCTTTGTACTCCTCATGGTTGTTACTGATTGTGTAAAATGCTAACCTACTGTACTCACATCCTCATTGATCATTCATAATTTCTGATTTAACAGAAATGATACTGAAATATGCATTTGCCTGAAGATTAAACCCTTGGAGTCAATTTTGGCTGAAAAATAGGCTAAAGCGAAACGTCACTGTTTCCCCGATTCATTACAGAAGCTACAGTTTTATATTGTGCCTAGTAGAGTATTTTATTAGCACTGCAATGGTTATTTTTATGACAAATATTTTTTCTTATATATATCTTCTTATGTGCTTTAGTTTTTTAATGTATCAAACTTTATTCATTTTGTTTTCAAAAACAGAGTGAATTGGAAAACTTTTCTGTAATAAAACTACATGTAACAAAAATTTTAAAAGAAAATATTTTCTTCTACTTTTGCAAATTAAGTATATAAACTCTTTCCAAACATGCACATTACCAGAATTAATCTCTCATTTAAAATGAGAAGTTTTCAGCCTGTTACAGAACACAGAAGGTTTTTATTTATTTATAGTTGTCCCCAGTATCCATGGGGGATTGGTTCCAGGACCTCCAATGAGGCCACAATTCATGGATGCTCAAGTCACACATATAAAATGACCTAGTATTTGCATATATCTTAAACCTATGCTCCCTATACTTTAAATCGTTTCTAGAATATAGTACCTAATACAATGTAAATGCTACATAAATAGTTGTAAATACAAGGTAAATGTTATGTAATTAGTTGCTATACTGTGGCAAATTCAACCTTTGCTTTTTGGAAATTTCTGGAATTTCCTTTTTCTGAATGTTTTTAATCTGAGGGAGGTTGAATCCAAGGATGCAGAACTCATAGGTATTGATTTCCAACTATATTTATTTATTCATTTAGGTGTACTTTGCATGTTGGCACTGGATGCTTTGAATTTTCAATTGCTAGCATACTGATCTTTTGATATCTAAGGTTCAATAATTTTTGGAATAATTTTTAATTGAATAATTATATTCAATCTTGTATATAACTTCTTAATCATTAAAGATTACTTGATTTTTCTAAAATTAAATTTATTCTATTCTATTTTCTCAAGTTTTCATGAACAGATTCCAAGCCCTACTTTTTTTTGTATATATAAATTTATTTTATTTATTTATTTTTGGCTGCGTTGGGTCTTTGTTGTTGTGTGCAGGATTTCTCTATTTGCGGCATGCAGGGGCTACTTTCTATTGTGGTGCGCGGGCTTCTCTTGTTGTGGAGTGCAGGCTCTAGGTGTGTGGGCTTCAGTAGTAGTGGCGTGTGGGCTCAGTAGTTGTGGCTCATGGGTTCTAGAGCGTAGGCTTAGTAGTTGTGGCACATGGGCTTAGTTGCTCCATGGCATGTGGGATCTTCCTGGGCCAGGACTCAAACCCGTGTCCCCTGCATTGGCAGGTGGATTCTTAACCACTGTGCCACCACGGAAGCCCCCAAGCCCTAACTCTGAATACTGGAAACTGCATATTTAAAAAATATATAAAATTTATTATATTCTTTGAAAGCTCTACTATTCCTCTGAGAATAATTTATATTTATCATTTCTATTGCTATCATGATAACTTTGATGATCAGTCGGACCACCTGTAGGAGGCAAGGAGGAAGGATAGCCTTCAAGTTCAATATTTAATAATTATCCCCATGCTAACTAATTAACTAAATCTCTGAGAGAAAATGTTATATAGATTTCTGTGACAAATAAATAAAGTGAGATTCTGTGACCAAGCATAGATTTGACAGAGACTCAAGACAAATTCATCTATCTATACAAATTGACAAGTATCTAAAGCAATGCAATCAATGCAAAGGAAATATAATTGCTTTCATTTTATTATAGAGATATTCTCATTGAGGTTGAAAATGAATAAACAAGACATTGCTAGTAGTAGTCACTGCAAAAAGTAAAATAGAGAACAGAAAGTAGGGATGTTAAGAAATAAAAACATAAGATATTCAAACATAGCCCAGGCATCAGCTAAAGTCATCGTTTCTAATAACAAAAAGAAGTAGACAAAAGGTTATGGGTTGTGTTTCAAGCTTGTGGTCTATTGTCTGTGTATCGAGAATAGAATAATGAAATAATGAATGGATTTTTGTTACATTAGCATATGAAATTTGACAGCACAGGATGATTGCAATATAAATCTACCAATTGGGGTTTACTCATAGAGATAAATTGTAGAAATATGTGTACCAAAAAACGATGGCCAGTGTGGGGTAAAATAGAATCGAGACGGTACCAAATTACCCAAGATATTATCAATAGCTTTCACAATTTATCTACTATATATTTTTAAATAAATATATATAAGGTGATCAAACTGATATTGAGTCTTTCTCTCACAGTGGTAGGAAGCATATCCTAGTTTATCCCTAGCTGATTTTGAATGGATGAGTTTTTTGTTTGTTTAGAAAAAATATGTCTTATATAGTTAATAAAGACCTATTTTCTTAACACATTATTATCATTTTTTCTAGTACAATTCTATGTAGTAAAACATGGCATTTCCTTACTGTCTTTTTAATAAACATGTTTTTTTTTTAACTGGGTCAGGGTTATAAATACTGCTTCATTCAGGACAGTTAAAAGGTGCCTGTAGATGGCCCGAGCATCCTCACAAGTCTTGGGTATAGAAAAGGCCCAGAGACCCCTATCCTCTTAAGCAATGGGCTGTATCACTACATGGTAAGTTGACTACAAAATTTATTGTCCAAACGGAGACACTTTTGAAAGTGAAAGGGAGTGCTATTAATAATTACACCTGGACAACAGGCATAAACCACAACTGTCTGGGGAAAACCAGGACATATGGTCATCCTATTATATGGAGACAGTACAATGATGTATGGATGGGATCTTTGAAGCCTAAAATGTAACTTGGTTTGGGATTTTTTTCTGAGCTAGAATATCTCGTCTTGTCTATGTGTAAGTTCTGTTTCCTCATAGCTAGGCTATTACAGAGTTTTGTAGGGAAACAAACTCTTCTTTCCCCCATTTTAAAAGAAATATAAGCCAACATCTATCTTAGATGCTGTTTAGATGTGGAGGATAATTTGAAGATGGGATGTATTG
The DNA here is from genome assembly GCF_951394435.1 of Stenella coeruleoalba. Taxonomy (NCBI): domain Eukaryota; kingdom Metazoa; phylum Chordata; class Mammalia; order Artiodactyla; family Delphinidae; genus Stenella; species Stenella coeruleoalba. The sequence continues at coordinate 60,244,996 of NC_137163.1, read as the reverse complement.
CAGTATTGATAGTTATCTTTACTCCATGGGCTAGTGCTCTTGTGATATTGATAATATGATAAGAGCTTCTGAAGAGCTATGGTTTAAGTCATTTTTCCCAGAATTTATTTGAACAAATTCTTAGTATGATATCAGTTATAATTTTATTAGTTTCTAATTGTATTGAATTATTATAAAAGAGAGTAATTTTTTAAAAAAATGGTAAACTTTATATTGTGGCCAAATTAAACATATAAAGGAAATGTTTATTCTCAAGGGATATGTCTTTTAAGCCAATTATTATTCAGTTCTATGAATTACATTTTGGCTATTAAATCTGTCACATTCTGCGAGAGATATACTAAAGTTTCATACTCTAATTTATTCAACGCTTTATTGCACTGTTTATTTTTTGTTTTATGTATTTAAACTATCGCTGATATATGATATGAATTTATTATTAATGTGTGTGTATTTAAGGCTGCTTATATCTTCTTCATGAATTGTGATATTTCTCATTAGACAGTGTCACTTTATATCCTTTTCTGCTGCTTTTAGCCTTATAATTCACCTCATTATATATCCATTCTAGCTTTCTTTTATTCTCATTTGCCTGGTATCTCTTTGTCTATCCTTTTATTTTTAATCTTTTTTTACTCACTGAATTTTACTTGTGTGTATCAGTTTAGATAGGAAAATACTATGTTTCACTCACAATTTAATCCTGACATTTCAGAGACTTAATAAAAAAGCAAAAACAAAGTGTATTTTTGTCTCTTACTAAATCCAATGAAGTTTTTTTCTTTTTTTTTTTTTTTTTGACTTTCTATCTCCATTACCCTCTACCTGTTGTTGCAATAACTCAGGCTGTTTCAGTCTTGTGATTCTGCCATCTCAAAAGGAGGTGTCTGTAGTCACTGCAGCAGAAGAGAGACTTGGTACCCATGCCTCCCTATTAAACTATTTGGCTCAGAGCCCATTGGCTAAAACTAGTCATGTGACCCACTGAACTGCAAGAGGCCTGGGAATGTGGTCTTCCATTACCCAAGAAAAAGAGAACTTAATAATGCTTAATACTTTTAATGTCAACGATAATGTGTTTCTTGAAAATAAAGTACAGCTATTTCTTTTTTTTAAAATCTTGAATAGTATCTCTATCTTTTACGCAAGAAGTTCATTCTGTTTATACTTAGTTAAGTGAATGATATACTTGATTTAATGAAGCATTTTTGTTCCCTTTCCTAATTATTTCTTGTGGATCAAGTTGCTATTTTTTCTTTCCTTTTTATCCTTTTTCCTTCATTTTGTTCCTTTTTATTCCTTTCATATTTACTTTTTTTCTTTCTCTGTTTTTATATATAATCAGAAACATGTATTTCTGCTAATATCTGAAAACAAGATACCATCTTCTTCTTCCACAGAGTTTTACCTGGTGTATTAGCTGGATAGGTCTGCTGTAACAAAGTACCACAAACTGGGGGGCTTAAACAACAGAAATTTATTATCTCACAGTTCTGGAGGCTAGAAGTCTGAAATCAAGGTGCTGGCAGCATTAGTTCCTTCTGAAGCTGGGAGGAGAATCCATTACATTTCTAGACTAGCTTCTGCTGGTTGCTGGCAATCTTTGACATTCCTTGACTTGTAGACACATCACTCTGGTCTCTGTCTTCTCTCTGTGTACATCTCTGTGTCAACATTTACCCTCTAAGTATGACCACATCTTAGATGTTACACCTGCAACAACACTGTTTCTTAAAAAAGTCACATTGTGGGGTTAGGCCTCAAACCTATGAAATTTGGGGAAATACAATTCAATTCATAATACTTGTTTTCCACATATTTTATTTTCCTGTTATCCCTCAACCACACCAAAAAAAAAGCTCTGTAGAAAACTTTTACTGTCCCTCCTTCCCCCTGCCTATAATTGCTATCTTTACTTGAGATAGGTTAGAGCTGTTCATTGTATAGCCTTTATCATTAAGAATGCTTATTTAGTATTTATATTATACACTTTCAGTAATACCCTTATATAGTTAGATTTAATATTTGATATAAAATATAGAGAGACATAATCATGTATGTAATAAATGTATAATTATAAATGTCAATGTTCTTTTCTCACTGCTATATCCTTTATGCTTCACTGTCCCTTACATCAATGTCTCTTTGGGTTCACTTGTAAATTGGTTAGATTTTCTTTTTTTTGCCTGCATTTTCTGTATACGGAGTTTGTAGGTGAATACCTGAATTCTTACATATCCCCAAACATTTTACTTTGATCCCAAAAGATGAATGATATGTTAATTAGTGTCACTTGCAGTCTTTTTTATTGGAAGTTTCTGTAGTCGCTGTTCTACTGTCTGGTTTCCTCCAAAATGCCGTATAAAAGCCTAGTATCATTCAGATATATATGTTTTCAATTGTGTGCATCTTGTTTTTCTTCTTGGCATCTTGTAAGATTTCTCTTTATTCTTAGGGTTTTGGAATGTTGCTACTATATGCCTAGGAGGTTACCTGTTCTCCTTCATACCCTCAAGTTAGGGAGCCAATCAATCTGAAGACTCAGGACATTCTTTATTTCAGGGAAATTTTCTTCAGAGACTATTTTAGGCTATTGCCTTTCTGTTATCTCTCTTTTTTTTAAAAAAATTAATTAACTAATTTATTTATTTTTGTCTGTGTTGAGTCTTTGTTTCTGTGCGAGGGCCTTCTCTAGTTGTGGCAAGCGGGGGCCACTCTTCATCGCGGTGCGCAGGCCTCTCGCTATCGCGGCCTCTCTTGTTGTGGAGCACAGACTCCAGACGCGCAGGCTCAGTAGTTGTGGCTCAAGGGCTTAGTTGCTCCGCAGCATGTGTGATCTTCCCAGACCAGGGCTCGAACCCGTGCCCCCTGAATTAGCAGGCAGATTCTCAACCACTGTGCCACCAGGGAAGCCCTGTTATCTCTCTTTTTTTTTTTTTTTTTCCCTCCCTCTGAATTCCTGTTGTTCTAATGGATGGGCTTGTTTTGTGTAGGTCTTAGTCTATCAACTGTGATGCTATTGTCTAGGATTGCCTGGGGCACTCACCTGAACTCCTGAGGCTTGTGGTGAGCACTGTTGAATGATGTGGGTGGACTGATTCCTGTGGTTCTTACTATGATTGCAAGACACACCTCAGCAACAAACATCAGGGAATCTTGAAAAAAAATATTTATCACTCGAAGGTTCTGGAAGATGTACAGCATGCCCAAGAACCACATAGGGGAGGCTGTAGGGAGAGAGAGAGAGGGAGAGAGAGATTGGATCTGAAGTTCTGCCTTTATTGGGGTAGGAGAGTGGGGCACCCAGTGTATGGAGGGTTCGTTCTTTATTGGTGAATTTTAAACATAAGAGCAGGAAATAGGGTGTGGGAAGGGAAAATTGGGCTCACGGGGCAGTTTTCTAGGTTACCCAGGGCTTTCTCAAAGGGGGAATTCATGGATGGGGAGGCCTGGCTTCTTATATAATTGTGTAGCTAGTAGCTGCATCATACATCTGGCAATATGTTTATTCAAGGTGAATGCCTTTGGAATGAATGCCTCAGCAATCAGAAAGCTCAATGTCAGGCACTTACACTGTAGGCCTCCCAGATCTACCTTTCAAGTCATATCTTTTCCCTTATGATTTTCCTCCTTTTATAATTTTTCTCTGAGCAGTGGGAAGTTTATCACATGTGAGAACTCATAAGTGATCATTCTTTCCTTCAAATCATCTACTGAGTCATTTAATTTAAATAATTTTAATATTTTCATTCATATTTTCCCCAAATCCTCCAACATTTCTGTTTCACTGGGTGTGTGTTCTGATTGTTTTTCCTCTCTTCAGTTGCTGGGGCTCCTTAGATGAACTGCTATTTTTATTTTTTGGTTTCCCAGTGCTCAAGTTTTATCAACCATGTTTCTAGCTTCTGTAAACTTGATGTTTTAACATCTGCCCTACATGCCTAGGCCAGACATGCCTTGTTCTGGACAACTTGACAATGTGTCAGAGTCGCTTTGTCTTGGCCTCCTGCCTCTCTCATCACCCCCGTCTTCCTTGGGAGGAGTCCTATTTCCAGGCATGCTTCTCTTTTCTTTTGTTTTTTTTAAATTTTATTGGCATCAAGTTGATTTACAAGGTTGTTTTAGTTTCAGGTGCACAACAAAGTGATTCAGTTATACATATACATATATTCATTCCTTTTCAGATTCTTTTTTTTTTTTTTCAGATTCTTTTCTTATATAATCACAGAGCATTGCAGAGAGCTAGCTCTCTGTGCTGTACAGTAGGTCCTTGTTGGTTATCCACCTTATATATAGTAGTGTGTGTATGTTAATCTCAAGCTACTGATTTATCCAGGTGTGTTTTTCAAATACGAACCAACCAGTCCAGAACCCACCTCTGTTATTAGCTCTCACACCCTGGACCACAACACACTTGCCCGAATCACTTCAGGGCCAGGTACCCGACAACTGGGAACAGCCTTAAGCCCCAGATCCCACTGAAATCATTCAAACCAGCCAGTCTTAAGCCTATTTACCCTGTCTCATCCATCCCTTCCCAAGGAAACCATAACAAAGGCACTTGCCCAAAGTACCCCCCCTCCCTCTGCCTCCTGACTGACTCCAGTGCTTCCCTGTGTGGCCCCCTCGTCTTGGGAAGGGGGGATGCCCTTTCCTCTTGGGAACTGTGAGTAGTAAACTATATTTAAATATCAATTATCTCCCAGGAATTCTCTGGCCGTCCAGTGGTTAGGACTCTGTGCTTTCGCTGCTGGGGCTGGGTTCAATCCCTGGTTGGGGAACTAAGATCCTGCAAGCCACGCAGTGCGGCACCCCTGCAAAATCAATTATCTCCTTCTCTGTTGGCTTTACTACACCTCAGATTTTCTATCAATACACCATATTTTAAAGCACAGGTCTAGATGTTGTAGTTTACCATGCATGGCGGACATTAGCCCGTCCATCCATCCCCTGCCAAGGCACCAGACTCTCTCCCAGTCTCGGAAGAAAGGAAAAGTCAGTACATCCATTCAGTTCTCAATCTCCTTTTGTGGTCTGTTGTCCTGATGCTTTCTCAGGGTCTCTGTTGCCTTGCCTTTAGGCATTTACAGATCTCCAAGAGCCACACTGTCTCCAGGATCTACTACTCTCCGAATTGTCTCCCCAATTTTAGCACTGTTTGCCCTGTGCTTGTCCGGGCTTCTACACAAAAACCTGTATCAGGAACTCTCCATGTGCGTCATCAGTGCCACTGGGAATTACCCAGTGCTTTGGCTTGGCTGAGAGAGGCAAACAGTTTAGGATTGTGGGTGGAGAGTCAGTCACATATAGGGTGTTACTTGGATTCTGGAGTCACGCTGACTAGGTTCCAATTCTAGCTGTGCTACTTATTAATTTTACAGCTTGACTCACGTAACTTAACCTCTCTATGCCTCAGTTTTCTCATTCGGAAAATAGATATAGTGATAATACTACCTACTTCATAAGTTTGTTACATGAGTAATTACATCTAAAGCACATGTAGTCATTGGCTGTCACTGTTATTATTCTTTAATGTAGTCACCCCTTTCCTAATGAAACAGAAGGAATTAACAAAAAGAACACTTTCTGGCCTCATGATGATTTTTGACTCTAACAGAACTGTAAACATCCACTGAGCAGACCTAAGGAAATGAAGAATCAGGATAACAAGTTTCTACCATCACAATCACCATATTTCAAAGGATTTGAATGTACATGACTGTGTATGACTTGGAGATATAAACCAAAATCTCAAATTCTTTGTTTGTTTCTGTATTTGAAAATTAAGTACATTTGTTTTGAAGGTAGATACGTTGTTTTTAAAAGAGCAAAAAACATGAATAAACATTGTGAAGAAGAATAAAAAGAAAATATAAATGACTAATAAAATAATGTTGAACGTCAGCTAAGTTTTGGGGACTTGGGAATCCAGGCAGGCCTTGGATTTTGGTGGATTATATAGATAATAAATGCTTAGAAAATATGAAATAGACAAGCATAAAGAAGAGAATACAGAAAACCAGTTATCCCACTATGTAGAAATAACTAGTTAGCATTTTAATCAATTACCTTCTCTTTTTTTTCTGTTTACTTGTTTCATACATTTTTTATGGTGATATATACAAAATCTTTTGAAATACATTTTTTGCAACTAAAATGGCACCATGAACATATTTTATACCATTAAATATTTAATGGTATAAAATAAAAAATATTTAAATTTATTATTTCTTTGTATGTGTTTAACAAAACATATTTAGCTATTTTCCTATTGATGTATACTTATTATTTCCAAATTTTCACTAGTTAAAATAATACTGAGATTGACATCTTTACATTTTTAACCTTCTTATTCAAACTTTATTGGCAAGTATGAGAAACTGTCTTGAGCTTGCCTGAGGCCAAAGAAGGAGGGAGAGTGGTAGAAGAATTTATTGAAAGTTTGTGGGTTATCTAAGATTCACAAAATTAAAGTTAAAATAATGGCTATCATTTTTTACCCTGTCAAGTTGAAATTGCTCCTTTTCCCAAATTATAACATTTAACATTAGCAAGGGTGTGATAAAAGAGATAACCTCAGTGAGTGTTGGGGTGGGAGAGAGGTGCTCAGAGGACAGGTTTTCTGAAAGCAAATTGGCAATAATTTGAAGAGGCTTCAGAAATAATATTCTTTGATGAAGTAATTTTATGCTACTAATCTACATTCTATGGAAGTAAGCAGATGGAATCAAATATTTCTGTTTAACAAATTGTAGTGAATTTTGGGGAGAGTTGTCTGTCTAGACCTCTCCATTCTGCCTCTCTTCATTTAGAATTGCCTATCATGCTTATAGGAGGGTTTCCAGCATTCTGAAAATCTCTGCATCACCTTGCCTCTCCTATGTAGGTTAGTTGTCCAAGGTGGGCATTTAATGGAAACTGGATCAGAGACTTCCCAAGGATTTGTAATATTGAAGTGAGAGACATGGTGTTGGCAGCAGAATCATATTAGGAGCAACACTCTAAGTGCAAAAGTCCATGGGATCCTTCCACCAACATCCCAAGGCCTGGCTGGGTTTCCATGGTCCCCAAAGCTTAGTTGATGTTCAACATTATTTCATTAGTTGTTCTATTCTTTTAAAAAAACTCTTCTTCACAATGTTTATTCATGTCCTTTGCTCATGTCAAATTATATGTTTACCTTTAAAAATGTATTTAATTTGTAAGAACAGAAGCAAACAAAAGTTTGGGATTTAGATTTATATATCTAAGTCACACACAGCTATGTACTTTCAAATCCTTTCAACTATTGTGATTATTATGGTAGAAACTTAGCCTGATTCTTTCATTGCCTTTGGTCTGCTCAGTATGTTTACAGTCCTGTTAGAGTCAAGAATTGTTGTTAGGCCAGAAAATGTTCTCTTTGTTAGTTCCTTTTGTTTCATTAGGAAAAATGTGACTACATTATAGGATAATATCAGTAATAGCTAACATCTACATAGTACTTTAGACGTAATAACTCATACATCAAACCTTTGAAGTAGGTACTATTATTATAATTGCCATATTTGTTTTACAAATGAGGCAACTGAGGCACAGAGGGGTTAAATGACATGACTAAAGTTATACAGTTAATAAATAGCACAGCTAGGATTTGAACATAGTTAGTGTGGCTACAGAGTCCAAACTCTTAATTCCTAAGCCATGTGGCTTCCCACAATAAAATAAATTTGCTCATGTAAGAAGTATTATACTTTTCATATGCCTAGCATCTTATTAAGCATAGTTTAATATATTGCTATTAAAGAGAAAATCAATCAATATATTTTTCTCTTTGAGAATATAAAATTAAGAATATTTTACAATAAAAATTCAAAAGTTATCATCTGCTGAGGAGTTTTATTTCCTTGGCTAAGGATAACTATGAGGCAATGTCACAGAGCAAAAACCCAGGTTTTTCTCAGCCGTGTGATTTTTTTACAAGTAACTTAAACAATAAAGTCAGATTTATTACCTGCAAGATAAATATATCTACCTTATTGGCTTTCTTAAGTTATTGAGGATATTAGATGAGATAGTTCATGAAAGGGTTTTGTAATTTATGATATCTTATAAAATTTAAGTTTGCATTATTATTAACGTATTTTGTGTCATGAGGGAAGAAATTATATATTCTTATTGATTTGGGAAAAAAAGTTTTAAAAATTGGTTTTAGGATAAGCAATATCCCTTCTATTGGGAAATAATGCAAAAATATGTCAGGACTAGGAGGAAAAGAGTTCAGGGGATCAACATAAAATATGGTCAACACCATAAATATATGGTTTGTATTTACTCGGCTCATCAGAAACTGTGCTGATAAGTCAATGAATGTAAAAGAAATAGAAGGTGTTGGAAGAACTTCTTTTTGTATGTTCGGAGATGTTCTATGTCCTGTCTATATTTTCAGGGCCACTTTGGGATCCATATGCATAAATGAAGACAGAAGATTTCATTTAGAGTGGATCTTTTTTGGCTCACAAAACCTGGCCCTGCTTAAGAATAAATTAAGAGAAAATACTTCTTTTGGCAGTTTTGAATATTTTAATAGAGTAAAATTATATGCTAATTATCTGTTCTGTTTCATTATCTGTGGCATATTTTAATTTTAAGCACCTTTTTTTCCTCCTATCCCCAAATTTCCAACAATTGCATTTTTTTTGGAATGTAGATTAATTGGATGCTCTTCAGTCCTTATCCTCTTCACTCTTTTGCAATATTGGGCACTCTTGATCATTATCTGTTTAAACTTCTCTTCTTTTGTGGATTCTGCTTCCTTCGGAGATTCCTTCTGTTCTTCTCACTGGCTCCTCTTCCACACACACCTTAAAAACTGAGATGCCCCTTGGCTACCTAATCATCCTTCTGGTTACTTGCTCTGGATGATCTTATATGTGGTCATCAATTCCAATCACAGGATTTCCTGAAAATACATAGCCTAAGATCAACTCTCCTATAGTCCCCTAGTCCCATATTCCTATCTGCCTTCTTCATAAACCCCTCTGCATATTCCAAGGGCATCTTAAACTTAACATGCTTCAGCTGGAACTCATTACCAGTTGAGCATACTTCTTTAGCTTTCCACATTTCTTAGTGTTGATAATGGCACCACATGACCATCTAAATTCAAAAGCTTGGCATTCTCTCAGATCCTTCGTTATTCCTTACATCCGTATCCTATCACACCCCAACGTTAGTCTACTTTCAAATACATATCAAAGGCTGCCTCCAGCTCTAGATCACCATATTAGTATGGGTCCCATCCTCTCTCACAGGAACAAATAACTTTCTAAATGGTCTTTGAGCTTTGGGATTTGTCTCTGCTACTGTCTCCATCCACACTGTCATTAGAGTGATTTTACTAAAATACAGTGTTGATTTACAGTTTCTTTATTCCAAAAACTTCCGTTGATTTTCAGCTGGATAGAGTAGGCAAACATATGTGAGGCTCTTCATACAGATGTCCTTTTCCAACTTTACCTACTTCCTCACTCTAACTTAGTACAGTATATATGTAATACAAATTTCAGTTTGTATTATTATTAATGTATTTTGTGCCATGAGGGAGGAAATTATGTATTCTCATTGATTTGAGGAAAAGGTTTTAAAATTGATTTTAGAATAAGCAATATCCCTTCTAGTGGGAAATGACACAAAAGTATGTCACGACTAGAAGGAAAATAGTTCAGGGGATCAATGCTGATTTACTTTTCCTTTCCTCAACCTGCCTGGTGCATATATGTAGGGTCTTCCTCTTCCTGTGATTTCTCCATCCTTATTCCCTGCCTGGTCAACTCATGCCTGGTCATTAAGACCTAACTGGAATGTCATTTTTTTGGCGATTTTCCTAAGCAGTCAGGTAATTTCTCAATTCTGTTACTATAAACTCTAAAAATGATATTAGTAGGGCTGTTTTCCTGTTAATTCTCCATATTATATATTTGTGTGACTTCCTCTTGCTCCTCTAGCATATTAGCTTTAGGAGGGTCTCAAAACCCTCTCTTTTTTTCTACCTTACCTTTCTTTCCTTATTGTTCACTAGTAGGTGTTCGGTAAATGCTGGTTTAATATGAATAAACGAAGGAAAGAGGAAATAAATGTATTGTAAAAAAATGTATTTACCAATTGTGGGTAAATATATTTGTAATACATTATATAATTTCTCCCTGCAATGCATTTTGCTCTATTTCTTTCTTTTCTTTTTTCTTATTTGATAGAATTGCATTTATTTTTTTCTGTGTATGGAAGTTTTCAATAAAATTTCAACATTAAAAGAAAAATATATAAAACAAATGTATCAATACATTGAGATTAGTAGATATTTGGGGCATAGTTTGCAGTAAACATTCTTAATTAATTTATTTTCTACTTAAATACTCAGTAAACGAGATATTGTACTGATGGAAACCATTTACATGGTAAACTAGGTGAGGCATTGTTTTAAATGATTCAGGATGTGTTCTATTTATTTTTCTAAAGATTTTTTTTGCTTAAAACTTTTAATCAAATAGATGATCCATGTTTTTTTGTTGAAAAATAAGAAAGATCCAAATTTCTCTTGTCTGTTCTCTGTATAGTCTACAGTGAACTCACGGGTAAAATCTAAACATCCTGATGACATGCTAATTGTGTTCTAAAAATAGTTTGCATAACTACTGAGAACTTTAGTTCTAAAGATCAAATGACATCTTTAAGAGTGGTTTATTATTTTTTTAAAGCATTGTTGAAAATGATTCTTTCATTTTTCTGAATTAGTCCTATTTTATTTTTATTGACTTTTTGCCAGCAGGATTCTACCTGGTTCTTTTTAGTTACACTGTACAGAGACCTCACCTTCAGTGACTCTTCCTCTCTCACTCTAGCATGAAAGTTCAGCAAATGCAAAATCTGGATTTGACAGGCAGCTGATAATTATTTGCAGTTATAGAAGTTTCTTAATTACAAACCTATTTCTAAGCAGTCGTAGTGTTGAATAATTAGAATCTGACATGAGATGAACTAGACTCAAGAATCAATCTGCCATATAAAAGCACTCATTTAATCTCTCTGAAGCTCAGTTTCTTCATCTGTCAAATAGACATTTCACAGAGTTTATTTAAATACAATGAAGTTTTCAATAGTGAAACACTAGGCAATTCAATCTGTTTTTATTTGTGTTGTGCCCATTACAGTAGAATTACCAAACTGTAGATTGTCATCCTTGGTAAAATTATATGTACATTTTTATTATTCTCCTAGTGTATACTTTAAAAAGAGAAATATGGAATATATAGACTTGAAGACATGTAGTCCAAAACTTACAGTAAGTTCCATTAAAAAGTGGCCCATTAGGGAAAAAAATAAGGAGAGAATGAGCTTATGCAATATTTTACCTACTTCAATGCATATTCAACAAACATTTATTGAACATTTATCTTTGTGCATAAATATTCTGTACTGAGTCATGTAGAATACAAGATTTTCTAGGATAAGTGGGTTCTTACCTTCTAGAAATGTGAAATTCCATAAAAAAAATCATCATCCATTGATTGTTTGAATCCTTAATTCAAAAGTCACCTTTTCTCATCCAGCATTTATCTGCCATGCACTTGTTTGAGTGCTCAAATTCAGTTGAAAGACCAGTACTTTTAATATCTCTAAAATCTATTTTTCACTACAGTTAAGCAATTATAAAACAATAATTATAGAAATGCAAACATTAAGATAAAATGCAACAAATGACTTTCTGGTAACTTTGCAGTCGATATGTTCTTTCAGGCACTTAGAGAGTTGGTATTGATCGTTTCTAAACTCATATTTTTTTTCACAGTGTACCCTTTGCAAAAACACATTTCTGTTGGGATTTTTCCACTCTTTACCTTTGTGAGAGTTGTGAAAAAAAAAGACATAAGAATCATGTAAATGAAATTTTATTATTTTAATATCCCACATCGGGTCCTGATGGAAGTTTGCAATGGGCTGTGTTACAGGAGAGAGAAACAGGATGTTTTATGATGGTCAGTGCACAACCCTGTTCTTTGCTCTAGAGGAGACAATATCTCTATCCTCTGGGGCTGGAAACACACTTGCACTTTACTTTAGAGGAAGACACATCTTGGTCTTTCAAGGCTGTTTGTTATACAAATATTTCTGAGAAGAGAATTTCTAATATATGGTAGCCAGTACCTCGCCAAGATGTGCAGAAACATGACAGATCACTGGAGAATTGGTTCTCCATAGCTTTCTGTTGAATTTAGGCAAAATACATAAGTGCAAAACCTCCAATATTTATTGAGAATCTACTCTATAAAACTTAGTATTTGGCACTGAATGATACACAGTGATGGGGAAGCCATGGTCCACATCCTCAAGGAGTTAAAGGATGTGCATACACACACAGATAGTATAAAGCACAGCGGTGTAAGTGCTCTGTTTAAGGCAATTCACAGAGAACTTATTAGTGCTTGATAGCATAGATACTGGACTCTCTCTAGCCCAGTAGGTAAGAGTTGAGACTGAACTACTTGAGTTTAAACCTAAGTCCCACCAATGAGCATCTCACATGCAGTATTTACCCTCCCTGTCTTCAGTTCTCATTGGTGAAATTTATATTAGTACCTACTTCACAGGGTAGTTGAGGAAATTGAATGTTTAACTATAGAAAAAAATCACAGAATAGTTTCTAAAACATGCTATCTGTTGAAAAAATTTTAGCTCTATGGCATAGAACTTCTATCACTTTTTTATCATTGTGACCTTAAAAAAACTTACTTAACTTCCTGAGTCACATTTTTTCACTTATAAAGTGGGAGTAGTAATATCTCATTGATTGTCAGTTATCAATTAAAAATGTAATGAACTTGCTTAATAAAGACTTAAAACTGGTAGCTGCTATTATTAATAAAAGGACATATACTATATATAATTCAAGGGATAGATTTGGCTTTCTTCTTTTTACCTTTTAAATTTCTTCCTCTGATTCACAGCTGGTAGAATAATGCAACAGGGGCAGAGCAGGGGGTGGGGAGAAGGGAAAACATACCAGAAGTCTAGACCTGGTTCTGTTCTTGATTTTATCATTAATTAATTTATTCACAAAATATATCGAGTGATCAATGCTTGGCAAAAGTTAAATATGGCAGGGTCCCTTGCCTTTAAAAAACTCACAGTAGTGGCTCAAGTCACTTGCATTCTCCTGTGTAGCCAGAGGTGTGGTTTGAGAAAACTTAGAGTCTGAGGCATAGGTTGGATTGATCAAGGGAAGCCATGCGGGGAAGGATCTAAATGCATTTAAAAAGTTAACCCTAACTCCATTAAGGATCTTTTTAAAAAAAAGCTATTAAGCTATTAAGGATCTTTTTAAAAAAAAGCTATTAAGCTATTAAGGATCTTTTTAAAAAAAAGCTATTAAGCTATTAAGGATCTTTTTTAAAAAAAAATTATTGAAGTATAGTTGATTTACAATGTTGTGTTAATTTTGGGTGTACAGCAAAGTGATTCAGTTATACATACATACCTGAATATATGTATACATTCTTTTCCCTTATACGTTATTACAAAATATTGAGTAGAGTTTCCTGTGCTATACAGTAGACCACTGTTGGTTATCGATTTGCCATTGAGCAAAGCTGGACAAGAGCAGGACACTTAGAGAAAAACCACACTCAACGTGGTGATCCTGGAGACAAAACTGACCCCACGCTTTTGCATTATATTAACAAGTAAAGAGAAGTGCTCTGAATTTAAAAGCAATAGAAAGGATCATCCCACCATACTAAGTTTCTGCCTCATCCTTAGTTCGATAGGACTAGAAATACCTGAATAAGGTCCTAAAATAGAAATTCTGACCATTGAGTTAGGCAAAAGACAAGTCTTTGGGGTTAAACTCAAACTCTCTCTCCTTCAGTAGATCAATGATGGGCAGGTAGGGTGTCAGGGATTAGGAGAGAATTGCCTTGATGTTTATGGGATAATTTAATCACACCCCTACCCCTGTCTCACCCCCAGGCCATGAGGGCCTGCAGTGATTCTATTTCACCATTTAATGTTAAAAATGCTGCTCTGTGGAACTTCCCTGGTGGCACAGTGGTTAAGAATCCGCCTGCCAATGCAGGGGACATGGGTTCAAGCGCTGGTCTGGGAAGATCCCACATGCTGTGGAGCAACTAAGCCCTTGTGCCACAACTGCTAAGCCTGAATGCCACAACTACTGAAGCCCACGTGCCTACAGCCCATGCTCCACAAGAAGAGAAGCCACTGTAATGAGAAGCCCGCGCACCACAATGAAGAGTAGCCCCCTTTCACCCCAACTAGAGGAAGACCGCGTGCAGCAATGAAGACCCAAAGCAGCCAAAAAAAAAAAATAATAATAATTAAATAAATACATTTATTAAAAAATGCTGCTCTGTGGAAGCTTATTTCCTAACACGTGAGATATTTTTTTCAAATGTTTACCTGACTTTGCAGTGTTTAGCACATTTAGGTATTGAATTGTCAGATACGTGCATTTTATTGTAATGCTGTTTACACCAGTCCCCACACTCTAGCAAAAAATATTCTCATTAACTGCTGTTACCTTCATCCAACATGTAACCTCTCAGCAAAGCTCTTACTCCCTAGGCGAGCCCATCCTCGGCCCCCGCACTTCAAGCAAGTGCATAAGCACCAGCTGTCAATGGTGCTTTCAATCCAGCTGTCAAGCCAGGTGTGGTAGGCGCTGTGCTGTGCTCTGATGTTAATGATGGATTAATTAAGCCGGTGTGTGTGCAGGCAGTGGAATCTGGAGAGCAGGCTGTGCGCTGCTTCTGGCTGGGGTTTCACGGCAGTCTTCAGTGTACTCCTTGGGGGTTTCCCCTCTACTTGCCAACAGGTCTGTACACTCCGCTTCAAAAGCAAACGATCAGCTTATCTGAATTAAAAACAAAGAACCCCATGACTAATTCACCAAAGCTCATGATCTTGACAGAGAAAGCACAGCTCTTATTGACAAGTCATGAAAGGAGGTGGACAGAGGTGCTCTTTTTCTCCTCACTCTTGCGGAGTAGACTAATCTGTAAGTACATTGCTTATACATCATAAACCAGTGATATGGTATGATGTTCATAGCTCATAAGATTATAGAATATTGCAATATTTATTTTTATTTTAAAAAAAAATTTTAAATTGAAGTTTAGTTGATTTACAATGTTGTGTTAATTTCAGGTGTACAGCAAAGTGATTCCATTATGTATATATATATTCTTTTTCAGATTCTTTTCCCTTATAGGTTACTACAAAATACTGAGTATAGTTTCCTGTGCTATACAGTAGGTCCTTGTTGGTTATCTATTTTATATAGTAGTGTATATATGTTAATCCCAAACTCCTAATTTATCTCTCATACCCCTTTCTCCTTTGGTAACCATAAGTTTGTTTTCTATGTCTGTGGGTTTATTTCTGTTTTGTATATACGTTCATTTATATCATTTTTTTTAGATTCCATATATAAGTGATAGCATATGATATTTGTCTTTGTCTAGTTTACTTCACTTAGTATGATAATCTCTAGGTCCATCCATGTTGCTGCAAGTGGCATTATTTCATTCTTTTTTATGGCTGAGTAATATTCCATTGTATGTGTATATATATATATATATATATCTATCTATCTATCTCACATCCTCTTTATCCATTCATTTGTCGATGGACATTTGGTTTGCTTCCATGTCTTGGCTATTGTAAATGGTGCTGCAATCAACATTGGGGGTGCATGTATCTTTTTGAATTATGGTTTTCTCCAGATATATGCCCAGGAGTAGGATTATAGGATCATATGGTAGCTTTATTTTTAGCTTTTTAAGGAACTTCCATGCTCTTCTCCATAGTGGCTGTACCAATATTTAAATATTTCCTATAAACATTTTTTGTTTTTTGGTATTTTTGCAGAATAACCTTGTGACAATGTTGTTGCCCTTTGGAACTGTTCTGCCTCCATATTAGTTGCCTCTTTATCATCAGTTAGGTTGCTTCTCTAATATGTGTCTTTACGCTACAAAGTTTTAAGCTACTGCCTCCATGTTGCTCATGGGCGGTGTCTTACCCATTAACACCTTGCTTAGGACTTGGGGACCTGTTGTCCAAGGTCTCAAAGTCTTTGATCCCAGATTATACTCCATTGTATCTTGGATGAAAATTGTAGGTCTTCATCTTTTTTAGATAGAATAACAGCAGTGTTAACAATAGCAATAAGAATAACTACAATTAATTGAGCTCTTCTTATGAAACATAATATCTTTACTAATCCCTCTCACAGAGCTTAAAGTTTAGAGAGAGTAAAAGACTTGCTCAGAGTTGTATAGCTTATAGGGAAGAATGGAATACATTTGGAGTGAATGGATTTTGAAGAATCAATAGGGATTTATTAGGGAGGAAAAGGTGAAGCCAGAAGGAAACAAGCCTAGGATGTGGGCAACCCAGAAGCACAATGCCTAACATGGGCATGACTTAACAGACACAATGCCTGTTAGGAAACTGTAGAACTTGGTACCACTGCAGCACACATATCTTGAGTAGAGAGGCAGCATGGGGGTGGATTGATAAATGCCATGATAAAAAGTTTGAACTTGATTTTATTCTTCTCTCAAAGAGGAACAGCTGAAAAGAGGAAATCAGTTTAGTTTTAAGAAGATAACGGCAATAAAGAGGATGCATTGGGGTGAGAGTGTCTGATAAGGGAATACAATTAAGGAGTTGTATCATTGATGATTATGCCTTATGGGGTGCAGAAAGCAAAGCACAACGGTGGGTAACGTATACTCATTGTACTACAGTCTGCTCTAGGAAGCTGCTCGACTAGAAAAATGTCAGACAACTGAACACACAAGGACTTGCCTCTAAATAATAATAATAGCTAGCATCTCAGTGACTAGTGCGTGCCAGGCACTAAGTTCTTTACAGGTATTAACTCATTAATCCTCACAACAAGCCTATGGAGTAAACACAACGAAGTGGAGGAACCAGGTGACGAATCCATGGAAGGTAGTTTCCAGATTTGCTATCCTGACAACAGAATAAGACGGTATTTTATTTTATTTTATTTTATTTTGCGGTACGCGGGTCTCTCACTGTTGTGGCCTCTCCCGTTGCAGAGCACAGGCTCCGGATGGGCAAGCTCAGCGGCCGTGGCTTACGGGCCCAGCTGCTCTGCGGCACGTGGGATCTTCCCGGACCGGGGCACGAACCTGTGTCCCCTGCATCAGCAGGCGGACTCCCAACCACTGTGCCACCAGGGAAACCCAAGACGGTATTTTAGACAGATATTTTATTTTATTTCATTTTCTTTATTAGCTACTGTAGTTTACCACCCAGGAACATTTACAATACAAATTTAGATTTCATATCTATCATTGTCAATAACAAGGTGTCCTATTTTGTTGGGGAAACTCTCTGAAGAGATGTCGGAGAATTCTGGAGACTGAACTTTTTTGCAGAATTTTGATATTTAAGGAATGACAATTAGATCATATTACATCTGGATATCAGGGAAATATTTTATACACTACCTTACAAGTTCTCACCAGAAAAATTAATTCTGAATGGCTTGAATGTGCACTACTGTCAAATGGATTTAAAACAGAGCGAAAGGACCCTAAGCAAAGGGTAATGATAGCAATAATAATGATAAATGGTGATGCATTCTGTTAGGAACAGGGTGCACAGTTGGCTGCTTTTATTTAAGATGTCTTGGTAATGTTAAGCCTGCAAAAAACATTAATAAATGAGTATGTAGTGTTGTAATCTGAAATCTTTTTGCAGAGATCTTGGTGCTTTTCAATGTGATTATTTGTTGCTATTATTTTTTAATTAAAGATAACAAAATCACATTGATTAGCCTGCATGATAGCTCAAGGATCACAAATATCTCAAGAACTAGTTTGGTTGTTTGTTTATTGTTATGTGAGCCAAGACCATGCAACTACCAAAGTGAACACATTCTGAGTTTCCAAGGTGAAGAGAAAAGAAAAATCTAAATGGACTTTAGTTTCAGCCAATGATATTAATTTTTTTGCTACATCATTACCACAGGAATGCCCCAAATAGAGTCACAACCTATGTTAACCAGCTTGTACATATGAAATAGTAATAGCAGACCCATGAAAGTGAATTTAAAAACAAAAATATATTCATTTTTAAAACAGAAGATTGACTGTAAAATAATTTTAGTGTGTATATGCAAATTGTCTTAGCTATGACTTCATAATTTGTAACGGTATTCAGCTTGACAATGTTTACACTTGTTAATGACTTCCTTTATAAGTGATAATTGATCTACTTCATTATCATATTAAATCCCTGATCATATACCATTAGGGTTGATGTAATAAATGATCTGTGTGATTTTTCGTGTAATGAACTAATTAGACTAATTAAAATCAATATGTGTGCCAATATTATACTTTGAATCCAAATGCTCCTTCTTACTCTGCTGGCTTAAAATCAGCAACTCAGTAAAAAGGATCTAATGCTGATTTATGAGCACTTGAGGAACATGAGGCAGAATAAATTGCTTGTGGTAGTAGAGACAGCATTAGTGAAGTATAAGATACTAAGTGCATTGTAAGGTCAACAA
This sequence comes from Stenella coeruleoalba, assembly GCF_951394435.1. Classification (NCBI taxonomy): domain Eukaryota; kingdom Metazoa; phylum Chordata; class Mammalia; order Artiodactyla; family Delphinidae; genus Stenella; species Stenella coeruleoalba. Next base: position 60,226,392 of record NC_137163.1, on the reverse strand, counting down.
TAAGGGTGTATTTACACATGTAGTTATATGGCACCTTAAACCTCCTCTTAATATATCAGAACATCCCAGAAAAATTATTTGGTTTAAATGCCAGTGCAGTTCTTCTGCACTTGTTCAGAAATAACATTTCAAAAATACAAGCATTTCAATTAGGTAATCAGTCTACAATATGATGAAAATATGCATATTCAGTTTGATAAATGTTTTTCAACTGGATTTATGTTCTGTTTGAGTGAAGGAAACATATCCTAAAGCTGAGGTTAAAATAAAAATCAGTGTGTAACTCTACAACTTTAAATTGTCCATTATTCATTCAGAAATCTATGGAAATTATAAATGATAATTTTAGAGAACCTATAGATAAATTCTTCAAAACGAAGTTCCTATGTCATACTCTGAGGAAGACCTCCCTGACTCTTAAGACTATAGCATATCCCTCACTTAAATGTTCACCCAAATGCTTCTTCTTTTTTTGTTATTTATCAAAATTTCAATTGTATGATTGACTGGTTAGTGAAGATTGAATTTCTGAACTGTAACTTCCTCAAGGACAGGGATCCCATCTCTGATTCTTCCTTGGATAGGTCTAACACAGTGCCTTGCTCCCAGAAAGCAAAATCTGTTTCTTTAATTTTCTTTTAAATACATGTCAGTTTCTTTGTTATTTCTAAAGTTTAAGTAAATTTTAGATTATTTTAATGGAAGATAAATATTGTACCTCAACAGTAAATAGATACCTCCAAAACAAACAAATGCAAAAAAAACCCAATTAAAATCAGATAGCTTATATCACAGAGAGATATATTCAATATGCTGTAATAAACCATAAGGAAACAAATCTGAAAAAGAATATATCTATACATATATATAATATACATATGCATATATATATATATATAATTGAATCACTTTGCTGTACACCAGAAACTAACACAACATTTTAAATCAACTGTATTTCAACAAAACAAAAAAATGGCAAACAAAAAATTCCCTTCTGAATCAAAAAAAGAAAATTGGATAGCCTTACTTTCTGCACAATCTGGCACACGTCTTCCATGTATTTCCCTTGAGAGCCAGTGAGAGTTGTAGACAGAAAAGGAAACTGAATTGGAATGTGGAACTTTGGGCTTATTCATTAGATGCCAAATTAATGTTTATTCTTTTTTTTTTTTTATCTGACTTGGCATAAGGGCTTACAGCTTTTGCCAACAAATGTAACCAGTATGCATTATCTTTGTATACTTCTTAAAGACTTTCCTGTCAGGTTTGGTTTGCCTGTATCTTATGATGATCCAAGTATAGGTAGGCATTGAATATGAAAGTTTGACTTTGGGAATAATCTTTAGCGATTGCCGTGAGGCAACATGAAAGAGACTCTCAAGACATTTTCTCCAGCCCATTCAGAACCTGTTTCTCTTATTTCTCATTTCTTCGCATTCCTCATGGGCTTCTGTTCATCATTTGTGCATTCATTCATACAAAAATAAACACTTGAGAGTTTATGCAGGTGTTTATGCAAGACACTATCCTTGCTTCTCTGGTAAAGAGTGTAGGGTTCCTGGTGCAAAACTATTTCTCATCTAGGAAGAAAGCTAAGACATGTACATAAAGAATTCTTTTTTTTTTTTTTTTGAATTTTTGAATTTTATTTTATTTATTTTTTTATACAGCAGGTTCTTATTAGTTATCAATTTTATACATATTGGTATATATATGTCAATCCCAATCTCCCAACATAAACAATTCTCATCTAAAATGATATGTGATAAATCTTTGAGAGTCTCAAATTGCAAGTAAAATTTAAAGAGGGGCCAATGACTTCTAGCAGGGTAATTTAGGAAGATTTTGTAAGGGAGGTGGCATTCAAACTGAACGTTGATGGCTAGAAAGAATTTTGTCATTTTGGCATGGGAAGTGACCACACTGGAGAGGATGAAAAGCATAATTAATCTGCCTATTCTAAAATAAGGTGAACTATTAAATCCACACTAACTAGATGGTTGGGGGCAGAGGTCTAAATTAGCACAAATATGCATTATAGATGATTCCTTTGTACTGCTTTCAAATACTTGGAATCATTGTGAATTTTATAAAGTGATATCTAATAGAGGTTCTAAGTAATTTTTTAAAAAAGAAGTATGTGTGTAAGTAATATTACAGGTTGTTGAGAACTTCTAACATATAATGAGAATCTTTATGGAACACTGATTTCAAGCCATAGATTCTAATAATATTTTATCACATAAGAAAAGTGCAGTTCACTAGATTTCCTTGGTGGTGGAGGGTAGGGATAAATGGTATCAACAGATACATTAAAAGGAAGCTTGTAAGAAATGCTCTTAAATCTTAGGCAAAATCCCAATAACTAACATAGACAAGTGTGGACCTCCTCTCATTAAAACTAGAATCAATCGATTCTCTGGTTCATCTCCTTATTTCCTGAAACAGAGTCTAAATGCTACTCACTCCCATGCTCAATACAGGATGAGAAAACTTGCATAGGTAGTGCTTTTCAATGTTATATGTGGAATTAGCTCAGAACACTGGCAGCTCCAGGTTACACTCAAAAATGTTATTACTATTACTATGGTGGTTATCCTTACATGAAGCCTCAGGAGAAAAATTTGAGTACTCAGTTGTGACATTGTTGGGCATTGTGATTTTTAAGCAAATAGTTTCAACTTCCTAAGTCTGTAAATCATGTTTAAAATGGGGTTTTGAGCTAAACAATAAACTTTAAAAATTTATTCCCAGTTATGTTGTTCTATGATTCCACTACCAATAAAAGTATTTTAACCTTCGTGGAGATATTCAAATTTTTAAAAAAGCATACTTTTTTAAGAGAATAATCCTCTAAGAGAAGTAAAACAATGTGACAAAATGAAATAATGTATTTATGAAATAAAGTATAAATGAAATTTAGGTATATTAGGGGAATAATGTTTTAGGCAGTGAGGCGGCCACATAGATGAGAGCTGCCTGGGATCATTCTTCTTAGAGTCAGGACTAATGTTCTTACAGCATTCTTGTTTTGTTTTGTTTTTTTAATAAATTTATTTAATTTATTTATTTTTGGCTGCGTTGGGTCTTCGTTGCTGCTCGCGGGCTTTCTCTGTGGCGAGCAGGGCCTACTCTTTGTTGCGGTGCGCGGGCGTCTCACTGCTGTGGCTTCTTTTGTTGCGGAGCACGGGCTCTAGGCGTGCAGGCTTCAGTAGTTGTGGCTCGCGGGCTCCAGTAGTTGTGGCTCGCAGGCTCAGTAGTTGAGGCGCACAGGCTTAGTTGCTCCACAGCATGTGTAATCTTCCCGGACATGGCTCAAACCCATGTCCGCTGCATTGGCAGGCGGATTCTTAACTACTGTGCCACCAGGGAAGCCCCATGCTTGTTTTTTTTTATGCTACTTAATAACCCCCACCGGTTCCCTAAATTTCTTCTCTCCATATCCTTGTGTGTCTACATCTGTTTCTCTCTCTCTCTCTTTTTATATCTGTCTCTCTCTCAACCGATGACTTCCTAGGTTGGAGAGGAAAGATTTGTGTAAGCAAGATGTTTTACTTTACCTGACAATTCTTATTTTTCTAAATAGGCATATCTTTCTATCTAAATGTATTTATTCTGATAGAGAATTTGTCATTTATTTGCACTATTAAGTCTTCAAGAAATAGAAGCTTGTTTCTGTTTAAATATTTAATGCCTGCACTGTGATCTTTTCACAACTGTTCACTAAATATCCCTGGTTTATTTTTCCAGTCTGTCTAGAGGTCTTTGACTTTTTATCATGGTTGCTGAGTAAAATAGATGACTGGGTGTTTTGCTTCTCTCAGCAATAATATTGTTACACTGCACTGGTGGACTTACCCTGTCACGTGGCTGGCCAGTGGTAGGCTACCTGTAGATGATGTTAAGTTGGAAAGAGCATTGGACTTGGGTTGTGACCTTGGGTTTGTCTTAGCTTTGCTACTTATTAGTTGTGTGATCCAGAGCAACTCACTGAAAACTGAAGATGATAGCACCTATTGCATTGTAGCTTTGTAGGGATTACATAATATGCTACATGTGAAAGCAATTAATAAACTCCAGAACACTAAAAATTTAAGAGTTTATTATTAATTCTTATAAATAATACATTTCATTTGCATATTTAAATCTTGGAAAAAATATAAATTTTATATTGGTTGGATATGGAAGATGAAAGTTGAAAATTATAATCTGTGTAACAATGAACGTAGATAATAAGAAGAAACCCTCATCTGTAAAAGAGAGTTGAATAATAGAAAAGGAACCAAAATAGGAATTCCAGAAGAAAAATATTTTATCTTATTTCTGATTGAGGTTGAATGATATGACTTGAATTTGCTATATGTTTGTGAATTATAAATATGTTCAACACCATATTATCTAATGATATTTATGTCCAAAGTAAACTTTTGTAACTTATTTTAAATCAGTGGCACAAAACAGAGAATTACCACATTGTAATTATACATTTTTTTCTAGAGAGTTAAATATATATAGATAGAATATGATTAACTTTATTCAATGGTCTAATAAAGATAGTAAAATTATACAATTTTATATATACAATACCTGCATATACTTTTATTTTGAATGGGCAAATGTTATTTTCACTTTTTGTCCAACAAAAATATTCAAAATGATTTTGAATCAACCCATAATTTCAATTTAATATATATCTCATTTTTCAGTACTGGAACTTCTGTGGAAGTTAAAGAACACTTTAGTTTTTATATACTGTGTATTTTTCACTTATTTTGATTTTTTGTTTTTTATATTCTACATAGGAGGGAAGTCATAAGGTATTTGTCTTTCTCCATCTAACTTATTTCACTTAGCATAATACCCTCAAGGTCTGTTCATGTTGTTGCAAATGGCAGGATTTTATATCCTGTGCATCTTTAATATGTCATTCTAAAACTCAAAATGTAGCTGAAACGGAGACATTTTCCAGTTGAACACCTCTACTGAATTTACTAGCATCTTAATTTTAATGTGCTACTTTCAGAGAGACATTTTACAAAAAGAAGAGTTCAAGCCACAAATAGTTTATAGTTTTGTTTAATGTATGGTTGTGCATTTTAGGAGCAGATTTATTTCTGATGAGATTTTTGTATTTATTCTAATTCATAAATATCTTTTTTGTCCTCTTTTGTGTCCTAAGTGATATTTTGTGAATTTCTCAAATAGGCTGATTTTCAAATACAGTATATCAATGGATACATTGCTCTCAAGAGCTTTTCTTGTTGGCCCCCATGTAGGAGTTCACCACTACATTCTTGTGCCCACATTATACTCCATCCCATCTCTGTTCTAACAATTATGAACAATTTTTACATCTGTAGACATGATTGTCCATATTAGATTCTGAGTTTTCTTGAGGGCAGGGCTGTATCTCATTGGTAGTTGCTCAAATAATGTTTTTGGAATAAAATAATCAAGTAGGAAATGATAAAAGACTTCATTTATAATGCTGTTAGAAAAATATTACCAGCTGAAGAAAGAATTCTAGCTTTCCCAAAACCTGTATCTGATGAATATCAAATTCTTCATGTGTGCTAGTGACAAAGTCTTTTCATGTATTGACTTTAATGCATCTATGTAACATGCTACAGGACTATTATAAGAATCTAGCTGAAAAAGTATTTTATAAAATATAAAATGCTATAACAATATAGTGCTTAGTAGAAGAAATTAGTAGAAGTAATAACAGTGATAGTTGTCACTGTCATTATTAATGGTTTGTTCTAGTGAGACATTCAGTGCTCAGATCAACCAGATTTCTTATCACCACGTGTAAAATCTTATTTATTCTCAACTTTATACCTGGAATACCTACTCACCCCTTGCTTATACTCATCTCTTTAGTTTTACCAACCTTGCTTCAAATCCCTTCATGGAATTCTTTAGCGTTGACTTCACAGGATATTATGGTCACCCTTTGTCACCGTTGTATTTGACCCATTGAATCTACTTGCCTGTCTTCTGATAACAACAACCTAAAAATTTGTTGCAGTGCTGTTGGAATCATTAATTAAGTTGCATTGCACATACCTGGCTTAAGCATGTAGACCAAATAAGCCAACTGAACTTTAAATTCTTAGAAGAAAAAAATGAAAAAAAAAATGACTTGAGTGGATTTATCTTAGCATCTTAGATTGTCCGTTATTCCTGCCACCTAGTTTCTCAAGATGTCTCTCTATTTTCCAAGTCAGTTCTTCAGCTTTTTAAAAAATCTTTTTAATGTACTGTGAACCAGTTCATACCTTTCTGATAAATCTCCACTTTGTATAAGTTAATTTTGATTATGTGTGAGAGAAAAACTCTGATGCTTACTCCATATAGCTGTTAGTAGTATGATTATTTTTGCCTAATTAAAGGAATGGTTGGCATGTGTGCAATTTTTAACTCCTTTTGAATACTCAAAAGCCTTTTACATTGTGTTTTCTATGTGTGTGTACTTACGTAATACTGAATGAATAATTTATCAGTAAATGATGTCTGATTGAAGTATAAATAGCAGAAACATGAACTTTAAATTTTATGACATATTTCCTCTGGCATTTAAGTTATAATGTCCACCTGCATTCATGCTGTTAAACTGAATGACTCAGAATAGTACAATTGAAGGGAGATTACTTTCACACTTCCACACTTTCCATATTTAGTAATAACCAGAGAAAAAACTGTTGCTTTCTAAAGTCAAAAATAAATATTAGGGGCTTATGATCCAGTCCTCTTGGTTTAGAAAGAACTTCAATTTCCAACTAATTCATAGTAAGATCACTATTTTTTTTTTTAAGCCACAAAATTAACACACAATTCAGGCAGAATTCTGATGCTGTTTTCCAACCAAAATGATATCCAGTTGTGATTTTTATTGTCCAGTTAGACTTTATTTTGGTTTTTGATATTTTTCATGGATAATGCTTTGTTGTCTCTACTTGGTGACAACCTATATGTGTATGAGGATAAAGGGAAACATAAATTATCATCTCATAATTATGTTATAGATTATGAGTAACAAAAGATACCAGGGAAAAGTAATATTTTCATCCCTAGGCATGAATTCTGAAAACAAAGTGAAATTTGGCTGAATATTAGATAGGCAATATTTTGTGGCCATTTCCATTATCTGATTTGGGAATGTTAAAAGATTTTTCTTTCTCTTTGAAAACATACATGAAAACATGCTGCTCAGCTTATGGAGAACTTCATGAAAATTTCAGAGATTTTGTTTGTTGCCTGTGCCTGTTTTATACTTGTATTGAATTATAGCCATATTGTGTTTATTTATGTTATGATTATTAGTATCATTATTTTAAATTTGTGTCTTGCTGCTTGCAGACTTCCTCTTGATTGGTACAGTATGACAACAGGTAATAGATACAATAGCAGTAAAACAGTCATCATCACTGCTGGGATGAGAAACCCCTCCTCTTTGCCTTTTTTTTAACCTTCCTCAGCTGGAAAGTTTTGACATCTGCTGGTTTGGGACATGGTTGAGCAGCTGCCAGCAGTGGGGTAGCTGCTTTCAGCAGCAGTTGGCGGGATGGCAGGGTGCCAGCTTGTACCATCTGTGCGCCTGACATTTCATTCTAATTAACAGTAGGGTTAATTGTTCTGGCAGGCTCAAATGTAGTGTCTAACATTACCCAAGGGAAACATGTACAAGTGCAGGAGTGGCAGGGAGCTGGGGACAGCATCGCTAACAAACCCATCGAGGCAGAGTGGTTAACAACTACTGATGATTTTACTAGCTGGCCACATGCAATAAGGCGGAGGTATTTTTTATTCTGATGAATTATGCCAAGACTGTAATGATGTAGAAGGAATCAAGCTTAGAAAGGCTGAGACTGCTGCCTTAGGGCAATTGTGAGGGAACAATTTGCATGTTATTACTGCATATTCATACCTAATTGTGTTAGGCTTTGCTAATAGAGCAGAATGACAGTATGAAAAATCGAGCAACTGCTTTAGAGGCAACAAAGCCCATGTTTTTTTTCTTCCTACACTATGAGTGCTGAATGATCATTTAGACATTTAGTTGCTCAATATGACAAGCCTACCATTTGTTAGCTTGACATAGTATAATTTATAAAGCAGTATTCTAATTTTACTTTTAGTTTATTCTTCTCATTTTATACAATATTCATGATAGCAATTTGAATGGGGATATTCATAGCTATTGTGAGTAGTTGTGATTCAAATAAAACTATATTTTGTATGAAGCATTACCATTGTTTTATGATGTATTAATTTTAATGTTTAAATAGCTTTTTCATATGTTAATACAACATAAACCAAGAGTTGATGAGAAATCCTTATTATAGCCATGCTTATTCACATTGCTATAGTTAATGTCTCAACATTTCCATTATATAAAGACCTATTTTTAGTGTGGCTTGGACAAAGAAATTGTCAGGTGGTACAAAGCCAAAAGTCTGCTGTTTTAGAAAAGTGACTGGGTACAGATTCACTGAACTTAGTATCTGATTCTAAGTAGATAATATTCTTAAGAAATCTCAAGCACAGTAGTACATTTTTCATGTAAGTCCACAATGCCTTCTGAAATCTTTTTATGGAATCTCAGAGAAAATAAAGAATTGGAAAATGCAGCTTTAGAAATCTACATTTGAAAACTGGTAAGATCTACCTTCATTCTAATTTTACTTCTTTTAGATTTGTAAGGCCAGACTTGTATCCTCAAGTAGTCCCAACCTGATACTTGAACATCCATTCATTTTAAATTATGAGCCAGTTCACATATTGTATTGCTTGCTCTAAGAGTGCAAAAACTTTGTAGATTATGTTAATGAATTAAGAAAAGAGTTTCAGTAGCTTTCCTGGTTAAATCATAGCACAATGAAAGTTTTTAATGTATTTTTTGTAATTTCTACTTTTTCAGTGTCTACCATGTTTAGTTCATAATTTATGTTAAACTCCTCTTATAGGGAATGTTCAAAATAAGTTAAAACTTTGCCCCATGTTAGCTTGCTTTGTTTTTTGCCTAAAATGCAACTATTTTCCAAAATAAATGTGGTTGGTTAAATAATATATAGTGTAAAATCTTTCCTAACTTGTACTTAAATTCCAAACCATGGAATTATATAAATACTACATATTTGCAGCTTAATTATGTAGTAAAGTATTAGAGAACTATAATTCAAACAGTGTATGATATGGCTCAGTTAATTTATGAGACCCTAAATTTTGGCTATTGGTTGGTGATTCATGGCTTCAGACATAGAAATTTAGTCCCCCACATAAGATGTGTTCCATATTTGTACATTTCTGAATTAGAGGGTAAATAGAGACTTTTGTTAAGTATATGAGTCATCTCTCAGCCAAGAATATACTTTGTAACTCTCTGTGTTTTTGTCAAAGTTTTATATGTTTTTTTTTTAAAGGGTAAAGGTTAATACATTATTTTGGAAACTTATTTTAATATATCATTCACATTTAAGCAATTATAGAACATTTTAGTTGAAATATAAGCCTAATAAGATTTCATAGAATATAAATTTAATGGTACTTCTCAAAGACATCGTTTCATCACGTTGTTTTTTTTTTTCTTTTTTTCTAATCCTAACTTCTGAAAGGTAAAAAGTAGAACATTACCAAACAAAAATACCAAGAGAAATGAAAATCCAGAGGTCTGAGTTTGATCTGTATTATCCAGGGGCTCTATGCTATAGGAGAGTATGTTTCATACATTAATAAACTCTAAACATAACCTATATAGTTAACTTTTGCGAGGTATTATTTGTGAGGCAAAGTCTTTGTTTCGTGTAACTCGACCTCTGTTTTATAACTGAATCTTCTAAGTGAAAATGCATGGGGCCATTTAATTGAAGAAAGAAAATTACTACCCTAAAACTAATAAATGTGCCTCTTTTTGGTTTTTGAACCACAATCTTTATCTAGTCCCTAAAGTTTACTTTATGGTCACAGTTTTCATTATTATCAATGTCCAGAAGCTTTTCATACCTGTTTTTTTTTTCCCATTTTCTTCTGGTGGCTACTCTACAACCGAAGGTTCAATGAGTGCTGTCTTCATCTCTCTAGGAAATAGCAATGAAATAAAAACAACATTTACTGAATGGTTACTGTGTGCTAGGAATGATTCTCAAATTTTGCATGTCTTACCTCATTGAACCCTTACAACAACTCAATAACGTAGGGCCATTCACTTTCCTCATTTTTCAGGGGAGAAAACTGAGGCTTCGAGAGTAGTAGGGACTTGCCTATGATCATACAGTTGGTGAGGAGACAGAAATACATACAGAGCAAGTTTTCTTAATCTCTGTGGGGGGTGCACTACCCAAACAGACAAGTAAGACATAGAAAGAGGAAAATATAAATGCATGAGAAAACACTTTAAGAAATAAATGTATATAGTTTACTTAAAATGTTAAAAGCCTGTCTTATTTATTGTCGAGAGAGTGGAAGCTTAGGAATCATTTGTTCAGAAACTGAGCTAGAGGATTATAAACTGAAGCTTTATACTTTATAGCATGCCAAGATTTGGGAATGTGCTAAAGAGATTACTGAGTGTCCTTTCAGTGGAGAACTAGCCACTGTCTAATGGTACATATGGGGACGATTTTATTGTAAAGGGGTGTGCACATTTGATGAATTTTCTATTGACTAGTTGTTTTACAACTCAGTAGCAGTAGAGGTTAACCTGTAGAAAACTAATAGCAGTGCAGAGGATTTTCTTCCATAGTAATGCAAAAAATTTTGTCTGTTAGAGGAACAGTTGGTTTTCAGCCCCTAAAAAGATAACCCCAAATATTACATTTTGTTGTCAAACACTGGAAACATCACATTTAAAAATTCTGATTTTAACAAGTTCTGCATCCATTCACAAATTCATTTCGGTATTCTTGACTGCCTATATACACATCTGTTTTTCAAATGCCTTTTTGAGCTAGTCTTAGATATCTTACTGAAGTCTTCATTAATTAATAGGTAGACTAAAATCTTTGGCACATGTTCATTTATTATTTGCATGGGAGTTACGTTATAACTTTTTGAAAATTATACTTTGGTTAACATTTGGAGATTAAAAGACAGAAAGTAAAATGACTAAATTTTACTGAGTGCCTCTTATGAGTCTGGGATTGGCTAAACCCTTTTCATGTATTAGCTGTTTCAATCCTCACCATAACTCTACTTGGTAATTATTGATTTACCCATTTTACAAATGATGAGATGAAGTTGAGAATGATTAAATAATAGCCTCAAAGTCCTGTGCTCGATCTAGTGAGTGAGAAAACCAGGGTCTGGGTCTAAGTCTGTCTGACTACGCAAACTTTGTTCCTTCTCTAGGATCAGGATGCTATATAAAAGGTAAACAAAAGATTAAATCAATGATTGGCATATGATTATTATCTAACCCAGGGTATAAATGCTGTTTTACAGTGAAAAGTAAATAACTAACAGGATGTCTGATATGTTCATTGGCAAAGGCCATTGATAATGAAGATACTATTCTTGTATAGAAAACATAGGAAAGCAGCTTGGATTTTCTGGAAACCAAACTCCATTCTGTTATCATTGTCTTGATTGTTCTTTCATTTCCATAATGAGTATCCTCTTTTGTCTTCAACAATTTTTCAGCTGTGTTTATCTAGGATTAACTCCTGTAAATTCTATCTAAAAAAAGAGATAGGAAAGCCTCTTTTAGGCAAAAGTAACCTGATTTTTTTTAAATCAAATTTTATTAGAAAATAAATCATGATAGGTGTGTAGCATAGTAGAAAGAGTGTGAGTTGTACTCGGATAGATATGCATTGGAATTCCAATTCTTATACTTAACAGCCTGTGTGAAAGTGGACATGTTATTTAAAACTTAGAGGTAAACTGGGTAGAAAGCACCCACACATATGCAGAGGGCATTCAATAAATGCCAATTACATGTGTCAGTTTAAAGTGACATCTGGCCTTCAGAAAAGGCATCATTGTATGATTATTTCCTTTCTCTTCTGGTAAAATTTCACAAGTTTAGCAAAAATTTCTTTGAACAAACAGATGTATAATTATACTTATTGGTGTATTAGTAAAATATTTTTGTTTTCTTTCAGAAACTACATTTAACTTAAACTTCTAGTTTCTGTATTTGGATATTGAAGCCTATGTAATTCTAAAAGGAGACATTTATATTTGTTTAAAGTTATAAATTATAGTATATAGCCCTTAATTCTTGAATATTTTCTAAATTTCAGCAATTTTTTTTTTTCCTGCCAGGCTAATTTAACAGATAGTATCTAATACTAACTGAATATGTTTCCTATTGTTAAGTATTTTAGTTCCAGGAAAGAGAAAATGTTGTTGAGAATTTATGATCAGTTTTGGGCATACATTATGTTTATAACGACCCTTTCAGTTGGTAATAGATATACAGACAGGTGAGTTTTATGTGAGTGCATGTTTCATTTAGTTATTTTCATTTTCAAAGTAATTGCATACATTTTTATAGCTTAACTTTTTATGGCTTTCAAAGATTTTGACTATTTGATGACATTCTAAAATCCAGAAAATTTGTACTGTCAAACAATCCATTAATTCATATTTGGTCCATGGAAAGGCAAATTTAAGCATATGCGAGTTGTGACTATGGAGTGAAAGTAAGGGGAGAAATGCATTTCACAAGACTCACAACATACTAAAATGCAATCTTAAGTACTCTATGCTCTGCAAACAAGCAAAGAGGATGTCCAAGTAAGTTCTGTCAGGACCAGTTAAATGTTTTTTCACAAGGATGTTTCTCACAAGGCCAAAAATAAGATTAAATTCAGTGACCCTATGTGTGAAGCTATTTGTTTGGCACATTAATATCTCTGGTTAACTTTTTCATGGTATAACATAAACAACAATTTTGTTGTTGTGACTTTCACTCTAAGGTAACCCCTACTTCTCCAGGCCTAATCGACCTGAAGGAACAGTGAATCAGACATGGTAGCAAAATCCCTCATTTCTGAGCCCCAACAGGCTACACTATTGAGACTCCAGGCTTTCCAAATCTCTCTTGTTTCCCTGGCAGAATCCCAGGAGATTCGCAAAGCTTCACGGTGGATGTGAAAATCACTTTGATGCTGCTCTTTGCCTTGTAACCTCCTCACTCTAACTTGCCATCCTGACGTCCTTGTCACTTACACCATGGTGTCTGACTGCAGTGTTGACCTTGGGGTTGACCTTGCTGTCTCTGTCCAGTTACTCTGAATTCATAGTTCCTCCTGCAGTTAGCTCTTCTTCCCCTCCTCTTCCTCCTCTTCTTCTTCTTCTCCTCCTCCTCCTTTCCTCTTCTCTTTGCCCTCATCCTCTCCCTTTGTCTCTCCCTTTTCTTACTCTTTCTCTTTTCCCACCTTTACGTCTGCCGTCTTTTCCTTCCTCCCTGTCACCGCATCCTTCCCATCTTCCTTCTTCCTCCTCCTCCTTCCCTCCCTCTCAACCTCCCCCTTTACCTTCCTAGTTCCCCCTTTCCCCTTTCTTCTTCCTTCTCTTTCTCCTCAACTGTATTCTTTTTTGTGGAAAACTGGTCTTTCATGAGTGAAAGAGAAAGGATAATATCAAGAAGTCACATCAACTGTGAAAATACATATATTGAAAAGACCAAAGGCAATTTTGTATTTCTTGAGTGTAAATACAGTGACATAAATGTTTATAACATAGTTGCTTTCTGCAAAGGCCCAGTGAACAAAATTAAGTGGCAATCACTCACACAGCTTCCAGAACATTCTCATGAAAACTACTGAATAAGAAGGATAATTTGCACTGATGAGTAACTTAGATCAGGACTTCCACAAGGGTTGGCTGCCAGCTGCTCAAGATTTTCAAGCTCAAAACTAGGAACAAGTGAGGCGATGATGAGTTTGAAGCTGAAATTGCTGGTGGCATTCAAACATCTTCCTAGCACTGACCATGTTAATGGTAGGACCAGCCTCAAGGGTCCATTGGTCTTTATGTTGATTATGTCTAGAGTTTCTGGTTGTCTGAAGGTCATTCTCTTTGTATTCCCTGGGGAGAACTCATGGAAACAATATCTCACAAATTCTTCCATTTCATAGCAAGATGTCTGAGGTTATGTTTAAAGATCAGCTTGGCTTGGTTATAAAATGTGTGGATTCTATTTTATTTCCTTCAGCATTTCAGATGTGTTACTCCATTGACTTCTAGCCAATTTTCTAACTTATAATGTTATCTTATTTTATAATTTCTACATTTCTTTTGTTCTTTAAGCTGATTTTGAAATATTAAATTATAGCTTTTATTTCATTTGTAGGTGTGACTTACTAGCTGACTTTCATTTTTTATAGGGGTATTATAATTATTTTACAACTTACAAGTGAAAATTTGGAGTCTATACAATACTTTTCTTTAAATAAAATGAGTACATGAATGTACTTTCAGAAAGAAGTGTTGGGTCATGATTTCTTTCTTAACTCATGGCTCTAGAGCTTCCTTTTCACAAAGTGATGAAAATAATATGAGTTTTTATTTTCTGTGAGTTTCTCATTGTTTTATTTTGCTTAAAGAGAGGTTGAATATCTTCCTATAGACCTTCCCCTTCCCCTACCCTATTCACTGAAATTTTTGGTATTTATTATTTTCTAGTTATGTTATAAAGATGAGTAAGATGTGGCTTTAAGTGTTCTTCATATTGGTCTATAAGTGTTTAAGAACTGTGCATAAAATCCACATATTTCTACGTAAATATTCTCCACCAAAATTTGTATTATCACTAAAAAAAGATGATTGTTCCTTTTGAACTTTTAAACTAAATTTATAACAGCATTCATAAGAATTTTACATGTTTAAACTACGGCGTAATGAACTTCCGACATCTGTAGTGTTATTCCATGAATTCGTTGAAAAAAATCCAATCAATTTTGGAAGTAACCTATATTTTATTTGAAGCATTTAGTAACACACATACAAACAAGAACATTAAACTGTGAAGTTATTTTAATATTGACCCAATATGTTAACAGGAATTGATTAACTTTTCAATTGAGCGTAAGAAAACTTGTAGATGAGTGAACTTAATTAAAAAAACAATCATTTGATCTAAATGAAATGTCATGCTTCACAGGGAGGTATTAAGATGTACTTCTGTAGCTTCTTCATTAAACTGTAGTCTTCAGCATGGTCTTCTTAAAATAACTTCTAACTTGGAACAAGATGTTGCTGGTTCTTTGGCAAATTTGTGTGTTTTGGTTTTCATGTAGTCATGATAGTCTTAGGGCCCTACAGTGAATAACATATATCCATAAATATTTTGTGGAAGTTATATGCTCATCATCAACCTTTTGGGATACATAAATTCTATATTTAATATTTCCTTAAGCATAAACATTCATATTTTTGAGCTCATTGTCATCAAAAGGGTTTATTTGCAAAAAAAAAAGTTATATACTTCCATTATACAGTAAATGACAGAATTATTTAAATAAACGCATTCCAACTAATAGCTAGAGAGTTTGAAGTACAACTACTCTGCTTGCCTTTATATCTTACAAATACATACCATGATTTCCCACAACACCCAAGGACCACAACTGGCAGCACTGCACATCTTTCAGGCCAAAGCACGGTTCACCATCTGGTGGTATGACAGGGTGGTCTGTCTTCTAGGGCAAAGCATAGGATGTGGCAAAGTGGGCTGGTATATAAATGGCTTGTAAAAGCACCCAGAATCAAAAAATTCTCTCACCACTTCTGGAGGCTGGAAAGAGCCTTTTGCTACACTCTCAGAGCACAGGTATCAGAAAATACCCTGCATGTTTTCGTAGAATATGTACCATTAGTTACATTGTATCTGGGAAGAATTAAGCAAAGCTACTTTAATTCAATTCATTATACATGCATCTCACACAACACTGGACAGACCTGGAAGATTCTGGAAGGGCAAAATATATCACATCCTTACTTAATTTAGTGCAATTATTGGGAATCATTGAAAAATGAAGCAAGCAAACAAACAAGATAATTCCTAAGCCAGAGAAAACACCAGGACAACAGGTGTAAGCTGGGACATTCATTCCTAAACTAAATGGCATGTGTGGTCATCATATCACATATCCAGTTCCGCTTTATGCGTAGCTCTGATTCTGGTCTTCCCTTTCGCTTCCAGAATATTGCCTGAACAGAAACTGCCACTGTGTCTGTTCCATCCAGGAGTCCAGCTACCCTGGGCTTCTGTCCTGATTCCTATTGGGACTCTGGTTTATAGAAATATCTATCTTGGTTTTGAGGCCTGGTGAAATTTTTTTTAATTTTATCAATCACTACTATGTATTTGGTGCATATGGCGTATGTGAAAGTACATTTATTTGCCACCTTGAGTGGAAGTCTCAAAAAATATTTTTTCAGTGAATAATACTTATTTTTTCCTATTCTGTAATGCCATATATAGAAACATCTTTTTTCTATATTAATATAATTTCATCAAACAAAACTATTTAATAAATCCTCATCTTTAAATAACAAAGCCATCTGCAGAGGTTCTAACATAATTAAAAATGAAACAAAATTTAAAACAATTTATTGATTTGAAAGAGTTATACTAAAATAGAAATAAATTTGAATTTGACCATTTCAATAATATATTTGTACAACTTATTTTTTGGGGGGGATAGCAATAATTCCGGTTGTAGCAAAGCTAATTTGTAAAATTTCTTACCAGCATATAACTGGAAATTTAATTTGTCTTCTTACTTCACACCAAACATTCATTTCTTCTATGATCATATTAAACATATTAAATATGAAAATATTATGTAAACTAATGAACAGAGTTATGTGAGCAAAGTAAAATTGGAAATCTAATTGTTAACAAATTGTGTTTTACTCTTTGCTATACTTTTTTTTTTTTTTTTTTTTTTTTTTGCGGTACGCGAGCCTCTCACTGTTGTGGCCTCTCCCGTTGCAGAGCACAGGCTCTGGACGCGCAGGCTCAATGGCCATGGCTCACGGGCCCAGTGGCTCCGCGGCATGTGGGATCTTCCTGGACCGGGGCACGAACCCGTGTCCCCTACATCGGCAGGCGGACTCTCAACCACTGCACCACCAGGGAAGCCCTGCTATACTTTTTTGAAGAATCTTATTATGGAATACTTCAGAATAAAGTGATTATAAATTTGAATAGTTTATTTTACACAAAGAAGAACATATTAGATAGTTTTTTAATAATGAGTTCCATATTCATGCCTTTCTTTTATTAATAATGGAAACAAAATTTGCAAATAATCATTCAATTTGTGGATTTTTGAAAAATATTGTATTTCTGATATATCTTGGAGATATTAAAACAAGCTATAGATTTTGAAGGATTTGAATGTGTATCATTTGGTTGCAGTAAATCAGCTCAAGCTCTCATTTCATATAGTTAAATAGAAAGAGTAATTATTATGATTGAATAACGGAATTTGCATATAATATAAAGGCATTCTCAGTGAGCAGCTAATGTGAGAAATGTCATGAGTTGAGAATGCTCAGGTTAATAGCGGTTATTTTAGTTGAAAATAGTGTTCTGGGTATGATGAGCAACAGGAAGGTAGGAAATGGGGATAGGAGAAGAAGTATGGAAGACCTTGAATGTTAGACAAAGGGCTTTGACCTTTATTCTGTGGACCAGTGGAAGGCAGAAAAGAAAGAGTTTTATTTAAGGGGACATCATGATCAGATCTGTGCTTCAATGAGATAAATATGCTGGAAAAACAAGTTGAAAGATGATTTGGAAAGCCATTGTTCTAAAGAGGTAATGAGTGTCATGTTTGTGAAAATAAAGAAGAGGGAATAGATTAAAAAAATATAGTGGAGTTAAAATGAGAAAGTGAATGAGAGGCCTCATAAAGGGAAAGTTTAAGAAAAAGAAGAAAAAATTGATTTTTGAGCCTGGGTGATAGAAAAGTGACGATATTAACAAGAAAAATCAACAGCAAATATAAATAAGTATAGTTAGAGAATGAAGATGATGCATTCAGTGTTGAACATGTTTAATTTGTGGTAGCAATCCAAAGCTTCCCTTGAAATCCAAAAGAAAATTACATTAGCATCACTGTTGGGAAAACTAATCAAAATGTAATTTACAAAATATGTATTTTGCAATGTCCTTTGCATTCTTCTCTAAATTCTAAAACAAAGGACTCACTGTGTATTCAACAAATATATGGGAAGCTTGATGGTCTAGTTAAGATTTAGCATGGTAGCCTAGTTTTATTGCCAGGCTTGGGGACTATTTAAATCCAGGACCTATCACAATGCTCGGAATATGGGATATAGTCATGGTTGAGAATGAAAGTATCAATGGATCAATAAGCACATTTTTAATTTTTTTGATACTTTGGAAGTTATTTGTGTTTCCTTTTTTGGTATAGTGTTGGAAGAGAATCTGACAGGCATACATGATGAAAATTTGAAGAAAAGTTACATTGTTTAACTATAACTAGAATACTCTTGGTTGGGCAGATTGGAAGACATCTGTACACTCATGAAGCTATAATCTTAAAAAATTTCCTTATAACTATTTGAAACATAGGGGAATGAACGGTATGTGTTATATATTGCATAGTAAAATATGAAGCCACAATTACTATTATTAGAATTAAGTATTTCCTCAAAATAATTGTTGATGTCATTCATGTCCATCCATACAAGGTAATTGTTTAGTTGCCATGACAACTGGAAAAAAATGTCAATATGTTGTTTAAGAGTATATGATTTAGATACATCTCTGCCTGATTGCAGGAGGATGTCAGAAGAGACTTTAGTCAATCCTTTGTATTCTTTGGGTCTCTAGTCCATACTGATTTCTGGTCACTGGAATCCATTTTTAATGCTTGACTATGGCATCATAAAGCTGATTATAAATCTCATGATCTAAAAAGAAGTTGCAAGTCAAGAGAAGAAAATGGGAGTTATTTGTAAGACCTAATGCTCTACCAAATACTTTCTAGTACAGTATTGTGAGAGTGTTATGGGTTGAACTGTGTCCCCCTTGCAAAAAATATATGTTGAAGTCCTAACCCCCAGTACCTCAGAATGTGATCTTATTTGGAAATAGAGTTGTGGCAGACATAATCAGTTAAAATGAGGATACACTGGCATAACAAGAGCTCCTAATCCAACATGACTGCTGTCCTTATAAGAAGAAAGCCATGTGAAGGCAGAGACATAAGGAGGATACCATGTTACAATGAAGGCAGAGTTTGGAACTATGCAGCTGCCAGCAATGGAATGCCAAAAATTGCTGCCAAACCACCAGAAGCTAGTAAGAGGTAGGGAAAGATTCACCTCCAGGTTTCAGAGAGAGCATGGCCTTGCTGACACCTTGATTTCAGACTTCTAGCTTCCAGAACAGTGAGACAATATGTTTCTGTTGTTTTAAGCCAGCTGGTTTGTGGTGCTGTTACAGCAGTCATAGGAAACTAATAAGAGTTAAATACATTGTGGGGTATCTCACACCCTTGTTTTTAGTCCCATAATTGTTGCCATTACATTTTCAAGGATGTGACAACTGCACATGGGTGGCCACAAACTTGTGCATTCAGAATTTCCTGTATTTTGGGAACCTATGACTCAAAATACCAAGTTAGAGTTCTGACAGTCTCTTGACGTTTATTTCCAGATATGTCTTGTCAGCTTCATCTTCTATTTGTTTTTAAAAGGTGCAACTACTCTTAAGAACTACATACCAAGTTATGATTTCTATGAATCATTTAATGCCATTGGAGATTAGGCCCAAGGAGATGGCCTATCATATTTACTTTTGGTTTAAGCAGCTTGGTGAGAGTTTTGGAAAGAAATGACTGGGTGGATTTTTTTGGAATAATGGGAACCCATCATGTTTTATGAAAAATGACATTTATTACTCTTCATACTCATTAGTTATTATGTAAAGTCTTTTGACATGAAAAACCTGATCATTAATTCTTCTCTTGCTTGTATTTTGAGATGTATTAATTAATTTTTATTTCTTTGCAGTATGCAACTTCAGGTAATTATATTTTAGGAACTTTTTTTTTTTTGGTAAGATATTCCTATTGACCATCACACTATCCACTGAATATTTCCCTTACATTTAATTTTCTAATAATATATAAATATAAACCTTAATTTCACAGACTTCTCAGATAGATATAGTAAAGACTCATCAATAATCAACAAATAGTTAGTAAGTAATAAATATCATTCATCCTTGTAACGTCTCTTAACACCTGTTCCAACCAGTTTTATGGAAAAGATTTCTATTTCCCTGTGACTGCTTTCCTGTTCACTGCTAGCTTTAGAAAAAAAAGAAATGTGTCTATTTCAAGATTTTCTACAACTAAACTGGAAATTTCTTATATCCTTGCTCTACTGAAAACATGTTCTTGCCTACAATTATTTCTAGCTAGATATTTCTATTCTAGATATTTAATGCTATTACAGAGATGATAAAGGTCTAGCTCTTTCAATTCCTCTATCTTTGTACGTGGAAAATTGTAAAGAATTTAGAGAGACACATAAAGTTGTGGAAACTATGGCATCATGTACTGTGAAGACCATTGAGCACTCTTCTGTAAGAGGAAACATGTTGTTGGTTTCTTTCCATATCGTGTGTGTGTGTGTGTGTGTGTGTGAGAATAACTGAGGTGTACAGCTTCTTACTCACACAAAAGTACTGAATGAAATATTCTTTGTTTTAGAAGGAAAAGTGCCAAGGATTTTGATACATTTTGAAGGTCAGTATTGTTCAGCATAGAACAATATGTGGAGAACAATAGCTCCTTAGAGAGTGGAAAACATGGTACTCTCATTATCCATAATCTCAGCTGGTCACCATAGTAACAGCATTTTATTTTCCAAGATGTAAGCCTTTATAGTTCTGTAGAATCCACTTCCTAGGCCTTCAGACACATCAGCGGCATCTAGTGGCCGAGACCTCAGCTGAAATATTTGCGCTTTACCGCCTGCTGTGTTGTGTTGAAAACTGATGGCTTGCACATGTGCCTAACTAACTATGCCTGTGTTTTTCACTCATCAACATGGGTGACTATAATTTTTCAGAAAAATATTTGTGGGTTGCCTACAGAAAAGGGAAGCAAAAAGAAACTTATTTTATTAATACTCTCATTAGAATTTTGCAAGGGAATTAGGGAGTGTAGAGGTATGTGTGTTCTCCAAATATAGAGAGAAGTTGGAAAGGGGCAGTTTCCAGATGATGAAATGGTTGCTCAGAGAATACATAGAACTACTTTTTGGAATCTCTAGGGGACAGATTTATTAAATATTCAAGGAGATTACTGGTGAATTCTGGGAGGAATTAAATCTTGTTTACCCACTTTTATTTTCTGATCATGTATCTGTCCTTTACTACGTAATTTTTAGGAATCTATGTAATAGTGCTTATTATATATTTTAGATACTTACCAGGGTCTAACTTAATCTCAGAATAAATGGGGGAAATTCAGAAATTCTCTTTAGTCTCCAGGGACATAGTGTGGGGTTTTGGAAAAGGCATGGACACTGGATTGAGACCCAAATGTGGTACTACTTCTACCACTTTCTGGATTCTTGTGCAAATGCTATAGCTGTGGTTCTCAATCTTGGCTGCATTTTAGGAGAAAAAGTCAGTCAGTACCTTGACTCCATGTTGGACAAGTTGAAGCATAATCTTTGGGAATGGAACCTGAGCATAACCTGAAAAAGAAATCTGAGGAACCAGATCTCAGCTCCTGAGGAGCTTTGTAACATCATACAGTCACTCATCTGACTTGAACCTTCTTCCTTGTAGCATGGGCCACTGGCCCTCAGCACCACTTGGTGGCTTGTTAGAAATCAACACACATTTCAGTTGAAAAAGCAATGAGAACCCATAGAGATTCTAATTCAGGAAGTCTGAGACAAGCCTGGGAATATGTGTTTTTTCAAACTTAGGTGTTTCTAGAGTGCTTAACTTTCTGTTGTAATGGATGCTCTTACCTGGAAGTTACCTGGAGGATTAAATAAAAACACTTAGGTGGACTGTTACTCATTTATTCATGAAGTTAACCAACATTTCCTGAGTGCCTATGATGTTCCAAGTCCTGTAACAGAGATGCATGTGGGACCTGATGTGGGTGACACACAGGGCTGAAATTGGTTTGGAAATAGCTACGTCTCAGTTCATAAATGCTTTTCGAAAATTATTCATTTGCTTGTCTCATGCATGTCACAGAAATTTTAACATAAAAGAACTTCATACAGATGATTTTTTAACTTCATAAAATGAGAGTTAAATATTTATTATGTACCCAAATCTTTATATTAGTGAATCTTTTTAGAAGAATAAAATACCTTTCTGGCCTTTAAGAAATGTAAATTCTAGGTGGATACTTAAAGCATATTAATCAAATAACCAAAGGATAATACCAGAATAAAATTATATAAATGAACTAATTATCCACTTTTTTAGGGATGATGGCCATTTTTGAGGAAAGTGGTATTAAGTCAGGTTTTTTGAAAACAAACACTCATATAGACAATTATGTGCAGGAAATTTATTGGGCAGCTTCTCTTGGGAACAATACATGTGAGAAAATGAGGAAAGAAAAGCAGAACTGAGTAGGGGGAGAGATTAAAATGAGGTGCGTTTGTGCCAGATAACTCATCTCCCCACATAAGGAACTCTGACGTTGGACCAGCCCTTCAGAGATGTTCCCAGTTGAGACCAAGAGGCTAGGCCTTTGTTCCCTGCCTCAGCCAATACTGTATGTGAACTGCCTCCAAGAAAAGGGTTTAAACGTGGGTAAAGCAGCTCCCTTTGGCTGAGGGCAGCTCTCAAGTAAGTTCTCAACTTTGAGACACCAGCAGCCAATGCTCAAGGCAGCTGAAGGAGTAAGATCTTCAATTCTGCAGGGTGGAGTCTGAACAGTGAATCACATTTATTATAAAAACACTGGTCTGTTTAGCATACCCAGTGGTTCCCTCAACCTAACTTTCAGGTCACCTCTTACATAGACCCATTCGATACATCAAGATTCATCCTTAGCACTCTGACTAAAATCTCTTCCACGAGCTAAACTGGCAAGCTAAAGTCTTCCAGGAACATGCGTCAGATCTCTTATGCTAAGCTTTTTTTCTCCTCTGACCGCTTGCCTGAACTCTCCTTGTTCATTTTTCCTCACTGTGCTTGCCCAACTCATTAGTTTACCACTGACTTAAGTACCATTGTTCTTAAGAAAACATCTAAGATGGGCTTCTCAAATTTGAATGTGCTTATAAATCCCAAGATCTGGGCATCTGCTAAAATGCAGATTCTGTTGCAGTAGGTTTGGATTGGAGTCTAAGGGTCTGCATTTCTAAAAAAGTGACCACGTTGGTGGTCAATGAAGAGATCCACCTTACCTGTGCTTTAATAGCCCTTTTATCTACAGCATCTCTTATTGTTTGCGACTTATACTTTTGTAGAGTGCCATTATTTTGTATTAATAGAAATTAATTCTTTAATTAAACCATATGCTCTTTTATAGTAATTGCATCTGATATTTTAATACATTTCTCACAGCACTTAACATAGTGCTGGTGTGTATTAGGAACACTGTATATATGTGTTGGTTGATTTTGTAAGAGAGGACTAACATGTAGTTAGTGATTTTTCAAGTTGAGCAAGTGAGTTTTCAGGGTTTTGCAGTATTATGATCCTGAATGAGAACCGCTACTAGCAGTGACCTTTTCTGAGTACCAGTAAAGCTGTCCTGATTCTGTTCCTCCCTGACACAAAAGAGCAAAAAGTTCTACATCCCTACTGAGGACTTTTGGAATATTTCTTTGGCTGTCTTGTTGAGCTGACCATATATCACATTAGATCAGGGAAAGATGCCATCTCTACAAATGCTCAAGGGCACAGAAAACAAAAATAATTGTAACTAAGACTCAGATGTTCTTAATTTCCCATATTATAAACCCAGCTTCTCCATTTCTTCTAGCTTCCAAAAAGCAGTGAGATAATGCATCCAATGATACGTTTCAATAGTCCTTCCCTGTTTTTTTTTGAGATGCAAGCACGTTATTTCTGAAGAGCATCAATGGAAGAACAGTTTCAAATCTATTTCCAGGTAATACTTGACACTAACGTTTGATTGATAGCTATAACCAAGTGTCTGTTCTAATTATCTTACTCTGATTAATTCCATCTCCCCATTTAAGTCCCTATTTATCATCCATATACTCGTATTATTTTATTGCCTTACTCTTGGTAAAAACGTAGACTAGGAACTGTATCTCTTTCCTTTGCTTATTTTAAATAAATTAATCAGAATGGGTAATTGCATAACCTGTAAATTACACATGTTGGGGATAAACATGTTGAAACTTCTCATTAGATGATTGTAAATGGTGAGTTTCTTGCTGAAGCTGTGTTCATTAATGATGCAGAGCATCATAACTGACTGGCTTGGGCCATTGTCCAGGTGGATGTTTTGCTTTTGTGATCATTATAATTTTGAATGTATTGGTATAAAGCTATTGGTATGCAAACTATGAAGGAATTCTAAAGATGTTTTTCAGTGTGCTTCAAGTTCTTTGGGAAGCCAGGAGATTTAATACTAAATATTTGATGAGGTACAATTATTTGAAAGAACTCTAATAAGCCCTTTTAGTCAAAGACTACAGAATTGTGATGAGTATTTCTTGTTACTGGTTGACAGCATATATATACTCATAAATTCGTTATTTTGTTGGAAACTTGAGTAGCAAGCATAGCTGTGCATATTGATGTTATTATACAAATCAAATATGTTTAAAGAGACTGGGTTAGCAGAGTCTCAATATTTAAAGGCTATGGTTGACTTTTTCTCTCGGTCTTAATTTCTGTATCTCTTTATAATTGATTAATGTTCATTGGTAGAGTAAGTATGAATAATTTATAATTCACATAGCTGCTGGCTTATTAATTGTTTAATTTCAGAGAAAGTAACTATATATTAAGGGAATTCAAGTTGTCACTCTGAGCGGCCAAATGAATTTATACACTTTGTTGCTGCATAGTCCAGAAATAGTGTATCAGACGTACACTCTGTATTTCCTACAGTGCTTAAAAAGAAGAATATTAATGAAATGTTGAAGAGATTTTTAAAAGTAAAAAGGAGCAAATGTCTTGGCATGGCTGAGAACTGTGTGCTCTGGGGTTCCCCCCAGCCCTGCTTTAAACATTTTACTCTGCTTCAGTGATTCTTTGTAATATGCTAACCATAAAATGTAGTTAATTGATGAGTGATGCTTATTCTTTAAAAGAAAACATAATTAAATATAGAAAAGAAAGTTGTAATTAACTTTAGATATGTTACAATTTCTTTGGAATTTGAGCAAATTGATTTTAATCTTGTGAAATTAAAATAAAGGACATAATATGTAATAAATTTCCTTCCTTTAGCAACATGTATACAAAGACATTTCTGTCTTGGAAAAATACATATTATTCGCATCATAACTGGTAATAAGTTCATTGGCCTCTACATTTATTGATGAAAACCAAAGGCTGGTATAAATTGTATTTAAAATAAATGTTGACCATCTTCCTTTGGTACAATATTTTCAAATAAATCTAAAAGATGAAATCAGCATTAAAATGATCTTCAACGAAGTTGAAGAATACACACTTGAAACTTTTACCTTCCTAAAACATAACTTTTAATATTTTATGTTAAGGACAGGACTTCGAGAAATGGTCCATAGATTGGTTATGTCCATCTTTAAAATATTTTGGCTGTGTGACAAAAGTCAGTTTCACATTAGGGAGTGGGGGTAATGCTTTTCCCAAAGGTGAAGAGTGTTTGATATGGGAGGGGAGAAAATAGAATGATTTTAATGATTTATCCTTTTCCTCATCTCTTTCATACATTTAGCCCAAATTATTTCACAGCCCTTGATGAGCTGCTACAGAGACCATAATTCTAAGCTGTGGAAGGGAGCCTTAGCTTAATGTTGGTACTTTGGTAAATATTCCTTTTTTCATGTTTTTCATGTTATTTCATGCTTTCACTTTAGACAGTTGAGAAGAAAGAGGACCAGAGAATGCTATGTAATCTTACAAAATTAAGGGAGAGAGAACCAACTAATATGCATATACTGAGAAAGGAGGGATGAATAGCATATTAGTTATCTTAGTTGTGCATAAACAGGTCTCATGTTTCCTGGTAGATGGTGAGCTCCTTAAGGGCATGATGGTCCATGTTTAATTTAGCTTTGTGTAATATAATTTTTGCATGAATAAAATATGCTTATGGGCTGACATTTGCTTAGATCTCCACAGTTTTATATCTAAATCATTTCTCCTTCACCTATTAGAGTCCCTGCCCCTTGCTTTGCTCTCCTATATTGAGGAATATCCTCAACTTCATGCATGTTCAGTGTCCTCTTACCCACATTAAGTTAAAAATTAAGGCATTCTTATTACTCTTTTGCTCAAGGCTAAACTTTGCATTGGTGTAATTGATTGCTTTCTCCGGAGTCTTGCTCTATCGTTTCTTTTCTCTCTCATTTTAAGGAATTTTTCCTCTCTTGTGGCTACTTCTTGGCTTAATAACAAGCTCACAGTTCAGCCATGATAAAACAATCAAGTGAAAAATATTAATAAAGCAACCTACTTTGAACAAGTACCCAACTTCATCTCTCCTCTTACTGGATCATTTGTGATACTTAAGAAAGTCATTACTCTGTCTCCATTTCCTTTCTTCACATTTGTTTCTCAATGTATTGCAGACTGATTTTAACCTCACTGATGATCTGACAAAGATCACCCTTGATTTCTAGATTCTCAAATCCAATGGTTACTCTTTCAACCCCATCTTCCTGGATCTCTGGCTGAACTTGGCATTTGATTCTCTTGTTTTTAGATTTCTTTTTAAATTATGAAAGAAGCTCAAACAAATTTTCCTCTTCCTTTTTTTTTTTTAAAGCCAAGTGTATACTTTATTTGGCTGCTCTTTTGTGGGGTGTCTGTACATATGCTTTCTTCATTTTATCAGTGATTTACAGTATATTTAGAATCTATTTCAGATTCTAATCTAGTTTTATTGGTATGAATTGCAGATACCTTCATCCAGGCAGATATGGGTTTTTCCTCAAAGAACTGGCCATTGAGTTTGTTTAGTTTCTCTATTTATTTTTTTAAATTTCTTTTATGTCATAATTTTATTTTCTTTGATTTATCTTTTTTTAAAACGTTCAAGCTGTGAACACTTAGATCATTAATGTTCAGTCTTTTTTCTTTTATGCATTTCTTTGCCAATATTATTATTTAAGGTTGTACATTTCCCTCTAAATAGCAATTGAGCTTCTTCTATTCTCTATGATGATTAACTTCACTGTTCTCTTTCTTAAAATTTCTTTTGCTATCTTTGTGCATTCCAAGTAATTTTTTCAGATTTATTTTCCAGTTAATTTTTTACTTTAGTTGCTTCTAGTAGGCTGTTTAACCCATTGACCAAGATTTTTTGTCAACATAACTCACATATTTTAATTTTTGAAAAACAGAACAATTCCTTTTCAAGTATGCTTTTTCTTTTATGCGGAATCTTGAGATGTTTCCTCTTTATGCTTTAACCACTTTAAAGATTTTTTTACTTTATACAATACCTATCATACTGTTCTTTTTTCTGCAATTCTAGAGTCTAACTCTACTATCCATTGTATCTAGTAACTACCTTTCATTACTGAGTTTTTCCTCTTGCATTTTGTTATGTTAGCTTGCTTATCTTCAGTGAAGCTTTGTGTATGTGTGGTCATCTGGAGGATATATTTCTGTGGTATGGGCTTGTATTGTTTTTGTCATATGTCCCAGAAGGATGAGTAGCCTGTGTGGGAATTCCCATGCTATGCCATTCATATAAATTTAAATCCCAAGATCATTTAAGGTACAAGCCTGTGATTAGCATTATTAAGATCTAGTTTCTTTGTTATATTCCTGTGCTATTGGGCAATTTTTTCTAGATTACTCCTTCAACGAGGATGAGGTATACTCAGAATCTAAACTTAATATATTTCATTTCCCTATCTGCCAAGATCCTATGGTTTCTTTCCTTTTACCACATGGCCACTATATTTAAATGTCAACATTATTATACTAACAGGGCCAATGCCCCTGTAACCTGGGACAGAGAGAGTAGGAAGTTGTGTACTAAATGACCTGGGGTTTTTTGTTGTTTCTTTAGGCAAATATGTTTATTGTTGATATTTTGAATGTCTTTTCTGTAATTAAAAACTTGAGATATAATTGACATACAGTATATTAGTTTCAAGTGTGATCAATATTTATATGTATTGTGAAATGATCACCACAATAAGCCTAGTTAACATCCATTATCATACATAGTTATAGAATGTTTTTTTCTTGTGATGAGAATTTTTAAGATCTACTCTCTCAGCGACTTTCAAATATGCAATCCAGTATTATTGACTATTTTCAGCATGCTGTAATTTCATCCTTAGGACTTTTTTGTTTTATAACAAGAAGTTTGTACCTTTTGATCCCCTTCACTCATTTGGCCCACCTCCCATCCCCTGACTCTAGAAACCACCAATCTCTTCTGCTCTGTGTATATATGAGCTTGGTGGGATGTTTGTTTGTTTTTAGTTTGTTTATTTTTCTTTGTTTTGTTTCTGAGATTTCACATATAAGTGAAATCATATAGTATTTGTCTTTCTCTGCCTCTCTGCCTGACCTATTTCACTTAGCATAATGCCCTCAACGTCCATCCACGTTGTTGCAAATGGCAGTAAATTACCTGGTTTTTATGTCACAATTTTACCTGGAGGTCTCACTCTTTACTTGCACTGGATCATGAAAAAAATGATTCCTGTTAGTTAATCTCTCAGTGATGACTTGGTCACCCAAATGAACATCAGGTACTGTAATTGGCTTCAGATCTGGTTATAGGAGGTACAAATGCAGATTTGGAAGGCATGGGACAAACTGCTGAAAGGGCACTGACTTTACAAGAGATCCTTGAGCTTTATTACTTGACAAAATTCCTTGATACTTTGTCTTTCAGCCATATGTATCTCTCATTCAGGCGGCATTGCATTTATAGATGGGTAGTAGAGTAGTCTGAATAATGGCCCCAAAGATACCAAGTCCTAATCCTTGAAACCTGTAAATCTTATCTTATTTAGAAAAGATCTTGAGATGGGGAGATTGTTCTGAATTACTGGGTGGGTCCTGAATCACAAGTGCCCTTATAAGAAATAGGCAGAGGGAGATTTGACACACACAGAGGAAAAAGTGATGTGAAAATGGAGCAGAGAGAGATTTGAAGATTCTGGTCTTGAAGATTCGAGTGATGCAGCCACAAGCCAAGGAATGCTGGAAGCCACCAGAAGCTGGAAGAGGCAAGGAACATACTCTCTACAAATATGGCCTTGATGTCACCTTGATTTCAGACCAGTGATAGTGATTTTGGACTTCCAGCCTCCAGAACTATGAAGGAGAGTTTGAAGCATCATCTCATGCCTGATGTCTTTGGATGTGGCCATATAATTCAAAGCACAAGCAGGAAATGGTAGTCAGTCCAGAATTGTGTAAAGGGCATAGGCTCCTCATCCAGGATATGTGAGTTTGAATCTCATCTCTTACTAGTTTTGTCACTCCTTCTATGTAAGTGTATGTATCTGTAAACTGGGGGAGAATAACAGCTACACCTATGCAATACAATAATAAATAAGATGCTACGGAAAAACCCAAACGAACTTCTTGGCCAAGCCAATAGTTACAATATCTCTTGTAGGAAGCGTTAGGAAGATTAATGTTGAGATAATTCATGCAAACTGAGCAACTAGTAGGCGCACAATAAATGCTAGCTAATATCGTTATCTTAGTCTCAACATACGGACAAGAGCATTGT
Organism: Stenella coeruleoalba; assembly: GCF_951394435.1. Lineage (NCBI taxonomy): Eukaryota > Metazoa > Chordata > Mammalia > Artiodactyla > Delphinidae > Stenella > Stenella coeruleoalba. The sequence goes on along the minus strand of NC_137163.1, from coordinate 60,196,510 downwards.
TTTCTCAGGTTGCACTTATTTAACTATATTTATTCATTTGCACTCATTTTTTAAATAGGGTTTAAAAAGAATATCACTCAGTTTTTAAATATTTTATACTATGTTGTTTGGAGATACTTTTCCCTAAATTTTGAATTCTTCAACAAATGATAGTGAAAACACTTTTACAAATATGACATCAGGTCACAATTTGTCCAAATTTATAATAATTAACTTCAGCCATTTTTATATAAACAAAACTATATTTCTTTATCTAGAGATAAATTCAGATCACAACCTGTGATGGGCTTTTAAACACAATCTCTAAAATATTAAATTTTCTGATTAAAATCCTCTTATTATGTTGAACGCACAACATAACATTGCAGGGGGCCGAAAAATGCAAAATAAATATTCCCAGAAAATAACTATTTTGGAGGAAGCTCTATAATGTTGAGCAAAACAAATAATTTCAGTTATATATATATGAATATATATATATATATATATATAACTGAATCACTTTGCTGTATACCTGAAACTAACAGAATACTGTAAAACAACTATACTTGAATAAAAAAAAATGTTACAGAAACAATGAAAGTATCTGTCAAGAAGAAAATTTCCTTATTTATGCATGACTGGCACATTGTAATAAAAAGGACAACTGGGAGAGTTTTTCAAGCTTTACGATGATGGCGTTTTCTAGTCACTAATGCTATTCTATGGAAGCTAGCCACATTAACTGAGAGGCACCTAGCATAGTCCTGGGTTATGGGTTATGGGTTATGCAACAGCCAAACCAATCTTCCTGGAATATAGGACTTATATAAAGGCATCCTAGGACATAAATTTAAAGAAGTAGGTTCTGGCATGTCGAAAAAACTTTGGGGTGAGAATTAAATACATGGACTTTGGAATGTGCTAGTCCTGGCTAGGAATCCTTTCTGCCACTCTCTGGCTTTATGACTTTAGGCCAATTATGTATATTCTTTTTTCTTTCTTTTTTTTTTTCTTGGGCCTCTCACTGTTGTGGCCTCTACCGTTGCAGAGCACAGGCTCCGGACGCGCAGGCTCAGCGGCCATGGCTCATGGGCCCAGCTGCTCCACGGCATGTGGGATCTTCCCGGACCGGGGCACGAACCCGTGTCCCCTGCATCGGCAGGTGGACTCTCAACCACTGCGCCACCAGGGGAGCCCCATGAAGTATTCTTAATGAATGTTTGGTAAACATGAGTTCATTCTTTCAGTCATAAACAAGGTTTATTAAATTATAATAAAGTAGTGGAGCTAATTAAATATATGGTAAACAAACAAACAGAAAGCAGTTACAAAAACATTCATGAGCTTTGTTTATCAAGAAAACAAAATCTGATTATAAAGTAAATGATTCTGTTCAAAATAAGGTAAGAGTATATTTTTCCTACATGTTGGCAAATACCTGGGCACTTCATGGAATTTTTGTTTTCTTTTGGCTCCCTGGCACTGAATTCTCAATTATTCTTTCAGCCCATTACACATTTTATCTGAGTCGTACAGCCAAGTTGAACGAAGATACATTATTTTAGGTATGTTCTGAGAAAAATCTGTAAATCAGTTTGGCTAACATTTAAAAAAATTGATTTTCACAGTTATGTGCTAGATCACCAAAGCACTTTATATTTTCTCAAATACTCATTTAATGCAACAGAAGTTATTGTTTGTTCTATAAACTCTATCTCCAAAAGTTTTTGATTGTTATTACTGTAAATAGGGATTTGGTGGAGATACAGAATAAATCTGAGCTTTCTTCTTTCTTGTCTACAGGTTTAGGAGTGGAGAATGATGGCCTGATGACCCAGCCTGGGGGCTGGCTAGAACCCAGGTGGTATCCAGAGAGAAGCAATGTCAACAGTATATAGATTTGTGTTACTAGCACCGGGGAGTTCACCACAGAATTTTCCATCTTGCTGGCTGTGTCATACCACTTTCCTATTCTTTTAGGGTCAGAATTTCTCAGTTGCTTTTGCTGCCCATTGCACATAATATGTGTGCTTCAAGGCCAAGTTGGAATTACATACTTTTCCCTTCAGCTAACTTTAGAGAAAGATATATAAATTGTCTTGACTAATATTTAAAGACATTTATTCCCACATTTAGATATTTTTCGTAGGTGGTTTCTGCCCTTGTATTTTCCCTCCTACAAATAATACAAATTAATTTTATAATGAGGTGGAAAGGTCAATATGTCTTTTTTTTTTACAAAGGTTTGCTATGCTTTTACGACGTGTTCCAAAAAAAAAAAAATCCAACAACTTGCAAACTCTTTTACTATACCACATTATTTAATATTTTGTTTAAGAAAAGATAAGCTAACAGTACCAAAACTATTTTACTATATCAGAGTCTTTTCATTTTTTTCCTGCTTTGTTATGATGTCTATGAAGAAAATGAGTATCTAATGAAACATTATTTCACCGAAACCCAAGTCAGCCGGACGGGTGGACAGCCCAGTGGAGTCATCCTGTAACTCAGAGGTTTTGAAATAGAGCTTTAGAGCATCTTCAGATTGTCATGGGAAAAGGGGGGAGGATCTAAATTCATCATAAAAGAATTCTAAGGATTAAAAAATACATTTTGAAGGCCACTGATTTAGTAGACTGTACACCTGGGGAGATGAATACACTACAGTGCAGGCATACCTTGTTTTAAAATGCCAAATAGGCATGAATTTCTAAAATTAATGAAGTAACTTTCAAATCAAATCATATTTTAATACCATGTGTCATTTCAAAGAAGTTTTTGATAGTCTTTTTTAGAATTAAAAAAATAGATTATTTGAAGATAACTTTTTATGGACTTTCAAGTAATTGAGTTGTGTAAATCAGTGAACTTCTGTTAACTAATGGACCGTTTGCTGAGTTCCAAATTGATTTTTTTTCTCATTGAGATGAGATACTATATCTAGATCATCTTCTGTATTTTTAAATCCTTATTTGAAGCTACTGTTATCTATGGGATGATTATACTTCATCAAACTATTTTTAAAAAGAAACTCCCAAAAATTGGCTAATAACATGCTTATAAGGAGTACTTTTAATGTGAAAGCAAATAAATAACTGTCTGTAAAGCCAAGTTTTATCATTCAATGAAAATCTTCTAAGGATTTTGAAAATTGCAGCAAATGATAAAATGAATCAATGTTTTTAAAGATCATTTATAGAATTTTTAGCATCACAGCATAATATCTGTATATGAGAAACTGATAGGCTTCCCTTACAGCACTTTTTGCTGCCATGGGCATCTTCTGTCTCACCTCTCATCAATATTCTCCTAATGTGAAGAGCAAGGAGGTGAGTGACCCAGAGGGAAAGAGGCGACCTGGTGAGCTCTTCAGTCCTTGGAGCACCTGTTATCCATGGATTTCAAAGCACTTAATCCTATTTGATGGTCCTGTGAGTTAAGAAGTGTTTTACTACTTGGCTGTGAGCTTGTCATAGGTCTCTAGTACATTATTGGAAAATACAACCCCAAGGCTATTTTCCTGACTCCTGGGTCAATGTTCAGGTCAAGAGATGACACTTGAGCCTTGGCTGACAGAGGGATTGTGTGATGATGGTTAACACTGGTAGTAATTGATCTTGTTTCCTGTTTATCCATATGCACAAAGCCTGCATAATTAAATATCCCCACACGGCATGATCCCTGTGGATGGATAATTATGAACTCCTCCTATGGAAATATGAAAAATTTAAGGAACACATGATTTTGCTATGAACAATAGAAGACAAAGAAAATAATTGAATAATTAAAAAAGCCTTGAGATAAAATATAATTTGGGGGACCTACGTTAAGGCATAAACCACTTACAAGATATTTATAGACTATGACTTTGTAAAGCAACTTTGCATTTGACTGTATTTATTAGTGAATGGGAATTTATTTCCCTATATTGAATGAGAATTTCTTGGCAGGCAAACTGTGCACAAGCTACAATGAGCTTCAATGAAGTGCTTTCACATTCCCTTCCCACTGAGTTGAAAGCCTTCTTATATTCTCTCAAGTGTGTTTCTTTCCCATGGAGGATGGCTTTGTTGAAAATTGCTTCCTCTTCTCTTGATTATTGAATCAGATATTATATTCAGGTCTTCAATACTTTATAGAATGTTGGCAAAAAGTGAAATATAATGAGTGTGATTCTTTCTTATATTTTGAAGGCTATGTAGATTCAGCTCTAAAGAATTTAGTGGGGCAAAGCCAGGATTGGAAGAGGGATATTATTTAACTGAATTTTCCCTTTCTTTACAACTGTTCCCTCCACCATTATGATACTCTTCCTTTCCAGCATTTTCTTTATATGTCAATAGCCAGACTCAGCCTTCAGCACCTCTATGTCTCTTTTGAGTATAACCATTTGCTCTGACCCAGAGGATTCAGGTACACCAAAGGTAATTTGCTATAATTCTGCCAAACGATGTCATAGTCTAGACTTTTATTTCCATTTTCTTCCTTCTTTATTCACCATTGATATTAACCTGGCCTTAGAATGTTGTTAATCTACTAAGAAGAAAAAATCAGAATGAAGTTAAAACACCCAAGATGAATATAAAAATGTGTTACCTTTTTCACACTTCAATTCAAAATGTTAAAGGATTGAAAAAGTCCTTAACTTTTAATATACTTCAGCTTTGCCACTTCATAATTTTACTGTAGATCATAAAAAATATGGACTAACTCTCGTCACAGTTATACTCTAATATTTTTGCCTTTTTGGGTAGGCATCCTATAATCATTTCACTCTATCCATTCATGAACAGTTGAGTATAGTTCTTAGGTCATAAACTCTGAAGCCAAGGTTTTTCATCTATAAAATGAAGATAGTGTTGTGTTAAATGAGTTTATAAATATAGTGCTTGGCACACAGCAAAACTATGTAAGTGTTTTCTTCTATTGTTATTCATTCATTATCAAAGATTTATTGAGCTCTCACTATGTGCCATAATGGTGACTTTGTAATGCTAACAGTATTGGAGGTCAGATAGTAATTCAATAATCAAATAAATAGAATTCCAAATTGTGATAAGCATGCCAGTTAAAATGCAGGAAAGTAAGAAATACAGTTGATGGAAAATAAGATGGAAAAATATGGGAATTTGATTTCTTTTGGAGGGAATACTAAGTCTTCAGTGAAGAAGAAACATTTGAACTGAGATCTAAAGGGTTATAAGATTTCATCAGTTTAGAGTGGGAACACTGTTCTAGAAAGAGAACTTGTCAAAGTTAGAGAGGGGGTTGAAGGTCATGAGGATTTGAAGGAATTGAGAAGCCAAATTTGGGGATGCGTTGTCCATGTGGCTTTTCAAATCTCCTAGAGTGATGGCAGAAATTGTTATGAGTAAAGAAATTGTGTCAAGTGCCAAGATTTCAACAAATGTGATGGCTGGGTGATGGCGCAGGGGGTGGGAGGAGAGGGTGGTGGCTGATGTGATTGTGAGAATAATATAGTAAAAACAGAATGAGCTTCAAAAAAGTAGAGTTTTGTTATAAAGGCATAAGGGAATGATTGTCTAGAGATATTTACACGAACAGTTCATAAAGAAAAAAGCAATTTTGTAACCACTTTTTAAAGAGAGTATGTTTTTCATGATTTTCTCATAATTTGTCATTAAAATACATTCTTTTGATTTTCACATAATTAAAGGTGGAATGTCAGTTTTGGCTTAAGGCCTAAAATGTCCTTTTAAAACTTGCCTGCTTTTGGAAATTTCAGTATTATTTCAAGAGCTTTGCTTTATACATAAACATAAATATACACACACACAAGAAATGTAGAAATTGTAAGTAGAAACACCATCATATAAATTATCAAATGGTACCAGATATTTGATAGTATATTGATAGACTGTAAGTATTTAAAGATTAGGAAAATATGTTAGGGTAAACTATGTTTACTAGAATAATTAAAAAACACAGAGGAAAGATATGATGAACTAAGTGTGTGTTAAAATAGTTTCATACAACTTTATCCATGCTCCTACATTAGAAATGTGGCTTAATCACCCATAAGAAATTACCAGCTTCTCTGTTCGTGAAGCATGACATTTCAGTTGCACAGCCAATAAAAGAATTACATGAAGAGACTGAAATGATTTACTGTATGGAAAGCATCAAGACCAAGGTTACCATGGTGAACTACCTTTCTGCACACTCAAGGTCAAGTGAGAGTGACCTATCAATGGGCAACCTTCTGTTGTAACCTAGTATGGAATTGCTGTTACAACTGTGAGTTGGTTTCCTTCTTAAATAATGATGACTGGACCTGGTACCATTATTTACCTATGTTAAATTTGAATTTGCAATTTAAAAACTGACATTATTGTTAGGAGATTATTAGAAGAGTATTGGTGTTTTTTAGAACCTCATAAATTGCAGCTGTGCACTGTAATCATTTCCAGAAAATGTGGGTAAGTTAGGAAATGTTTACACATTTTAAATATAACTTGAAAGAGAGTCCAGTTGTATTGTAGTTTTTAATGTTTAACCAGAATCATCTTTATTGTAAATCCTATCTTTATTCCATTGGGAGGGTGAGAGAGAAAGTATAAATATTGTATGCATATTATAAAATATTGTTATGTATAATTAATACTTTAAAATATGTCCAAAATTCTGGGAAGTTCATATATTGTTTTTTTTCAGATATGTTTTGTTGATGCATACAAATAAGACTATACTAATAAATGTCTCTTGAATTACACATGGTGTAAGAAAATGAAAGCCTTTGAGTTATGAATCTTGGATTTAAAGAGGCAATCATCAAATATTTAAGATGAAAATGCAGAAACACATGCTTGCTGTCATGTGCAAGTTTGGAGAATGTTATGACAAGGTTTTTAAAACATTGTAGTTGGAGTATTTTTATGAAAATAATCATTAATTCAAACAGACATTCATATCTGGCAACCTACATTTTAATCGTGATTTTCTGGCTGCATGAGAAAATAGGTAAAGCCATGAAAGAATGGGTGAAATATATAGCAGTCTTGTTTAAATTATACATTATAAGGCATACATATCTGTATGTTGTCATATTATGCATTAAATTTAATGCATAAATCAGATTGTTATAACTCTGATGTCGCCAAAAGGCACAAAATATGACAAACAGGAATAGGCATGTAGATATTATCATATTCAATAATTCAATGAGCATTTGTTTTATGTAAATTAACTTTCTTTAATAAAAATTATACTCATTTATTACACCACTTCCATAAGATAATTAAAAATGTCTTTTTTTCTGTAGAAAATCATTACAAAATGTGAATAATGCATTTGTTTAATATCTATATAAATAAGATCTTACCATCAGAATAGTTGCAGAAATAAAAGCATTATTGATTTCTGTAATAATTTTTATAATATTGCTATACTGCAATACTGAAGCTGCTAATCTTATTTTTGTGAAGAACTCTATGCATTAAAAACAGTGTTTAAACTTTTGAAAGTAAACAATCTTAGTTTTTGTAGGACCTGTTAATGTACAATTTGTAGAAAGTATACTTTTGGGAGTAAACAGAAAGTACTTAGTGAGCAACTTAGCACAAAAGTTGAATTCCTCCTTTCAGTACTATATTCTCATACCGATTAAAATAATATTGAAACTCTTGGGTTTTACATGTAACTTTCCCAAAATCAGTGGGAGTCACACTGGGCATAAAGGATTTAATAAACTCCCAAATGGCTGACATAAAACGATAAGTAAGTTATAAAATACCACTTTAAATGACAACAAATTAGAATATTGCAAAATTCACTGCTTATATTTCTTGTGCAAAAATATGATGCAGCATTCTCTAATGGAAGGTATAGTTCTCGTCATTTTTGTTACATCATCATATTTTAATGGCTTATTTACATCATATTACTATATACATGCAACTTTATCATCTGAAGCATGCTACAGTTTCTGACTGAGCCCTGTAAATATTCATTTAAAAAAGTGGGCATGTCTTTTAGATGCTTAAAGTTTTACAATATTGTAATGGCTGGATATGCTCATAAACTTTTCAACCTAGTTTAAACAAACTAGAATTCACCCTTAAGAAAAGACTGATAAAGGTAGCTTGTAGAAAAATGAAGAAAATTCCACATAAACTTTAGCTAGCAAACTTAAGAATCAAAATACAGAGCATTTAATGTACACTAATTAGCTGTATGTGTTCTATGTTAGCAATTAGCTGTATGTGTTCTATGTTAACAATGGGAACTCTATAGAGTTGTTAGGTTGAACCACATGAAATTTCCAACATTTGAACTTTTTTTGGTTCAAAGAATGGTAGTTTCATATAGTTCAACATAAGATAATATGTATATTGCTCATGATCACATAAAATCCTTCCCCATATACACTGTACCTTTATATGACACACTGTTAATCAATGATTTGTGCAATCAACAAGTTCTTAAGGAATAGATTTCATGATGTACTAGAAAGGAAACTGAACTAGGAATTTATATTCTAGCCATGCCTCTACCACTCACTCACTGAACACTTTTAGGCCAGCCACATAATTTCTCTGAGTCTTGGTTTTCTTATTTGTAGTATGAAGATGTCACATAGACTGCTTCAGATCACAAGGAACAGACATAAGAGGTGGCTCAAACATAAGAGGCTGCTTAGTCTCAGAGAGCAAGAAATCTGGAAAAGTTTCACAGTTGCTTCAGATACCCAACAATGTCATTAAAAGCCCAGATGTTTTGGTCTTTCCTCTCTATTTGATTCTCTGAGTGTTTTGGACTCAGTATCTCCTGCTCCGAATTGCCAGATGGTTATAGCAGCATGATTTCTTCACTTAGCAATGTCCACAGGGCACATATCTGTGCATATTGTGACCTTTTATAAGAGCAAAGAAAACCTTTTCTAGAAGACTCTGCTAACATCACCTCAAATCTTATTGTCCAGAATTTTATTGCATGCCCATACCTAAACCAAACACAGGAGGAGAATATCATCTTTATCCTGGATTAATTAAAGGGCAGTTTCCTTGAGTTCATGGATGCAAAGATGGTGAGCAATTCCTATAAAAATGTATAGAAAAAATTGGAAAGTAAAGAAATTAAATTTAAATATTTGTCTACAATCTGTAACAGAGTACTGACAAAATTGGGTACATAAAGGCAAAATGATACAGAAATAATTCATGTGTAAACATGTACAATAAATAAATGCAGTTATTTAAAAATACAGTTATTAATCATGGTAAGTAAAGAGTTGCATAATTGTATGTGATGATATGAGAATGTGGGAAAACTTTAAATTAATGAATAAGATATTTAGGAGAATAACGGGATTTCAAGAACATTTGGCTAAGTGCTGAATTTTCTGTAATTTTAAGAATTTTTTTAAAAGTTCTTGGATAAAACTTGAGTTGAATAAATGTCTAATAGTAAATTTAAAACTCATTGGGTTTACTGACTTTTGCTTTAAGAAACTAACTTCTACAGAAGTCCAAATCACAACTATCCTGAAGACGATATAATGAAAATACAACTGGACTTTTGACATTTATTTCCAACAGCTTCAGAGATAAGAGTCTGTCAGCTGTGGGGAAATGTTTTTCTGAATTATATAAAGAAAAATGAAATGTAAATATATAAAATATTTAGGAATAGCATATTTAATATTTTAGGTTGTACCAGTGCAAAAGAAAAGCATGAGAAACAAAAAAAAGTGCATCAGTATTTTGATTAAAATTATAGTTTAATATAAATTTGCTTTAAAAAATGGAATGGGAGGGGCTTCCCTGGTGGTGCAGTGGTTGAGTCCGCCTGCCGATGCAGGGGACACGGGTTTGTGCCCCGGTCTGGGAAGATCCCACATGCCGCGGAGCGGCTGGGCCTGTGAGCCATGGCCGCTGAGCCTGCGCATCCGGAGCCTGTGCTCCGCAACGGGAGAGGCCACAAGAGTGAGAGGCCCGCGTACCGCAAAAAAAAACACAAAAAACAAAAAACAAACCCCAAAACTACTGCAAAAGATCTTCTACAATTAAAGACATAAAGAAGGAACCAAAATCAGATCGTAGGAGGGGTGGACTTGCAATATAATCACGTCTCACATCCCAAGTGGGAGACCCACAAATTAGAGAATAATTATATTTCAGAGGTTCTCCCACAGGAGTGAGAATTCTGACACCCAAGCTGGGCTCCCCAGCACAAGGGTCCTGCACCAGATGACCTCCCAGAGCATTTAGCTTTGAAGGCCAGTGAGGCTTGATGTGGGGAATCTCTGAAGGACTTAAAGAAATAGAGACTTCACTCTTAAAGGGCACACACAAAAGTTCATGTACACTAGGACCCAGGGCAAAAGCAATAATTTGATAGGAGCTGGAGCCTGACCTAGCTGCTGGTTTTGGAGAGTCTCCTGGAGATGTGGGCCATGGCTGTGGCTCACCCTGGGGACATAGACACTGGCGGCAGTCATAGTTGGGAGCTCATTCTACTGTGTGGAAACCAGTGCTCATCAGTACCATTGTGGGATCCTCCCTCAAGCTCATTAGCTCCAAGAGCTGACCCCACCCAACAGCCAGTGCTGGGACGCTGAGCTCAGGGCAAACAATTAACTGGGTGGGGACACAGCCCCACCCATCGGCAGACAGGTTGTCTAAGGACTTCCTGAGACCACAGCTGCTTCTAGACACACCTCTACACATGGCCCTGTCCACCAAGACCTACCAGTGGGCAGGAATCAGCTCTGCCCTCCAGGAAGCCTGCACTAGCCTCTAGACAGCCTCACCCACCAGGGTACAGACATCAGATGCAAGAAAACCACAATTCTGCAGCCTGTAGATCCGGCCTGCACACAGCAGGCCAGACCCTACCCTGGTACCAACTGGGTCCCAGCACTGCCTGCTAGCAGGCCATCACAAGTTTTGGGACAACCCAGACCCCATACCAAGCTGTGTCAGGAACTGACCCCTACCACCAGTGATCTGACACCAGCTCTGTGATCCCTGGGTCCCACATCCTCCAGAATGTTGCTCTGCCTGCCAGTAGTCTGGCACTAACCCAGGACCTGGCTTCACCCACCAGTAGGGGGCAACAGCTTAAGAGTCTTCTAGACCCTGATTCTGCCCACCAGTGAGCCAGCACTAGTCCCAGGGCCCCCTGGGTTTCTTCAGTCAGCCACGTTATGACCAGGCCCTGCTAACCAGTAGCCAACAGGATTTACACAAGGCAGGGTCTGGCAACCAACCAGGCCAGGGGCCAACCAAATCTACCAGACCACCCACATAGTCAGCCCGCCACAAGAGAAGGACCCATGCAGCCCTCTTAGGGGGAAGCCCTAGAGAATATAGCTTGGGTGATGAGAGCGGAGCACACTGCCAGGACTCATAGAACTTCTTCTACAGAAGGACACTTCTCCAAGGTCAAAAAACATAACTAACCTACCACATACATAAAAATACAAATAAAAACTTAGACAAAGTGAGGTAGCAGATGAATATGTTCCAGACAAAAAAACAAGCTAAAACCCAGAAGATGAACTAAGTGAAGTGGAAATAGGGGATCTACCCAAGAAAGAGTTCAGAATAATGATTGTAAAGATGATGAAAGAACTCAGGAGGAGAATGGATGCACAGAGCACAAAGTTAGAAGTTTTTAACAAAGACTTAGGAAATATAAAGAGCAACCAAACAGAGATGAAGAATACAATAACTGAAATGAAAAATTCACTAGAAGGAATCAACAGTAGATTAAATGATACAGAGAAACAGATCAGTAAGCTGGAAGATAGAGTAGTGAAAATCACTGCCACTAAACAGAAAAAAGAATGAGAAGAAATGAGCACAGTTTAAGAGGCCTCTGGGACAACATCAAGTACATTAATATTTGCATTACAGGGGTCCCAGAAGGAGAAGAGAGAGAGAAAGGAGCTGAGAACACATTTGAGAATATAATAGCTGAAAACTTCCCTAACCTGAGAAAGGAAACAGTCACCCAAGTCCAGGAAGTGCAGAGAGTCCTATACAGGATGAACCCAAAGAGGAACACACCAAGACACATTGTAATTAAAATGACAAAAAATAAAGATAAAGAGAAAATATTAAAAGCAACAAGGGAAAATCAACAAATAACCGACAAGGAAACTCTCATAAGGCTATCAGCTGATCTTTTCAGCAGAAACTCTGTAGGACAGAAGGGAGTGGCACGGTATATTTAAAATGATGAAAGGGGAAAACCTACAACCAAAAATACTCTACCCAGCAAGGCTTTCCTTCAGATTTGATGGAGAGATCAAAAGATTTACAGACCAGTGATAGCTAAGGGTTCGGCACCACCAAACCAGCTTTACAACAAATATTAAAAGAACTTCTTTATGCAAAAAAAGAAATGGCCACAACTAGAAACAAGAAAATTATGAAAGGAAAAAGCTCACCAGTAAAGGCAAACATACAGTAAAGTTAAGAAATCATCCACACACAAAGCTAGTAGGGAGGTTAAAAGACAAAAGTAGTAAAATAACCTATATCCACAATAAGCAGTTAAGGGATACACAAAACAATTCGATGTAAAATACAATATCAAAAAAAATGGAATAACTTTATTTTTAAGAGGTTATTTTGTAAGAAATGGTGCCTTTCAGGTGTTAATATCTGAAACACAGAAGGTAGGAGTATAAAATGAATTAAATGGCAAGGTTAGGGTTAGCCATTAGTTGCTTCTTTTATGCAATAACCAAAGGAGAAGCTCAACAGTCACATGGAATATAATTAAAGTTACTTTAAGTCAGCAGATTCCTATATTAGACATGGTTGGAGAACTTCAGTTACAATTGAATTGTTAAGAACAGTTTTTAGAATGCTCTGACTTCACTGACATATGGTATAGTTTCTTTACATCAAAATCTTTTTTTTTTTGTAAATAACGTACTAAGATTTTTAAATGTACTTTAAATTTTTAAAGAGTCATCTTGCTAAGAATAAATGTTAATTATCCATCTTAAAAGACAGCAGAGTATGTATAAGTCTAATCGACATAATCCACTTGTCATTTGAATCTGGTATTGTATAATTGAATGAATGTATGAATGAAATGAAATGAAACAAATGTCATTGTTTTATTCATTCATCCTACAGACATATATTGACTGCATGCTCTGAATGAATCATCTGACAATGTGTTGTGGGTAATACAAAGCAGAAAAAAGATGTTAAATAAAATAGATTTTTAAAAATACCCATATAAGACAGTATGGGGTAAATGCTGTATGGAATAAAGCAATGAATCCTAATACCACCCATGGGTAGATTTTACCTGTGATGAACTTTCAAGAGTCTAGAATAAAGAAAGTAAAATTGATTATCATGTGGTATACATGTTGGTGTAAAATTATAAACTGTTTATTTCAATCTGCAATTATGTTCCTTCTACATTTTTGTAGTTAAAATATCCTATCTTAAATAAAATTATGACTTTTAAAGTTATTCTTTCCTGATAAAATTAAATATTGGATATACCAGCCTCTGAATTTATTTTAATGACTTTTCGCAGTATGAAATTTGAGAATTGGAACAACTGATACAGACCAAGAACTAAGGGACTGAGTATAGAAAATTCAGTTTGAATGAAATAATGAAATTACCCTGTGCAAAAGAAACTAGGAAATTTCCTATTTGCTATATCCTGCCCTCCTTTTCATATACTCAATTCTGGGAATAGACTATTCTTCCATAAAATGCAGGCAAGAGATGTCCGTGCACGTTTGTATGCATGTTTCAGAGTAGAGTGGGGTGAGTGTGAAGAAGGTGTTGGCAATTAAATGTTTGGATTGCAAAATGCTACTCTTCATACAACACAAAGAGAAAGAACTGATATGGAAATAATTGAGTCTGTATTCTCAACATATTGGGAGTTAAATTTTCATAGAGAAGTATATATATATGATACATGTATATATATATATGTATATAAAATCTGCTGTCATTTTATTGAATTAAGCATATGTTGAGATATCAAGATTTTTTTTTTAAGGGTAACATATGCTTAGTAAGAACGCTGGTTATGCCATGAAGCATAGGTACAACAGGCCCATTCTTCTTAAAAAGCTTCACTTGATGTATTAGCTGAGACAGCACCATAAAGTAATCTGTGCAGTCGCTGCATACTGCCTGAGAATATTTGGCTTTCTTAATTGATTAATGTAGCCTATATATATACATTTTTATTTCCAGTCTTAAGGGGAAAATATTTTTTTGGTGTTATTTGGACAATTCTCTTCTGAAAATGTCTCTTTGAGGGTACAAATGGAAACAATGTGAAACTGGACAGAAGGCTGGCATACTAATAATACAATTATTTATAAATAAATAATAAAGTTAGCATCATTAATTGCTATCAATTTGGTAACAACTTACTGTGTTTTGCAAACAAGAAATAGACATTCAGCAGCTTGTACAATGTCACATAGATAGAACATGGGTCCTGAGTAACTGACTTTAGCAAAAAGAAATCACACAGTCTAAATCTTCTTTTGAAAAAAAATGTAGTCTGTACTTGGAAATCTCTAAGATTCATTTTGAGGTTGCAAAGTTTCAATTCTTAATTTTTGCTTCCAAAAGCTTTCTTTCCAATTTTCTTTGGAGATATGACCTTTTGCTCACCACGCAACAAAGTTAAGTAGGCTCATATTTTGCATGCTGATTTGAAATTCTAATTTCCATGTATTGCATCTGAAGGTAGAAGGGATACAAATGGTGAATGAGTTTGATCAAATTTCTGGATTGTTTACAGAACAGCGTCTAGGGAAATAAACTTTCATAGCCTGTGGGGCAATACATGTCAAAAATTAATACTTTAAAATAAGTTACAGCAAGAGTATTAAAGACCATTGTATATGTAGTTGGGAGAACAAAGCTCTACTTTGATTTTGTTGTAGAAAGAAGAAAAATAAATGTTTCCCTTCAGATTATAAGGATCAGTGAGTGGAGTGTGACATAGTACAAAGTGCAGAAATAATTTTTATTTTTTATTTAACTTATTTATTTAAATTTATTTATATTTTATTTGGGGCTGCATTGGATCTTCATTGCTGCACGTGAACTTCCTCTAGTTGCAGCAAGCGGGGCTACTTTTTTCGATGTGGTGCACTGGCTTCTCAGTGCGGTGGCTTCTCTTATTGCAGTATGCAGGCCCTAGGCACACGGGCTTCAGTAATTGTGGCTTGTGGCCTCTAGAGCGCAGGCTTAGTAGTTGTGGCGCACAGGCTTAGTTGCTCCGCGGGCATGTGGGATCTTCTGGGACCAGGGCTCCAACCTGTGTCCCCTGCACTGGTGAGCGGATTCTTAACCACTGTGCCACTAGGGAAGTCCTCCAGAAAGAATTTTTAACCTGCAAGGTTTGCCTAGTTTCTCCTCTATGTAAATAAAGGAAGTCATTGAGGCAACTGGTTCGATGATATGGCAAAACTGTTATGGACCTTATTAGTCACATATCAGCTGGTGTTCTACCAGCAGAGGAAACTGAAACCATGCTTCAAAATAATGTAAAGTACTACCTATGATTGGGGCAAGGGAATCCCAGCAGATGATGTGTATAGAACTACATACCTTTTCCTTAAATATTTCCTCTACATTACCTCTAAAAATCGTGGTCTGTTTTTGGAAGTGTGTGTGTGTGTGTGTGTGTGTGTGTGTGTGCGTGCGTGCGCACACCCAAAGTCCCCAATAAAGGTAAGGTGAGGTAACTAAGAGGTAGAATAAAGAGGGGAGAGAAAAAGGAAGTATATTTTTGCTGTTTTTCCCATTTGTTTAATAGCAGGAAGTCAACACCTGCCAAAAAAGATCATTCTTTGAAAGAGGTTTAAGTAATTTTTATAAGGTCAAGGTCTATAAGATGTCCATTTTGTGGTGTAAATGTAATGCCCGTGATTATTTAAACTTAGATCTCTATTTAACTGGATTTCTTGTTTACCGTATAGTCTCTTTTTACTATGATTTATGAATTCTAGAGTTTTGAAAGTTTTTTTTTTTTTTTTTTTTTTTTGGCGGTACGCGGACCTCTCACTGTTGTGGCCTCTCCCGTCGTGGAGCACAGGCTCCGGACGTGCAGGCCCAGTGGTCATGGCTCACGGGCCCAGCCGCTCCGCGGCATGTGGAATCTTCCCGGACCGGGGCACGAACCCGTGTCCCCTGCATCGGCAGGCGGACTCTCAACCACTGCGCCAGCAGGGAAGCCCCGAGTTTTGATTTATCTTTCTGCTGAAAAAATATTTATGATCCATTAGCTTTTTTCTTCTTTTTATCTTTGGATTTATCTGTGCTCTATTCACTGGACTCTAGGTTCTTCTCTATTTGAGAATATCTATCCACCACCTTTGGACTTGAAGGTCAACTTCGGAAGGCATGAAATTCTTTGTTCACACTTTCCCTCTGAACTTGGGTGTCCTCATGCTCTTCTACATTGTGGCACTCCCTGGATGCTGCTGTGGAGACATCTGGCACCCAATTCATCTTTTCCTCTTGTGGATGACTTTCTCTTACTGTCTGGATGTCTAGATGAGTCTTTATTCTTGAAGCTTGATGACTTCGAGAAGATATGCCTTGGTAAGAGTATTCTGTATCAATTTTTCCTGGACTTTGTCCACTTCTCAGGGCAAATTCAAGTTCTTCTTTATTTCAGAAAAATGTATTCTCATATATAATTAAATGTATATATCAAACTGTATGTGTTTTCTTATTTAGAGACACCCAGAATACATATTTGGGTTTCCTTTTTCTGACTTCTATATATGTAATCTTCATAATTATAGTTTTCAACGAAGGCTGTATGGAAAATGTTATACTGAAAACTATGTCTCTGCTTATATTAGGGCAATCTTTCCAGCTACACACTGGATCATGTTACTTGCTCACTCATTAGCTTCCAACAGCTCACCACCCTCCTTGGGATAGATCTGAAATTTTTAACACAAACCCGACATCTCCTTTTCTAGGCTTATCTCACAATATTCTCTGCAAGATAGCTACACAAGTCCCATTACTTATGGATGCTCACATATGCTATGATCCTTTTTCTTTGGTCTCTGAATATTTACAACTGTATATCAGATACACTTTTCCTGTTTCAAGTTTCAGTATAATTTTTATTTTGAGAAATTTTTAAAAGCACAGCAACTTCAGAAACAATATGGTGTTTGCATTCTTCACACAGAATTAGCTATTTCATCATACTGCTTAAATATTGCTTTAATAGATAAAATAAAAATTACAGACAAAGATGATACTCCATTTTTCCTCAGTCACACACCAGTCTGATACCCCGCCTTCCTTCTTTCTTTCCCATTTGCATGCATCCTTGATAATTAATTTGTTTTGCATCCTGTCAGCCCTTTAAATGTGTGTGTGTGTGTGTGTGTGTGTGTGTGTGTGTGTGTGTAACCAAGGATACATGCAGTAGTGCTTTGCTTTATAAAAATTAAATAAATGATATCTAATTATATAAAACCCTGCAAATTACTTTATTAAATCAAATTATGTTTTTGAGATTTACTGATAATATCTTATTTCTCTTTAACTTTTATTTTATTTATTTATTTTTAAACCTGTTTAAAATCTGGGAAAACTACATTTAGGTCTCAAAATGCTTAATATCATTATAATAAACTTTAGTTGGCCACTTTACCATCACTACAGGATTCTATTAAAATAAACGATTTACTCTTTTAAATGACTCCCCTTCATCTCTGAAAAAGTACTTTAAGAACAGTAGAATATATCTAAGACTATCACCTGTACATTGTTTCTTAAAATTTTAACTTAAAATGAAGTTTATTTTTCATGTAAAAGAAGATTTAAAATCACTGAAAGCAAAATTGAAACCAAATTCTAGAACTTAGGGAGGAAATGGTTAAATTAACAGATAAACTCCTTTTTAATAATTTCTTCTGGTCTTTTGTTTTGTCTTATTTAATTGTGTTCCACTGAAGATTCATCTGGGTGTATGTGTGAAGAAATAGAAATTATTTTTGCAATTGCAGAGACCTGCATGTATGCGATACACACCCTTACTGAGTTTGTACATTATTTCTGCAGTGAGAAAAGAGTGAGCTCAAGTCATATCTAATTAAAAATGAAACTCCCCAAAGAAATATGCATAGTATTAAATTCTAGTTTTTCATAAGTGTAATGAAAATTAAATAACTAAATTAGTATATACACTCTGGATTTCATCTACCCAACAAAATAATTGTTTTTCTCTTTATTACTTTAGTAATCAGTCTCTAGTAAGTGACTGACCTACTATATCAATGAAGTATATACTTGAAGTTTTATTTTTTCTGCAATGAACTGTTGTGGTTTTATGCTAACTCAGTGCCCCTCACCTACTCTGTCCAATGAAGATATTGATGTTGAGGGAAAATTTGGAAGATTCCAGTACCAGTATCAGTTGTCACATCCACAAGGCTTTCAGGTAGCTAGTAAAGTGAATTCCTCCAAACACTGCAACAGGGTCTTTACTTCTCAGTACCCCTAGGATAAGAACTCTATTGTCAGAATCACATCTTCTATTTGCATGCTCTATTATCCTAAGATAGTAGTTTGGTCAATGTAGAGATTAGGGGTACCATGTTTATTGTTTTGCAGCTTTTATCTATAGGTTTAATATCTTTTATTCAATGGCTTAGACCAGAGTTTCTCAGCCTTAGCACTGTTGCTATTTTGGACTGGATAATACTTTGTTGTAGGTGTTGGGAAGGGAAAGGGGATTGTCCTGTGTTTAATAGGATGTTTATCAGAGTCTCTGACTTTACTCACTAGATACCAGTAACACCTCCTCACTCCCAGTCATGACCAACAAAATGTCTTTGGACATTACCCAATGACTCTTGGAAAGGAAAGGGAGGCAATGGTGGGTCCAGTTGAGAACCACAGTCCTACACAGAACTACTGTCTTCTACTATCTCTAGACTTAGTCTTCCATGGTTGGACAAAATTCATATTTGGGATACACTTCAACTTGATCTTTGAGGCCAGGTTACTTGTATTGATTAAGGCTAAGTTTATATGCAGAAGTGTATCATTTTATTTTATATTTTATTTGAAATGAAAAAAAATGTGAAGTATATTTTTCTATTCTTGAGTCCAGCTTTCAAAAAGTTAAACTCTTTTAGCTGCTTCTTTTGGTATTTCCCTTCATAGTTCCAAAATCAGAAGAAGGGTGCTGCATGCGATAGTACTAAAAATATATGGCTTTTGTTTCTTGGAAATAGTGGAGCAGTGAGAACACAACTGTTAGAGGTTGGAAATGTGGCCAGGGAATTCTTGCCTGTGATATATTGAAAGACAGATAAACAATGGACTACATAAGATCTAGAAAATATTGATAATGTTGCCCGTGGTCTCAAATATTTTTTATATAGAGAAGGTGAAATATAAGTAAGCCTATCTGTAAAGATTTCTCTGCATGCAGCTTGCAATATTAGCTGAGTGAGAGTCAGATATATTGGTATCTCAAATGTTTAAAAAGGAAAACAACAGCTGATGGATTCTGTTTCTCTAACTGAAGCAAGTATATAGCTCAGCCAGTAATATGTGCTCAAAGATCATAGGGGTGGGGCTGACTTCTCATTCAAGCCTATTGTTTCACAAGAGTGGGAGATGGGCAGAATTCAGAGTCCAGTAAATAAAAGATCTAAGTTATTCAATTTATAAACTATTGACTATATCTAGAGGGAATATGGTCTGTGTTTACTTCAATACAGAACTGACCAGAAGCAAAGTGATTTAATTCCCATTAAGTTTTAGAGGCAATTAGATTGCCTGAGAAACCACAAGCTTGATTTACAGCAGCTGGCATCAGATCACCTCTAAAACAACCTCCAGACCTCCAAATTCCACAGCAGAAAAAGTGCTATAAAAATAGTGCAGCATCTAAGGGACACAGTGCAATGCCAACCATAGTCAAGTTGCTGCTCAATAGACTAATCGAGAAACTTCCTCCACTGACAAGGAATAGTACTTTGGTGATTCCTGTTAGCAGGATTTGAAAATGCTGTGGCTAACCTATTCTTCCATTTTTCAAACAGAAGGTTTAATTTTTGAAATCTTATTTCTACTTTACATAGACTGGTGAGTTGTCTTTTATGCTGGGACCATTGGTTCATGTGGAGCCATATCTAGACCTAAAGGAGAGGATTGCATATCATACTGGGATCCTGGATTTTGTTCCGAGTGCATTGACAGGATTGAATTTAGGAGCTGCTTCTCTTGAGAAGGGAGTTTGCACAGATAGTGAATACCTAAAAGAGAAAACAGGTTTCCAATGATCTCTCCAATATGATTTTTAACTTCTTTTTTAGTTTTAGGATCCTCAGGGTATAGCAGGGCATGTAACCACTAGAATAAACAGTTAATTCACCAGCCTCCCTTGCAGCTATGTTTGGCCATGTAACCAATTTTGATGTGTGCACTTTCTGGTATACACTTTTAAAGGGAAGATGCATCAGCTTTGTTTCTTCTTCCCCTGTTTTTCACTGGTTTGTTGTAGATGAGGTAGGAGACCATCTTATGCAAGGCAGATGATGACAGCATCCTATGGAGAGCAAGTACTAGATATAAGAAGTCTTAGGCCTTGTCAAATTTTCTGAACAAGTTAGATCAGTTCTGACTTTTTTGTGTGTGTGTGTGGTACGCGGGCCTCTCACTGTCGTGGCCACTCCTGTTGTGGAGCACAGGCTCTGGACGCGCAGGCTCAGTGGCCATGGCTCACGGGCCTAGCCACTCCGCGGCATGTGGGATCTTCCCGGACCGGGGCACAAACCCGTGTCTCCTGCATCGGCAGGCGGACTTTCAACTACTAGGCCACCAGGGAAGCCCAGTTCTGACTTTTTTAAGGGAATAATCACATCCCTCTTGTTTAAATCACTGTTAATTTTCTGTCTCTGTCACATGCATCTAAACCTTTGTCCTAATTAAAATATACCTGTCATATGCATGGATTTCTTCAGAATCTGTTGACCCTTGAATATCCATTCATATTTAAGGGCAAAGTACTAAAAACTTAACTGCCAGCTCCTTTTTTGGGGGGTGACCAAATGTAAGTAGCTGCACTTCAGATCAAGTAGATCATTTCAGTTAAAGAGGAATCTTAAGTCTTCTGCCTAAGTTAGTAGTAGAGTATCAGTTAAACATTTGGCAGCCAGCTTTTTTTGAGTGGGTCCAAATAATGGGGCTGGAGAAGGGGTTCTTCATGCTTCTGTATGTATTATTTCACATAATCTTCCTATTTTCAGTTAAATGTCCTCTCTCTCTTCTTCTCAACTGAGACTAGTACTCCCCAATCCAGAGCCCCTCATTCAGTTTCTCCAGTTAGTACTTTTTCTCTCTTCTGATGTTTGAGGAATGGGTTTTTGTATTGTTACAGACAGTAGAACCTGTTCAAATAATCTTCTTGTTTTCAACCAAACCAGTATGTACATGTATCTTCAGAGGTGTCCGGTGCCTCTAATTCATGAATTCTTTTTAATGTCCTGTGATTAATTGGCTCACATTTTATTACTTTCTTGGAGACTCAGAGTTCAGTCAGAGAGCTAGAACAATGGGGAGATTATGTGTATTATATGTTTTATAGGATTTGTTACAGGAATTTGATCTTACACAATTGTGTGGACTGGTGAAGCTGTGTCGGCAAGGTTCTTGTCCATGTCTCTGATGCTGACATGTGAAGTCCACAGGTAAGGCAGTCAAGAAGAAAAGATAGCTGCAAAGTAGGGGACAGTGAAAACAAGTTGGAAGTGACAAGCAGATCAGATTCACATGGAGAGACCAACATCTTGTCAGATATTTTTACCCCTTATCTTAGTAGTGTGTGTGTCCCACAGATTCTAGAACACTTTCTTATGGAGCTAAATACACACAACTAGCCCATAAATCAGAGAAACAGAAGGAGAAGCCAGAGGAATGCGGACCACCTGCAGATCTGGCCATTGTCTTGTGCCATGAGGTCAGCCAGTAGATAAGTGACAAAGTGGGTGAGGTACAAAATGGCTGCCACTTCACTTCTGCTCTGGATATCCCCCACAAGAATCTTTCTTATGACCCACCCTAATTAGAAACATAGCAAAAAAAGGGGGGAACACTGGGAAATGTAGTTCAGTCTAGCCAAGTTGACAGATTACAAAATAACCAAAGTAGATCAAGGAAAACTGAAGCTGAGGTCTTATTCCTCTAGTGCTTGTTAATCTCTATGGTCCTCTCCATCTCCAGATTAATTTTCCACCTCTTTCTGCCTTTTCTACAACACAGGAGGCTGATCACTATCAATTGCATCACACAGACTCCCTTGCATTCTGGCTTCTGTTTGGGGGTTTGGCCAAAAGGGGTTGCTGGCACGAGGAATGGGCAGACAATGTGAAAGGGTGGAGTAGATATTTCACACTCTCTTCATGTCTAGTTGTGATTCCTGCTGGGACTGAATTCCACAATGGCCACAACTGCACTCCAGAGGCTCCTCTTTCACATCTCCCATTTTTTCTAAGCTTCTGAAACACCATTTGTTCCTCTTGCCCTTCAGCCTAGGGCTAGTGATGATGTACCGCTGTCACGGGTCCCTTAGTGCCTCCTTAACACTTCTGTCACAGGTCTACATAGTCCCTTCAATAAGTTATCTTTAATTAAACCCTTTACAGTGTGTCAGGAACATGTCTCCATTTATTTTTTGTAATCCATTTGCATTTATTTCTTTATTTTATTGGTTTTGGGGGAAGATATGTAAGTAAACATATGTCTATCTAGTCTAGAAATTTATTTAAAAACAATTGTTCCTTAACAGTAAAAGGAGAATTTTGTGACAACTATAGATTTGAAATTTACAATGAAATTATTTTTTCTTTTCCCCAAAATAGGTGCTAATGAGGCATATCTATATTTTTACACTGATTCCAATTTCAGGATAGCTAATTGTTATAGTCTCACAGAGCTTCAAACTGCTGCTGCTTATGCATCCCTGTGTCTTCATACCTGTCTAACTAAATTGACCCCTAAATGGATCATACTCTTCTCACCAGAGAGAACTTAACGGTGGATCCTTGTTCATTTCTGAATATTGAGCAGCTAAATATTTAGTCAATGAATAAATGAATACATAGGATGGAAACCCCTCCATACTCTTTTTTTTTTTCTATTTTAGGCTCCATTAGGATAGAATATCTCTATCTTTTGTCTTTGCTTCTTCCAGCATTTGACAGATTGCTTCATTTAGTAGGCCTTCAAGAAAGGTATGTTAGGTAAAGCAAAGGTCACAGTTTACAAAAGACTAAATGTCAGGGAACTGTAATAACATGGCAAAATTTTCTGAAACTCTTCTCTCTCCATTATGTGTGGCTTGAATTATAGCTATCCTATTCCAGCATTCTCCCTGATTCCTTTTAACTGTTCTCAAAGACAGTTTCCAAACTTCCTTTAGATTGTTACATGGTCTGGGCAAGTTGACCTCTACTTGATCATTTCCAAGGTGGATAGAATGATTTTGAGTAACTTGGACTTTTCAAAAATGTTTCTTGGAGAGAGTGAAAGATATGAAGACACTATTTTGTAGCTTAATAATAGTTGGCAATTTTTCCTCTACTTCTCCAAATCTTCCATTTTCTTTCATTCCAAATATTATTGAAAACATTTAAGCTCTCTTGAGTTTAATGAGAATTAGTGAATTAAATTTGGTTTCACTGAACTAAACAGACAGCATCTAGATCCCCTTTTCCTTTTTTTTTTTTTCTCTAATGAATATATCTGGTCTGTTTCATTTTTTCTATATGACAAGGTCAAGGTGTCTCTTTCATTATTAAAATTTAGATTAATAGGATCTTTTGCATCTCTTTGATTATTAAAAGCCACAGACATAGTTGCTCCCCTTTATTTACAAAGGCAGATAGATGAATAATAATAATTTTTCATAATGATGGTATGAGGAAAATATAGAGGCAAGATTATGGGAATGAAGTAATAACAGATTAATAACTAAAATTTTAAGAGGGATTTGAGAAAACAAATTTATCAAAAATAAATTATCAAGTATAGGAGAGAGGTGATTCCTAAAGACATTTGCGCTACTGTTATCAGAAAAAGGAAAAGTTAGGTATTGAACAGGCACAATAAAAAATGTCATACTTCACTTTTGAACAGTGCTGGCACATAATGGCCACTGCACACATATTTAATGAATAAAACTGGTAAAGATAGATATAGAGCACTTGACTTCAAAGAGTTTTGTTTATTGCTCAAGATTTACAATAGAATCTTTGTTGGTTAAATGGGAGAGGGGTATTTTAATACATGATTTGTTACATAAGCAGATGCATAGCTTGTTCTATTTTACATGAAAAATACTACTGTAATGAAAATTTTGCATCTATACTTTCTATATACTACGTAGTTTGCATTACATAGATTAATACTGCCTAACTTAAAAAAATCCAATTTACAGTGATCAATATAGCAATTATATATAAAGTCTCATATCCTAATAAGAGACATATACTGTTATTTACAGAATGGCTGCATAATATACCTCCTTAATATGCAGAAAGTGTAAATAAATGTGTATTCATCTGAAGATTAAATACAAGGGCTGCTGTGATTCTGAGATGTGAAGACTGTTCCTTGACACTTATAACTGCTGGGTAACTTTGAAGTGGAACTGGAACACAGGTAGAGAAACTCTAGGAGAGGTACCTTCCAAATAGTCTATTGGTACTCTTAAAATCTGATTGGTATTCATTTCCTTTATTCTTTCACAAAGCTTTGATGAATTTTTGTCATGACATTATGATGATGTGTAAGACTAGGTCAAACCATTTATAATATTTTAATAGGTTTTCTGATAACTTCACAGATAATATTGTTTGACCCATATGCCACTTTAGTCATCTTCCTGCCTAATGGTTCATCCAGAACCCAAATCCTGACTCACAAATAAACTGTATTTCTAAACCCTCACCCCTTTACTATTTCCCAACTTTTATTTTGGCTCTAGTAGCAAAATCATGATTATGGGGAAATCAGATCTGATAAGCATTATTGAAGTATAGGAACACATATATACTCTTTGAAAATGTGAAAATTTCCTGAATAATTCCAAAATTCCATCATGTTTCAGAATTTGTACATTTTTGCATGAAAATATTCTGTGTACTCAGTTTACATGTAAAACATGTTCAACCTGATAAGCCTTATTCTTTAGGTTCACAGGCTAAAATGAACATTGACAAGAATAGACTGAACAAAACATAAATTAATTACATGTGTGTTGAAAGCTCTATAGATTTGGAAAAGATGTTGCAGCATCACGCAGTTCATCCTCCTCTACTAAACACATATTTTCAGATGGATAACTCTATCATTTTTAAGCATTTCATTTATAACACCTCACTTTTAATAAAATTCTTTCCACTACCAATGTGCTTCTAAGTCCTCTTGATTTTTCTTTGAAAGTTTTCTCTGAGTAAACTTTCCCATTCTAGTTCTAACATTGTGCCCTCATATCATTGTTATCAGTCTTAGCTCTACTTCTCTACTCAAATTTATTACTTACTATGCTGAATCATGACTACTCCTCTCTGATTAGTCTGGTCTTCTAAAGATCATGGCAACATTGTACCGTTAACATTGTCTATCTTTTCCAACTGCCACAGCCCCAAATCATCTCTCTCCAACATTCTGTAGCCCAGGTAGCCTTCAAGGATCAAGTTAGGTTACATTTCTTCCTGGAGGCCTTCTGCACTATTCTACACAAGATCATTCTCTCCTCGCTCTAAGGGTAGCCTTCCACAAAGTCTAGAAAAAGACTCTCTTTTATTATAAATTATTTCTTCATTGTTGCATATATATTAGAAAAGAATGCAAACTTCTTGAGAATGGTCAATTTATGATGCTTCTATATTCTTTTTCCACAACCCAGGTATCATTTGAAATACAGAATTTTGAGATCCAGCTAGTTAAAATATAAGAAAGTACCATTCACAAAATTACTGTATTATAGAACACCAGGTTTGGAAGAAGAGTTAGAAATTTGGGGGTTTTCTTTCTTTCCGTAAAATTCCATCAAGTATTATGCCAAGAGGCATAGAGGTCAAATATAGGTATTTTTACTTCCAGACAAAAAGTATTCCTGAATTCCATCTATTTTGACCTAGAAAAGTTAAATTATGTAACACAGAAAATGAAAGTTTTAGTTTGTTTCTTAAATCTAGAGTTTGGATCTTAGACTAAGCCCTAAACAGTCAAACATCTTCCTTTAAGGACTTTGTATAAATCCTCTTAGCTCTCCAGAGGCTCATGAGAGATTCAGAAGAAAGCAAATCTCAAAAACTGTGAGGCCTTCCAAATTTCAGGAATGAAGGCAAGGAGGAGTCATTAAAAGCATTTGAACAGATCAGTAACAGGATGTGACTGATATTTAGGATGATTATCATACCCAGAGTATTAGAGGTCCATTGGCAGGTTAAAGAGTGCAACAAGTAAGAAGAGATTGGTAGGTAAACCAGAAAATAAAAAGTAGGGCTTAATTAAAGAGCTATTATAAAACGAGAAGCAAGAGAATTTTGTTACTACTTTCATCTGAGGAGAATAGGTAGGAGTAGAAGATAAATTGCATGAATCCTTGATTCCAATACTCTGAGGTTTTAAATGTAATTTGGGAAATGATTATATGATGTCACTGGAAAAATAGAGGCAGGTTTAATCTTGAGTCACCAAAGCAATTAATATTATTTAGTTTTCATTTTAAGTACACAGTTTACTGAAAGAGTATCTATTATATTGAATACACATTTTTTTTCCCAAAGAAATGCCAATGCCTGCCAATCAATTCAAAAAATGAAGTATGAATGAGTCAGATGAAAGTTAAGTTTCAGTGTTCACATTTTCTCTGGAATCCAGCTGTTTAAACATTATATTCAGAAAGAGTTATTGTGACTTGCTGATTAAATAGGTTAGATCACTATCTAGTCTATGTCTTATGTGGTATACCCTAATGTTTCATAAGCAGTAAAATAATATTCCAATAAATGTGAAAGTTCTCTGCAAGAAAAAATCAATTTAAAAATATATAATCTGTTTATGACACTAGGTAAGGCTAATGAAAACCAAATTTAAAGTGCTAAAATGCATTCTCTGTCCATCCCCATTACAAGAAGAAACACTTTGCTTTATTCACATATTAATAATCAATGATAATAATGTAGCTTTATATTGATGACATGTATATAAACTGCAAGCCTAAAGTATTTGTAAATGATTAAGATTTAAAGGTAATTTAATATCGATGTTTAGAAATGGAAACCTGAAAGATATCTAGCCCTTAACTTTGATTTCAGCTCTAAGCCTAACTGCTAATAAAATAAATTGATTGGCAAGAAAGAAGAACTGGAATTATTCCTATAATTTTTCTTCCTGGGAGGGAGGTAAAGCAAAATTTACCTCAATTCTGTGGGAATGTATGTAGTAGATAATAAGTGCCGCAAGTTTACTATTTATATCAGAAATTTTAGTTGATAATATGTAATCAAGAAAGCAAAATTAAAAAAAAAACTTGATAAAACTTCAAAGTTTATGTAAAACAAAGTTAAAAATAAAATGAGATGAATGGTTATATATTTTTCTGTGCATTTTTCAACTACATAGAACACTTTCTATAAATCTTATTATTCTGATTTGCCATAGAATCATGTTAGAAGTGAGACTGACAATGGAATCTCTAGATATGGTCTGTGATAGACCCTCATTCATTATAGAATAAAATATTAATAATTTAGCTTTGAATAAAAAAATGAAGAATTTAGCTTCAGATTTACCAACTGGATCAAATTTGAATAATTTGAATGCTTTTATATGCCAGTTTGGCAATAAACTTTTTGTAGGAACTGAAATTATTATGTAATAACTAAATTTCACATAATACTAGTTGTATTATTACTATTATAACAGTTAAATTATTTTCCTCATGAAAATCTCCAAGTATTTTAAGTATTACTGTATTATTGCAGATTTTATGCATATTTTAAAATAATCTCTTAAGAAGAGATCCTAAAAATTAGAGAAACTTGGATCCATCTGCACACTAGATGGACTATAATGGTATAGAATAATGTATTTTAAGAGTTATAAAGCTATAGCCATGTGTTTAGTACCAATGCTCATAACCTATTAACAGTTAATATGTTAATCCAGGGGGAACATGTAAATAAGATTATTGTACTTTTGGTCATGCTCAATGTCTCTAACCACTTGTCAGAAATATTAAAATGTAACTTGGTTATTGCACAAGGAAAATAAAGTAAAATATTAGAGTAATTCAGTTTGAAATAACTTTTAGCTTTCTTTTCACTTGGTAGAATCATTTTCATCTTAAAGTTCCAGTTGAAAGTTCTGCTTCTCATTGATTTACTTCAGTAGTTATGTTCTTTTCAACTCAATTTTTCCTCATGCTCCCTGGTATAGTTTGCAATGATTATATATATGTTTTCTGAACACACACACACACACACACACACACACACACACACACACACACACAATTTGAAGCTTACACATTATTTTATTCATGAGCATATTGTAACCAGTTGTGGCAAGAACTCTATGATTATCTCTTCCAATGAGTCCTTGAATGGCAGTAGGATCTGTCACTTACTGGTTGAGGAATTTAAGGACTAGCTAGGGAACTCTACGTTATTTCTTCCCTGAAATAAAACCATGCAAGTCTCATGTTAAGATGACTGCATTACAGAATAAAAGAGACCTTGATTCTTGAGCCACTGGAATGGGAGATCTCCACCAACCCACACTGGGTTTGCATGAGTAAGAAATATATTTCTAATGTGTTAAGCTCTTGAAATGTGTAGGTTTCTCTTCATTAGAGTCCTCCCATACTTCTACATTCCTACTTTCTAACTACCTTTCTAAATTTTCAGCTTTTTATCGACCACATAGTAACTGCTTAAAGGATGTAAATAGTAAAAATAATAATAAAATAAATTATTCTTGGAAACCTTTGTTTAAAATTATTATTAGAATGAAATAATCATTCTTTATTTTTTTTCTATATTTTTTCTTCCAGTTTTATTGAGATATAATTGACATACGGTACTGTATAAGTTTTAAGGTGTACAGCATAATGATTTGACTTACATTATGAAATGATTATCTCAGTAAGTTTAGTGAACATCCATCATCTCATACAGACACAAAATAAAAGAAAAAGTTATTTTTTTCCTATGATGAGAACACAGGATTTACTCTCTTAACAACTTTCATGTAATAAAACACACACCCATGTTAATTATATTAATCATGTTTACATTACATCACTAGTACTTATGTCTTATAACTGTAAGTTTGTACATTTTGACCACCTTTGTCACAGTGTAAAGATATTGCATTATTATTGACATTTCCCACAATGTACATTTCACCCCCATGACTCATTTATTTTATTATAGCTGGAAATTTGTACCTTTTAATTTTCCTCATCGATTTCACTCATCCTCCCTCTCCCCTCCCCTTTGGAAACCACCTGTTTTTCTATCTATGACTCTGTTTCTGCTTTGTTATGTTTGTTCATTTGTTTTGTTTTTGTTCATTTGTCTTGCTTTTTAGATTTCACATGTAAGTGAAATCATATGGTATTTGTCTTTCTCTGTCTTATTTCACTTAGACTATACTCTCTAGAGCCATCCATGTTGTCACAAACAGCAAGAGTTTATTCTTTTTTATTGCTGAGTAATAGTCCATTTATACCACATCTTTATCCATTCATCTATTTATGGGCACTTAGGTTGCTTCCATCTCTTGGCTATTGTGAGTAACGCTGCAATGAACGTAGAGGTGCATACATCTTTTGGAATTAGTGTTTCTGTTTTCTTTGGAAAAATACCCAGAAATGGAATTGCTGGATCGTACAGCAGTTCTATTTTTCATTTTTTGAGACACATTCGTACTATTTTCCACAGTGGCTTCATCAATTTACATTCCCATCAACAGTGCATGAGGGTTCCCTTTTCTCCACATCTTCGTCAACACTTTATTTGTTGTATTTTTGATAATAGCCATTCTGATAGGTGTGAGGTGATATCTCATTGTGGTTTTGACTTGCACTTCCCTGATGATTAGTGGTATTGAGCATCTTTTCCTGTGCCTGTTTGCCATCTGTATGTCTTCTTTGGAAAAATGTCTATTGAGATCTTCTGCCCATGTTTTAATGGGGTTGTTTGACTTTTGATGTTGAGTTGTATGAGTTCTTTGTATAGTTGTTTTACAATGTTGTGTTAGTTTCTACTGTACAGCGAAGTGCCCTGTGCTATACAGCAGCTTCTCATTAGTTATCTATTTTATATGTATTAGTGTATATATGTCAATCCCAATCTCCTAATTCATCCCACTCCCCTTTCCCCTGGAAGTTCTGGTTTTATTTCTTCTATATTCTCACTGAAGTAGGAAGCAAAGTCATGAGCTGGGTATGAAGAAATTGGAATTTGGGGGTATGAGGAGAAAAATTATCTAAGATAATACTAGATGAGAAAATAGTTTAGGGAAATATAACATTATTCATAAGAAGGCTTAATGGTTCTCTTAAATTTTGTTGTATTACAATGGACCAATAATCAGTATGATTGTGTGTGTTTTTTTTTTTTTTTTTTCCCAGCCAGGTTTAGCTTCAGGGGTCCTGGGTAGAGTTGGTGGAAAGTTGGATTTAACCAGGTTTTTTTTGTTGTTGTTGTTGTTGCTTTGTTTTGTTTTTGTCAAGCAAGTGGAATGAGTTAAGAGAAAGGTTTATATAATAATTCACCATAAATCAAAGCTGGATAAATAGTAAAGAAAGGATGTAAGGGGAGTAAGCCACGTGAAAGTTTTTAGGATAAATGAGTTCTGATAAAGTCCAAACGTTGTGAGAGACAGGTGTTAGAAGGAGTGAGCTGGAAAGATAAAAATGGTAGTAGGGGGCTTCCCTGGTGGCGCAGTGGTTGAGAGTCTGCCTGCCGATGCAGGGCACATGGGTTCGTGCCCCGGTCCAGGAAGATCCCACATGCCGTGGAGTGGCTGGGCCCGTGAGCCATGGCCGCTGAGCCTGCACATCCGGAGCCTGTGCTCCGCAAATGGTAGTAGGAAGCAGTGTGTGTTAAATTGAGATAGAGAGTTTCCTGTTATTGATGTAGGATGGAGAACAAGATCATTTGATGAATGAGGTCAAGCAGTTGAGAGATCAGCGTATTGACTGCTACGGGGAACTTGAAATCACCAAGAATGAGAACAGATGTGAAATTGGAGAGACTATTAATGAGACAGGAGCTAAATTTTTTTTTAAGAAAGGAGTGTTAGATGACTACAAAATCTAGGGATACTGGTATGGAAAGAGCAGTGAGGAACAAAAAAGACACCTGCTTCATTTCTAGGTCCTGAGGCAGCACTGGTATGGACAAAGAACATATTATTATTTTTTTTTTGCGGTACACGGGTCTCTTACTGTTGTGGTCTCTCCCATTGAGGAGCACAGGCTCCGGATGCACAGGCTCACTGGCCATGGCTCACGGGCCCAGCCGCTCTGTGGCATGTGGGATCCTCCCGGAACGGGGCACAAACCCGTGTCCCTTTTATCGGCAGGTGGACTCTCAACCACTGCGCCACCAGGGAAGCCCAAAGAACATATTATTTGAAAAGTTTCTTAGAAGCAGTGTCATGGGAGAGCCAAGTTTGATTTAAGTAGGAGATGGGGACTTTAATGAAAGTAGTTTGGTATAAACTTCAGAAGTTATTTTCTGATGATAAGCCCTGAAGTCCAGAGTGTTAAAATTTAGGAGATGGTCAGGGTTAGGAGATAAAGTCAGAAGGGACAGAGGCCACAGCTGAATGAGGACTTGTCCTGGGCTAAAAGGGATGTAAAAGGGCATGAATGCCATCTGTCTTGGCCTTCCAAAGTCAGTGATAGCAGGGCTGTGACTGCTGATGGGAGAGAAGAATGTGAGTGGGAATCAGTGAGGGGAAGGACAAGTATTGGGGGGCAGTCCAATTACTCCTGCTGACAAAGTCTTTGAGTCCTGCAGAGGAGAGACAGGGACAATTGGCTAACTCTTGCTGATGGTGGTATGCAGATGGGATTTATTCCAAGACTGTAGTCGCCCTCTCCTTTTTATCGTCATGAGCCCAAGTGCTTTGACAAACCAGCAAAGCTCATTCATTCAGTAAAACTGAATGACCAT
Organism: Stenella coeruleoalba; assembly: GCF_951394435.1. Lineage (NCBI taxonomy): Eukaryota > Metazoa > Chordata > Mammalia > Artiodactyla > Delphinidae > Stenella > Stenella coeruleoalba. The sequence continues at coordinate 60,164,307 of NC_137163.1, read as the reverse complement.
TCTGAGAGACCAGAAGATTAAACTGTACCCATCAAACTTGTCTGAACTGTCTGTCTTATGTTACATCTCTAGCCCACCTCTTTCTATATTCAAGAGTAAAAATTCTACTAACCAGATAAGTAGAGCAAAAGTAGCAGAGACCAATCACTCTTTAGAAAATGTTTTTTTGATGGAGTTTAGGAGTAGAAATGCAGAAGTAATTTTCAAACACAACACACCTGGAGAAGTGCTAAGCATTATCATTCTTACTTTTCATTTCTATTTTAATTTAATATTATTTCTTTGTTCTTGTTTCTAGTCTGCTACAATCTTATTTTCCTTGTTCTAGTCTAATGTCTAGTTTAATGTTCTATTAATTTTCATTTATTTTCCCCATAATCATTCTGAGATTTTTCTGTTTCTTAAGATATACCCTCATTTAAAATAATTCGTCATCAAGCACTGATTATTTTTAGTTACTTTTTATTTTACCTATAGTAAAATCACTGTTCTTGAGATACAGTTTTATGAGTTTTGACCATTGCATAGAAACATGTAGATCACGCAACAATCAATATATAAGGCTGTCTCATCATTCCTAAAAATTCCTTCATGCTGCCCTTTGTATTAAACCTCTCCCCCACCCTTAACCCCTAGCAACCACTGATCTGTCTGTGTCCCTATAGCTTTGACTTTTCCAGAATGGAAATCTAATCAGAATGTCATTGGTCTTTATTCATGACAGAAATTACATTCATCCAATTATTCAAGGCAGACATTTGAGAAACGTCCTTAACAATTCTTTGGACTCCACATCTAATCAATTATTATGTCTTCCTTAATATTTCTGGAATTCTTTCCTCCACTTCAATGAGCTAGGAGAAATAAGAAAGGGAAGTTATTGGAGTTTTGTGTTTAATAAGTATGGTTTTGAAATTGATAGCCATTATTCTTTAGTTTTACTTAGGAATTTTTCTTAGGAGGCACTGTTTATAGATCTGTTTTGTAGGCTCATGTTGGTGTTAGGAGAAAGAGTTGAAAAGGTTTAGGATAGAAAAATGTAAATGTAGGCTGTAGCTTTCATTTGGAAAGGAGTGTGCAAAAGAAATAATCTGATAAAGTGAAAATATTTTCCTGGTGTGGGAAAAGATCTTACGAACAGAGAATTGGTAAAATTGAAAATCTGGAGATAATCTAATCCCTTAGGATTTAAAACCAACAGATTAATTTTTCTGATTCCTCACCATTTTGTTTGTTTGTTTGTTTTGTTTTTTAGTTTTATTTTGCGGTATGCGGGCCTCTCACTGTTGTGGCCTCTCCCGTTGCGGAGCACAGGCTCCGACGCGCAGGCTCAGTGGCCATAGCTCACGCGTCTAGCTGCTCCGCGGCATGTGGGATCTTCCCGGACTGGGGCACGAACACGTGTCCCCTGCATCGGCAGGCAGACTCTCAACCACTGCGCCACCAGGGAAGCCCCCTCACCATTTATTATATGCTACCTTATTACTGGAGTATTCAACCTCTCCTTTATAAACGTGCTATTTTATATCTTTCTCTTGATTTGCCTTCTGAGCATGAAAATCAGACGTAGCCCAGGTAGCTATCTTTAACAATAACCGAAGTATGTTCTTTATTTTTAAACTTTAAAAATGTGACTAACATATACACTGAGAATAATTGAATCTTCATTCTGTAATGAGAATGGCTTACATTTTGCTACAATATTTATATCTGATATATTATAGTGGATAAGTTCCTCATTGAGAGATTGATGATAACTCTTTCCAATGCAGTGAAACTGGTTGCTCAAGGCCATGCTGCTTTATCCCCCATATGTTTAATGGAATGTTAGTGTGAATCTTACTATGATAATATGAGGGCCTCTTACAACTTTTTTTTTTAATACATCATTAATGTGTCAAGGTCTTGATCCTGAGAGCAATGAAATAGCAAAACAAACACACAAATAAAAATAAGCAAAAATAGGAATAACACATATATACACATAACGTTTCTTATATATGATTGATTCAATACTCATATTTATCATCAAATTTTACTAAATATGGGACTACATTGGCAAGTAAATGAACTGCCAAACCTGGAGGATAAAATCATTTTACCAGATGGAGTATTCAAAAGTAATGGAGATGATTGGTGTCACAGTGACTAATAAAAAAAGCCCTTTTTAAACAGGTGAAAGGACTTAGAGATAAGGACAATTTGTTAGATCTTGAAGGTGTGAGACTTCTAGAAAACTCTCAAATCCTGTAATGCTCAACTGGTGACAATTGTGAAGACTGCCTCTTTGCTTTCAGTATTTCCAGTTGAATTCCCCAATCTGTTTTAAACTTGACCATAGTCAACTCTGAAAGTTAAGCTGCCTGCTTCAACCAGTGCTTATACCTGACTCTTATCAGAGTCTTTGTCATTTACCTTTATCAGTCTTAGTTTGGTACCTTTGAAGTAATATCAACTCCTGCCATGGGCATCCACTCTACCACATACAAGTTTCCATTCTCTAGTATGAAATTAGTTCATTTATTAACTAAGTACAACATATTATTGTCTTGCATATCTTTCTTCTTTTTCACTGAATGTCAATTCCAGAACTGGTTGAATTAAGTTTCAGAATGAGATTTACTCTGAATGGTACAGCAGAAATAAATAGTAGAGCAAAATTGTTTGCTATGTATCACAAAATAATTTTTCTATCAACCGTTCTATCCTTTCAAATATAGTAGACCAGAGAAAAACTATTCCTGGAAGATGAATGACCTTAATGGTAGTTTTAGTGGCTCAAATCCAAGTTCTTCCACTAGCTCATTTTTGAACATATCAGTTATTAGCTTTTCCAGTTCTGATTTTATTCATTTTTAGATGACAGAATTGGTTTGGATTGATTGATGTCAAAACATAGATAGCAACAGATTACTGTCTTTAAACAAAAATGTATACTGAAGTCAAATGTATAAAGTAAACCAGATCTTCTTTGGCTAAAGTATGGGGAAAGGGGTGAAAAGCTTGAGCCACCTGTTAGGAGCCTCTGTAGGAGTTCATTTGGAACACCACTGCTCTCCATGATATGTAGCGTTACTTGCACTTCTGACATTCCATGAGTCCAAGTTTTATTGAGAGTATGTGAGGATTTAATTCAATGTGTCTTAGAATCTGAGTGTTATGGGTAGATAGGAATGGAAGAAAAGCAAGATTATTAAAGAGGTTTTTTACATTTACGTTTTTCTTTTAGCCCAGTGTGAGATTGGTTCCTCATTTATTTATGGATCAAAAAAGCAACTTATTACAGCACAGCTATTTGAGTCTTTGAACTTCCAAGTAAAACACTAACCCTAACCCTCAGTCAGCTGCTGGAACCTTTGAATAGGTGGTCTAGGAGAGAAAAGATCATCAGAGAGAAGAGTGAGAGATTGAATAGTGGGATAAAATTGTGAGCACTGACTACCTGCCTCATCCAACTCTACAGTTCTCACCACAGCTATTGGTGACCAGGAAAGGAGTTCTCTCCTTTGATTTACCTATTTATTCTCCTATCAAGTATTAAACCTACTTATTTCAGTTCTGCTCACCAAACGCTCATTGAGGGCCTACTCTGTGGCAGTCACTCTGCCAGGTAGCAGAGATACAAAGATATATACCAGATACACTTAATCCTTTAAACAGGTTGTTTCAAATGCAGTTTAGAGAAATTGCAGGTGATGGGGCAGAGAGGGATTAAAAATTAGTCTGCTTTTTTTACACCCTTAAAATATTGGTTTAGAAAACAAGATAAAAAAAATCTGAGAAAAAGGTGATATGTAAATCTGTTTGTATTCAAGTGGTGCAATTGAGTTATCCCATTTTCTAATTTTTGAGAACTTAATTTCTGTATTTGTTTTATAGGGTATTGAGTTTCCTTTCTCACATCTATTATATTAGGAAAGAAATGAGAGATGAGTGGGCCAGATAGGAAGTAAAGAGGAGATAGCAAGTGTGTATATTAAAGGTTAATGGGAAAGAAGATAGAAGATTAAGTTAGAATTGAGAGGAAGTGTTAGTGAAGTACTGAGAAGGAAATTGAATGGGACTAACATAAGTTAAGGAAAAAAAGAAAAGAGATACAGAGAACAAAACAAAAGAAATATAAGTACATATTTAAAGAATTTTTCAAAGGATAGATATTTAATAAAATTTTGTTTGTAGCCAATTTCAAATGCTACAGAAATTTTAAGCTTTTAAATTCAGATACAATACCAACTGCTACTATGGAGGAGATATGATTTTGGGAAAGGCTGAAAAACAAGATGGTGTTATTTTACTGTAGAATGTAGCCTGTCTATACCTGGTGATATACTATTTAAATATATTATAGATAATTAAATATAAAGAGTTATGCAATATTCATATGATATATATTTAAAATATTACTCATCTAAAGTATGCAGAGAAAACGTTTCTATGTCCTTGCTCACACTATATACTAACGATGTGCTGTTGATCACCAGAAACAGCATGATTTAGTAATATAAATGCTTATTTCTGGTTTCAGTTTTTGCAATAGCTGTAATCTAGGAGTCCCTATACTCCTAAAACACAAAATTGAGAACAATCTAAAATTTTAAAAAAACAAAGCATAAAATAGATCTTCCACTCTGGGAAAAGTGTACAAGTGGGCTGTCTCTTAATTTCAACCAGCAATCCATATGGAGGGAATGTAACTGACTTAATTGTATTACACCTATGAGGCATGAGGTAATGGTGCTTTTGATGGATGAATATAAAAGAAGACTGGAAAGTAGGTCTGTATCAGTGCATCTGCAGCATTACTCAGGGAACAAGAGGCCCTGAGGAAAGGAGCCAGTGCTCAGTTTGTAGCATCCCATTAGGCTGAGTGATATCATCCATTAACATACAGCTCCATTGCCTGGACAGCAAGTTCATTGTACAGAAAGCCTACTTCGAACTAATCTTGAGTTAGTTATTTAAGTTTTCTTTGCCTCAGTGTCCATATCTGTAAAATAGGGGTAATAATAGTAATAACTTCATGGAGTTGTTATGAAGATTATGTAAATTAGTAAATGTAAAATGCTTAGTGCCTGATACATAGTGTCAAATAAGAATTAGCGAGAATATACCCCATAAAAGCCTGGTTTTCCCCCCTCATCTAGTTTATTGATTTGTCTCCAACACCTACTATGTAACAGGTGGCCAACAATATTTGCTGAAAAAGCTGAAAGAATTTGATATGTTATGTTGCCTTTTAAATATGAGATCATGAAACTCAGAAAATAATATTTTGGCCTCTTAGCATTAGTATACTTTATTAGAAATTAATAATTTAGTATTCTGTCATATGTTTTGGTCTCATAAGATTAGTTACATTGTATAAATAAACCAAGACCTGATCTCTCTTGAAAAATTGATAAAATACAGTTTCTGAACATATAAAAATAAGAAGTCTGCTGGACCAAGGCAATTAATATGATTGAGAGAACTTGTACTCTCAGATTCACAATTTACCATCTGTATGATTTTGGCTGTGACCTAATCTCTCACGCGTTTCCACATCTATAATGTTGGAATAGTAATCATACCTACCTTAGAGTGTTCTTTTTGAGAACAAAGTGATATAATTTATATATAATGCTTTGCAGAGTGTGTAATATATAGCAATCCTTAAAAAAAATTTCTCCCACCTGAATATTAATTTAGTTACTAACCCAATCAATATTTACTGAAATATTTGTCAGATATACAAATAAATAAATAAATAAATAAGGTTTCTATCTTCCAGGAACTTCCAGTGTAGTAATGTAGAGGGACAAATAAGAAGGCAATTACCAAATAGTGGAAGTGCTCTTATAGACAGATAACAAAGAATTTTAGGAGTTACAAAGAAATGGAACCTGAATCAACAACAGTGAGTGGGTTGGAGAAGGTAAAAGAAGTCTTCATAGAAGACCTGACTGAGCTTAGATTTGAAGCAAGAATAGGTTTAGAAACCAGATGGAATGAGGAACAGCAGTGCAAAGCATGGAGAAGAGAGAAAGCCTTGATGCTTTTCAATAATTTGTAAAGTACTTGGTATAGCTGGGGGAATAAGAATATTGATTGCTGCTTATATTTCCTGTTGAAAACAATAAGAGCAATAACACATATTGGCATAATTCTTTAGAGGTTATAGGGTGTATCTCTTGGATTCTCACCCTAAACTCCAAGAAGAGAGAAAGAAAGGTATTATTTTCTGCACTCTGTAGATGTAGACACTAAATTTGACTTTAGAGATTGGATTATTGTCGTTTACCAATTGTTGGAAATGCAAATTGAGCCTTAATACTTCTTGTATTCCATTTCTAGCAACCTTTGAGCCAGGGCAAAATCAGAAACCTGGAAGAGAGCTGTCACCGTATTTTGCTTCTTAGGGTGCTTGGTAAAATATTGTCTTGTCATTGAGTATAATAATTGCTTTATAGTTCTCAGTTATATGTAAAATGCTTCTGCTACTGAATGTCATTTAAAAAATTCTACTCAATGGAGGGTTAAAAATCTTGTGCCTCATTTGACATGGTATGCAATACGAGTTTGTTGAGTGAATGAGTGATCACGACTATACAACAATCTGATTCCTTGTTAGTAGAATTATCCCAGAACCTTTTATTGTTGAAGATACAGTAAAAGGTTTTCTTATTATATTTACATACAAATGACTTGACTAGCAATATATTTTGAAATTTTAGTACTGTATTCAAATTATGTATTATAGTAAAACTAATGTTTATTGATTAATAAACTAATTAATTCATTTGGTATTGAAGCATTTAGCAAAGGGCTATATATGTGAGGTACAGTGCCAGGTATGATATATATCATTTGATCTAATCTTCACAAAAGCCCCGTGAGAATGTTTTATTATTTTCTCTACTTTTTACAGATAAAGAATCTCTCAGAGAAAAAATTAAAATATGTCCCAAATCACCACAGTTAGCAAGCTTCAATGTCAAATCAAGTTCTGTCTGCCTTTGGAGCCCACTGCAATTCAGTGTTAGAATGTTATAACTATTCATTATATTTGCATCTCTTTTTGTAGGATTTTGTCTAATATGCACTTTCTACATGAATCATACTTCTTTAAACTGGGATATATTTTTCTTTAGAATATAAAATTAAGAATGAACTTTTTTTTATTTTAGTATACTATTTTCTATTTAGTTTATTAATATTTTGTAAATTGTTCACATACTTTCTTAGATGAACATTCTTCATATATAGAGAGAGAGCATTCTTCTGGAGTATTATTCATCAGAATCCCTTTCAAAAACTTAAGATTTCAGTTTTTGGTTGCTTGCATGTTATTTAGTAAACATTTACTAATAATTTGCATTTCCTTAGCTAGATATTACAGAAATGAATAAAATTTGCTTTTCTTTATGAGGTATCATTCTTCCCTTATTAAATACAAAGATTTTTATCTAAAATGATGAATTATTCTGAAGTTATGCTGCTCTTGGGGAGCGTCAGTAAATTTTTGGTTTTAGTCTGAATGAAAAAAGTATGTGATAATTGAGTCTTAGCATTTGAGGGTGGTGGTGATGAAGCCTTGAAATAGGTTTAAAATGTCATCTGTGTTTCTTGTTTTGTAGGACTAAGATACAAATTTCCTTTAGATCAAGGCTGAAGCTTTGGAATAGGGTTAAAACTAAAACCTCTTTTTCTGTTTCATAACATTACCTTACTTTTCTGTTTTGCTCTTAGAGTTTTACTTCTTTTTTTCTGCACTGAGCAAAAAGAGAGCATTTATAATTATAACTTTTGTTTTGTTCATGTAACTCATGAAGTTACAAGAATGCTTATTTTCAGTTTCTTCCCAGAACATGATCTTCAGAGAAATACATGATGGCTTTAGGTGTACCCTCACAGACATTGAGAAGAAGTCTGTGCCTCTCTTTGCTGTACATACATCTCTGGGTCTGATTGGAGGATGGGTAGAACTCCACAGGTTATCCAGGGAACAGGCTGAACAATTATGAGGCTTTGATTAATACTATTGATGCTTTAATGGCCGGGGAAATACATTCCCTTCTGTAAAGACTGTGGTTCTTATGATTCACTTAGCATAGACAGTGAAAAGCATGAAAGATCTCCTGTCTCTCAGGAAGAAATGGGTGACCGTATAATGCCAGTTGCATATATTATTAAACTGTTACAGAGGAGAGGAAATTACCCAGTCAGAATAGATATGTCTCTGTAGCCTTGTATCCACATTCTAATAGCCACAGAGTTTATCTTAGTCTGAATGGAGCTCTAAGTTATTAATTGTTTTAATGATTTCATTGATTTCTGTTAATCTAGGTAATGTGCCTTACTAAATTCAATAGTTTATTTTGCTTTTCAATTAACCTTTTACTTTTGTTATATCATTTTTTATTAAAAACAATGGTTTTATCTCCATTTTAATGACATGCCTATCTTAATGTATTATGAATTATATTTGGCTATCTTTAGTGCAATTTTCCTGAATACTTCAGGGTAATGGCAAACCATAATGGCTCAGTATTTTATTACAGGTTATCACTGACACAAAACACATTTTGAAGTCATTTGAATAAATGCTAGAATCCTCTATGTATTACCATAAATAATTTTTAAAGGCTTTTTTGTATTTTTGAAGAATACAACATGGAAGAAATGTAATGCTTTAACTTAGGCTTTTGTTTCTTAGATTTAGGAATAATGCTATTATTTCAACTTAGTTGCAAGTTATTTTAATTTTATTCAATTAATAGATACAATGTATGTTAGAAAGGCTTTGAAAATTTAAAGCAGTGTTTGAAATAGTATATCCCAAAGGAAAGAATGCAGTTAGTATGTGTATCGTTACTGCATTTGTAGAATATTTCATTGGCTTATATAGGTTATTTGATATTCAAATACAATCTGCCTAATTAAGGTCTTAATTTATTTGGCAGATGCAGAGTTACCTGTGTTCATAAAAACATTGGTGGAATTGTCCCACATGATGCTGAGGTAGGTTCTCTACTCTTCATTCCTGGGGACTCACATTCATGCATATCTCTTTTGCCAATTAAAAACTGTTAATGGTACAACATTGTAATTGATTAGTCTTTGTATGTTTACAGCTTACTTTAATTGCTGAAAAACGCCATTTGTCAGTTTCATGTTCTATTGACACTGCTATTGATTTATCCGAATTTGGTTTTGTCCTGTCTCTCGTACATAAAACTCACATATGCAGTGCAAATGGGAAATGACTGTATTGATTTCCTTAACTTGAGCCCAAATGCTAAAGATTTTTGGATAAGCTTTCTCATTACTTAAGCCAAAATCAATAAGAAAGAGCATCTTTTAATGAAAGAGCAGTTTGAGCAATGTAGTTTAGAAATAGGGTCCTGTTCATTCTTTGCTTTACAAATCGATCTCCTAGGTTCCTTAAGTGAGGTCCAATTGGTTGACATTGTGGTTTGTCTTTGTGTGTAAACTTGCAACTTCAGAAAAGAGAAGATGAGCAACATAGACAGTGGAAAGAAACTCTCTTCCTGAGAAAGAAGGCAGTCCACTAGCAGCTATAAAATCTAGTGTTGAAATGCAACACAACTTATAAATAAATCAAATAATTTTTATATCTTTTAAGTTCATGTATATATATATATAATGATTGCAGGATATTTTACAGATTTTTTCACTGGTTCATCTTTTTAGTATCTATATCTGCATATCATATACATTTATACCAACCTGATTTTAATATTTGCTTTTATTTCAGAAAACTTGTTGCTGAAGTTTATGTAATGCAAAATAATTCACTGAAACCTCAGGTCATTTTAAAATAACTTTTTGTTTAGTGATCTTTTACCTTCATTTTTTTTCTAATTGTTAATGTTCCCATTTTCTGCAGGAAGACAAGCATTGGAGGTGAGCTACAGAAATAAAGTGTCCGGTCTGAGGAACAACAGAAAGAACTGCACGTATAAACGAGTTATATGGACAGGCCAAACGTCAGGTACTGTACTATGACATCATTAACTTCTGTGAACTACATAAATTAAGCTGATTGTGCCTTCACTTAATTAACTGAGAATGACCTATTGATGGATAGGCCGAGTTAGCTAGAGACCGTTGGCTGCACTGTATTTAATTTATTGGTTTTCAATTAGTTCTTCTCTAGCCTGTGATTGTTGAGAAAAAAAAAAAAAAACAAACAACTGTCCATTTATTTCTATGTCCTATAGTATGTTTTTATGCATAGTGAGTTTATATTTAAAATTTTATCCTGAGTAGTATTTTTCTTTGCCAATAATGCTTAGGTTGATTTGAGTAGTTTTTTATCATTGTTACGTGTAATTTGGTTTCTGAAATGAAATAAATATGTAGAGTGATTCAACTTATTATAGTTGTGATATTAAAGTATCTTTATAAATGATCTATTATATTTACTTCAAGAATTAGCTTTAATTACATCTTGGAAATTAATATTTACCTAATGTATGGTTAAACTATATTTTTGTGGAGCAATCTCATTGAAGAAAGTTCTTAGGTAAATATTCAGTTTCTATCATTTTCTCTAGAAACTTAATTTGAGAGATATTTTTAAAGTGGAAAGATTATAGCATGAATGGTCACTCTCAATTTCTTGTGGTGAGTAGAACTAATGTACATGAGAATACATTCAGACAAAAATTTATCCTTCAAATTTTGACCTTTTACATACTGATTTTGTGAGGGTTGTTATACCTCACTATGTTGCCCTCTACTACACAACTTTTATAATCCACTAATCAAAACATATTTATTGGATCATTCTTATGTTTTCAGCATCTGTACATTAGAACATTTCACTAATGCCAGTAGTCTAATTGTAGGTATTATAATTATTTTAATTGTTTACTATGATAGTTACTGTAATAAGGTTGGTCAAAATATGAAAGTAAAATAAATATAAAGAAAGTATGTGACCTTGCTTTGGTTATTTGCTCTATGTCTCCCAAATTCAGGTCTTTATCTGAGAATGGAGTTAATAATGGAACTTGGATTCAGGAGTTTTTTGAGGTCCTTGCTAATTCTCATATACATGTGGTTTAAGTGTTACTTGTTCTGGAAGTTCAGAGAAATAGATGTTTCTGTGGATTGGAGTAGTCAGGGATGGATTAAAAATTTAATTGCTTCTATAAGACATACGTGGGTAACATTACAGTTGACAACATTTTATGTATAATTAATACTATAGGAGCTTGTGGGCATATGAGGATTTAACCTTCTCATTATTTGTGAATAACAGAAAGCTCATAAATAGTTATAGTAATGTATGCATCACAAGTTTGAATCTCATACCTGTTGCAAATACCTTAGCATTGAGAAAGTAATTCAGCAGCTGTATTCAAAGGGGCACTGTTGTTTTCCACACATTTTTATATGTGCAGTGATTTTCACTGAAGATTTGATTGGCTTACTTAAACTCTTAGCCATATTTTCCTGAATTTTAGGGGAAAAATAGTTTGCTACTGCAGATTAAGTGAAGTAGGGAATCACAAATTACTGGAATCTCGTTTGGAAATATCAAATGACTACTGTCCCTTGAAAATCTAATGTGGATTTATGTGAGAAAGTAAAAAAGTAGTAGGAGATAAAGCTTATGTTTTGGGCAGACTATATCAGAAACTCACTTTTAGTTTTGTAATGTATGAGATTTCTATTGGACACCAAATTGGAGAGGTTTTATAGGGACCTGTGTATATGTGTGTCTGTGTCTGTGTGTGACTGAAGTTTTCAGGGCAAAGTTTTGAACCAGAAGTGTAAATTAGGAAATTGTTAGCACATAGCTTGTATTAAAGCCAGGAGAAAAAGTTAGAAGACCAAGAAGAAAAAAGAACAGAATCAAGGAGAAGCCTTGGCAGTGTTCCAACAGTAAGAGGTCAAGAATGTGAGGAACCAAGAAAGGAGCTGAACAGCCAGTGACATCGTAAAAAATCCAGGAGACTCAGGAGCTGTAGAACCCAAATGAAGAAAGTGTTTTGGGGAGAGAAAAGCGATCACCTGTGTTAAATACTCCTTATTGTCTTTAAGATGAGAACTAAAAATTGGCCGTAAACCTTAGCTATGTAGAGGTCATCGGCCATCTTGACGAAAGCAGTTTTAATGTCTTGGTGGGTGCCTATTTAGCCTGATTGTAATGATCAGAAGAGCAGAAAAAATGATAATACAGGAAATAGAGAGAATAATCTTTGGGACTGTAGCTTGAGAATGCAAGAGCTGATAGGATCTACTGGAAAAATGGAAAGTTGGGTTTGGATTAGGAGCATAGGTAAATGTTCCACAGCAGTATGAATAAAGGAAGCGTGTACAGACATAGACACAAGTAGATGAGTTAGATATGATGGTTTTGAGCTATTAATTTCTCAGTGAAGGAAATCAAGTTATCAGCTCAGAGTAAGAATGGGGAAGGAAGTATTGGAAGATTTAGGAGTGAGAATAAGGCAAGAAATGTTTTTCTTGGACAGTAAAGGAAGAAATTGGCCATAAAAATGAAGCCAGAGTACTTAGAATGCTCAGGTCTATTCTAACTGAAAATTTATCTGACCCCAATTTTTTCAGATCAATATGTGTATCACTTCTACCACTTAACATTCTGTATCGAAACTGTGTGCTCAGTTTCTGTCTATTCAGTGGATTGTGAGCTGCTTGAAAGCAAGATATATTTTTGGTTCACTTTCACATTCACAACATCCAAATACAGTCCTTAGAATGAAGTGTGAAATTAAGAAATGTTTAATAGATGAACAAATAACTGATGAGATGCATTGTCTCTTGTGCTAAAGATATATAAACAATCAAAAATATGTTCTTTATATTTGGGAAGTTTAATGCTAAATCTTGTTTCATATTTGAATTCAGTAATCACTTCTTGATCTCTTTTCCAGTAATTTTTTAAACTTTAGGTGCATTGCTGAGTTAATCATTCTCCTCAGTTCATGGCATATCATCACCTCTGACTTCCCTTAGTTTTATAATTTTTATTTACTTTTTTAATAGAAAATTATTTTCATTTTCATAAGCAAAGTATGAGCATATAGCTTGCCAGCAAAGACTGTGATAAGTCTTTTGGCTTTTGACAATCCTGTAGGTAAAAAATGGTAGCTTTCTATATTCATTATAGTTTTAATTTCAATTTCAGTAATCCCTTTATTGGAAACACCTTATTGCTATTACAGATGAAATTGAACATCTACCCTTATGTTTAAAGGCTACTTACATTTGTTTGTTTGTTTGTTTTTTTCTGTGAATTACCTGTTCATAACTGATCATTCCAATACTATGGCCATTTCATTTCTTGACACCTTTTCTCCACTGAGGATGTCTTACATCCTAATTTCCAATAACTGCAAATCTTTGCACAGTCTTACATTTACTCATGGCCTCCTATTCTTCTAGTAAGATTTATTCTGGATATTCTCATTGCTCACAACTATTTACACTAGTTTATCCTATTTAGTATGAGATATTCTAACCTCATTATTTACACATTTACTAAAGTAGCTGAACATTTATACTTTCTATTCCATGTAATAGTACTTATGTGGCAATATTTTCTGAAGGTTCTAAGGTTCTTGATATTTTTTCCTTACATTAAAGATTTAATTTGACATGTCTCTGTGGGTCAGCATCCCTTTATTTTGAAGTATGGGCATCCTGCCACCGGGAACAACCAACCAGCTTAGCAAACAGAATAATTGGTACCATTCTTTTCACATACACAAAAGTAACTTAAAACAGAATAGAGCTTTTATCATCAATTGATTCTTAGAAGTCCTTTCTTAATATTTCAGCCCCAAGGCTTATATCAAAGTTGTTTCCTTCAATGTGGAAACTTCAAGCTTCCAATTCACCAGTCTGCAGACCCTGAGGATCAAAGCAGACCTGCCCTGTGATCCACAGCTAAGCACTTACTTTCTTGAAATGATGCTTAGTGCTCTGATTCGGGATCAAGGTCTAAGCGTGCTGCTATGAGATGATAAATTAGGGAACCAGGCGATTACACCCTTTGGCCTCCACTGAGATCTTCGTAAACAGGAGCACTTGTCTCCAATTCCTCTTTGACCTGTCATTGTTTCCATATGGCAGCCGCTACTCAGGATTCTCACTTGACTAACACACAGTTCCTGAAAGATTGGCATGTGTGAGGAGTCTGATTGCTTCATACTATGGTGATTGAAAGTCTATGGAAACCAAAGGATCTATATAACTGTACATTATCCTCTTTTCACCACCATTTTATTTAATGCCAGAATTCATGTTCTTTTCTATTACACTGATTATTAAAATGGTAATTTCCTTACGTTTAAAAATTCTGTGGTAGTTCCCCATTTCAATCTATCAGGCTGACATGCTACAGTGTCTTCTCATTAGTTATAAAAGTCATGATTTTAAAATAATTATCATCCTCATCCTCTGTGTTCTATTATTCAAGCTGAAATATAAACAAGAGGAAAAACAAATGATAGATATCAAGGTTTCATCAATTTTTCCAATGTTTCTTTGTGTTAAGTGTTATATTTGTGCTCATCCACCACTTCATGCTACATATTAAAAGCTCAATTAGTCTTTCCACTGTTCTACCTATTAAATGATTTAAAACATATACTTGGTGAGGTGGAAATGCTAGATCTTTGTTGTCTTAAATGTATTAATTAATCATGGGGTGGTGGGTGAAGTGTCTCCATGCCTCAGACACTTTTCTGGTTGATATAGTCCTGTCAGTTACCGGGATAAGTGTCTTAAATGCATTTCTTTCTCTTTCTCTGCCTACTTAGTCCTGGTCTTCAGCGTCTCTCTCCTGTACTTCAGCAACACTCTCTCTTTCTCTCTCTCTTTGGTCTCATCCTCTTTTACTCATCCCTCTGCTGCTAGGCTGGCCTTAAAACATCCACACATATACACACATAGGAATCTGACGGTATTATTCCTCCACTTAAAATCCTTTTATATTCCCAACTAACTATCGATTTTTTTTTCAAATTGAGGTCGTCTGGAATAGGTAAACAAGAGAAACTAACTCAAATGGTGCGTTGAGCCTCTCATTACCAATCAATGATAACAATTCTGCTTTTCTTTATTAGGCCCAGCTACAATTATATCTGAAGAAAAAGGATTAGTCAATGATTGCTATAATAATGCTGTATAATGCACATCTTCCAAATGGCAGTGTCTTTCAGTAACAAACATTCACTTTTCTTGTTTGCAGATCTTTGGGTTGGTTGAGGAAGTTTTGCAGCAGGTACTCCAAGTTTCGTCCACATGTCTTTCTTTCTGATGTGAATGGCAGTTTGCGGTCTGTTTTCCTCATGAAGCATGCAGAGACAGGTCAAACAACACAAGTGCCTTTCGAAGTTTGCTCAAACCTACATGCTCGCATGACATTGGCCTACAATGTCACATAGCAAAGAAGTATCTTAAACTCAGAGTGAAACAATGACAAGGGCATGGAGGGCATGAAAGATTGTGAATAAATAATACTAATACTACCTACCATAAAACAGCTCTGCTGTTTTAAACAGAAGTTTTAAAACAATTGACCTGCCACATAAAGTACAAACCTGAAGAGAAGAATCAAAATCCTACGTTACCTCTTCTTATTTATATTTCACTTTGGTTTTGGCCACTCTCTGCTATATCTTAGTAGTACTTGCAGCAAATGAATCATAATACTTTCATATGCATATATCTTTTCCTCTGTTTTGAATGCCCTACTTCTTCTGCCCAGAGAAATAGTTCTCATCCCTGATTACCCAGCTTATGGTTAACTCATGCTTCCCCCAAATAAACCATTTAACTGGCCAAAATTAAGACACACTAAATTTTGAAAGCAAATGACTCACATGTAGCCATAAATACATTTAGTTCATTCAAGTGAAGGCAAGTTCTGTTTCAGCAAAAGTCTGTAAGGGAATGCTGCTGAGATTGGTTTTGTCCATTCTGGTTCAAGAATGTTGATTAGGTTGGATTTACTCTTCCCAGGTTTTTCCTGGAAGAGACACATTATGAGATGAGAGTGGTGTCAACTTTACGGTTAACAACGATAATTTATATAAAACAGACCAAAAATGACATTCAGTATAGTTTTCATATTTATTACTTTCTCCATAGGGAATAATTCAAACACTATGTTCTTCTGAAACTATGTTCCTCTTCTTCTTGTCTTATCCATGTTCTAACACTCTACTGTGTATCCTACACTGTTCTTGAACCATACTGTGCTATATTGGAATGTTACTGTCTTGTATTAGAAATCTCATTATTCATTTTCTACTCATATACTTCTTCAAATAATAAATTTTAAGTAGCAGATTTAATTGTTTGTGGAGCTAAGAATGTGTTCCTTCACTCCGGTTATTGCTGCAAAACATTGCCTTCTCTGCTTATAATATAACATTCCCAGGGAATATTTTCTTTTCTTAGGCTTACTCCCTAAGCTGTGTACTTTGCTCCATATCATCTGGTCATTTGTATTGTACTCATGTAGTCAGGAAAGGTGTGTTTTGTTTCTCTGTCCTTGAGAAGAACAGTGACTTGGGATCAAAGCTAATATGGTTCTGGATGGAACTGAAATGTAGATGCTATAATACTACTTAAGTAAACATTGCTTTGGCAGCTGAGGCTTTTCTACTTCACTATGTAATGGTCACTGTTTCATAGGTTACATATATATCATACATACAAAAATAGGAAATTCAATCTGTGCTTGCTAGGAACTTCTCATGATAATTGCTGGAGGAACAAGCACAGAGGCATGCTGGAGCCAGTCGCCACTGCATCATGAGATCAGATTGTTAGCATTTCTTCCCAATTCCTTGTTCAATGATCTTATATTGGAAGCTTGAAACTGACCATGGTAGGAGTATTTACACCATGGAAATTGGCAAATGCTTCAGACCAGGATTTTTCTCCCCCCCAGAGAGATGGTTTATTAGTACACCAGAGCCAAGCTTTTCATGTATGTATAAATTTTTATTACCTTTCTTGCTATTGTCAAATTTATGAGTTCTATGTAAATTTTATTTTATTGAATTCCTAACATTTTATATTTTACTGTCACATATTCTATTTTTTTCCCACTTAAAATAATCTCATGACTTTTTTTTTTCCTGTTAATCCACAGATTCTACTTTTTTCTTTCCAGAATACTGGTCATATATTTATAAAAGATTCTGATATAATGTTATACATTTCAAAATTAAAATGAATACCTTGCTCACTATTATAAACATTATGCTATGTTAAGTGTTATTTATAAATGTTCAATAACCATTTATTAATTTCCAGTATGCATTTGCAAGGAATTTTAAGTGCCTCTAAAGAATTTTCCAATTTAATTGTAAGCTAGAAACTCGCTAGTTTAAAAAGTTTCTCTGTCTTTCTCTCCCAGGAGAATGCAAATCTTAAAAAATAAAGTAGATAAACTATTTTTCTATTTGAAACTTTTCAAGTAGAATATTCCCAAAATATTAAATACAAAGTTTAAATAAATGTTATTCAAGAGTAGCTCTGTAGGCACAGGTAAAATTGAAAAATCAAGACTGTAAAAATTGTATGATTTTGAAGTTTTTCCTGATTTTCTTGTTGAAGCTGTAGTGCTGTGTCCACAAACCTGTAGCCTGGGCCTGAGGGATTTAAAATATTTGTCACAACGACCAACAGAATATTTAGTGGCTCAAGATCTTATCAATACTTAGAAATATAAATTAGTATTCTTGCTAGAGAATCTCAGTTTCTAGAAACCAATGACTAAACCTTATCCTTTTTTTATATACAGATTTTACAGTAAACAAAATTATATTTGTTCATTTATAATCAGAATACGGTATTAGAAATATTATATTAGAAATGTGCTCCATAGTGTTTCCTGTGTTAGGGCTTTGTATGTGACATTTATGCTTCCTTACCATTGTCCATTTTTTTCCTCCCTAGCTTCAAGATCTTGCTTTTCTTACCCTTTATTCAGATTAAATTTCAGAGTGGGAAAAATCCAGGTTGTGACAATTTATTAGTGATGTAATTCTGAACAATTTGACTTATGCTCCATTTTCTCCATCTGTTTAGTTCAGGAAACAATTCCATAATGCTGTTGTGAGATTAAATTAGAACATATTTATAAAGTACTTAGGGAGGGCCTAGTACATAGCTAATATGTATTAAGCAGTTATTAGCAGTATCTTTCACAAACCACCTTCTCTGTAGGTTCATCCTTTTGGTCTTCCATTGATAATTGTTCTTATTTCTTAATCTCTGGAGTATTTATTTTAACTACCCTACCCTGTTAATTTTTTCTTTACTTACTTTCTCTAGATTGTAAGGCTCTGGAAGGAACAAGAATTGCTTTTTCATTCTTCATAGAATCCAAAATCCATAGTGCATTATCATTAAAAGTAGGTTTAAGACAGACATATATTATTGGTAGTGAAGCTATTGATAGAGGGATGGAGAGACAGTTACATTTACTTTTCATAGATTGTCTGAAAAGATTTCACATTTTCACCCATGTCTCTTTTGCACATCACACTCAACTATACATCACTTACATTTTTTCTGCATGTCATGTGTAGTTTATTTTCAGAATTCTTGAGATCTGAATGCATGGCATTAAATAAATGAGAATTGATTTCTTCAAAATGGACAATGATACATTGGAAAAATTATAGCCTATAGTAAAATTTCATAGGAAAACTAAACTCTATTTATTTTCAGGTTTTTCTTTCATTTACAGAAATCTTTTTTTTTTTTAGACTATTTATTCTTAAGTGTGTGGATTACTTTCCCATTATATATGAAAGGTTTAACCTTTTCAAATGTTTTGTGTTTCAACCCAGCAATTCTTGAGACACTTACATTTTAACTCAACAAGCATACAATACAGAAGAAAAATACATAAATCAGCAACAATTTTAAAAAATAAAGATTAGGATTGTCTCTGTGATGTTCAAATTAATGGAAGCCATTTATGTCAATGACAGTGTTGTGTTTTTGAACTGGCTTATCTCTAATTCTTTGTTTGTCTTTTGCTTTTAAAATTATTCCTGAAATAAGTACAGTGGCAAGCTAATTTTCTACATTCATTTACATGAATGAATCTTTTATCTTCCATCAACTTACAACTAAAAACTCAGAATGTTTCCATACAATTATTGTTTGTTGCATTAGGTTTCCAAAGAACTATTGAAAGGGTTGATGATTTTAGAACTTAGTCTTATAAATATTAACCTAGAATAGAGCAAACAGGTGTATTCTCAGAATAAGAACACTTAGAATAAAGAGGGAAGTAATTTGAACAGAATATAAAGAGGGAAATTTATTTTAGGAATTCATGATGCCATGTTTTAACTAGATATTGGAATATAAATAAGATTAGAGAACACACATACTAAATGTAAGTACATACCTTTGGCTATGTTTTTATGAGTGATTTGAGATACTTTGGAATTAAAATAAAAAGAATGAAAGATTTAAAACACACGATCTTGACCAAATGCTGATATATTGACTTCACATATCTTAAAAAACATCATGCTTTGGGTACATTGATGCAGTCAGTTAAATCAAAGGTTGGATAGATAATATATATTTTTTAAATTCACCATTAGAGCTTCTATAAATTCATTGATTTTAGCTAAAAGGTTGCTTAGGGATTTGACTAACAGTGTAGATTCAAACTAAACTCTGATGGAAAATAAACTACCAAACACAACAATAGAAAGACAAATTTCTGTCAGATTTCCAAATACAAATATTACAGAGAAATAAATTCATATAATATATAATACATATGGTATATATTTAATAAAAGATTAATCTTTAAAACTATTTATTTAAGTACTTAAATAAATACAATTGGATTCTTCCAATAATTAACAGAGATATGTAAAAGCAAATGTAAATACATTGTTTCAGTATTTGTTATGGAGGACAAAATGCAACTGCTCAGATGCATTTTGAATAAAATTACTTGATTTATGATATTTTCTATTTCCTTATAATATTTAATCTGATTAATTTATGGAAAAGTATGTATCTCTATTTAAAAAGGCAATTGGAATACTAATGTTTATTATGTGTCTATTTTTATCTGATTTATATATATTTTATCTAATTCTCACAAAACACTGTGAGGCTATTATTATACCCATTTAAAGATGAGAAGGTTTAGAGACATAGACATTAACTAACTCCCTGAAGATCATTCCTACTTCATGGCAAAGCCAAGAAGTAACTCACGTTATCTATTTCCACACCCATGCTGTTTCCATTCCAGTATACTAACTCCCATTTCTCAACAATCAGCATAACTTAGGAAATAAATGCTTATACTTCAGTGGAATAGTGACAACACAGAAATTACATAGCTGAAATTGAAATGCAATAGCACAATTAGGCAAGCAAATCTGGAGAAAGAGTGTGCATTTCAAAATACACAATCAAAGCAAGAATAATACTTCCTGACTACCCCTCCTGTAATTTGTATAAAGAAATCAAATTTCCCAGTGCCATAGTTTGGATTGGGGCAATTTCCTCTAGTTTGTAATATATATATACTGGATTTTTCCTAAGCTAGTATTCATGGGTTCAGTAATCAAAGAACATTATAATGTGTGTAGCTTTTTGCAATATTGCCCCTATTGATTCATTAACAAAATTTTGCTTCCTATCCCTCAAAGTTTGGACTCTGCTGATCTAGTAGTCTTAGTTTCCAAAGACAGAGTGCTTTCATCATGGGACACACAATGGGTTATCTTAAATTGCTAGTTGAGACTGTCACTTGTCTCTTTTGGGCTCCAGATGCCAATAAATTATCAGGCAAAATAATGAGTCTGTGCTGGTTGTGGTGATTGATCTTGAATTTCAGGAGGGAATTGGGTTACTAATTATATAATGTGAATGACAAGAGGGTTATGTCTGGAACTCAGAAGATTCTCTGGGATGCCTCTCCTAAATCCTATGAATTGAGTCATTGGAGAACTACAACCCAATTCAGGCAGGATTGAATCAATTCAGTAACTCAATACAGAGGGTGTTAAAAATTTGAGTCACCCTAGTAGGTAAGAAACTTCGACCAGCTGAGGGCAAATGAGACATGGAACAGAATAGAATAAGTGAGAACTGTACCAGCTACAATCATGTTACTACTTGTAGAAATGAGAATTGCACCAGTTATGTGTATTCTTAATTTTTATGAATATATTTATATAGTTATTAAATAACTAATTTTCTTTTTCCATGTCTCATTCTCCTAGTATCTAGCATCAGAGTTGTAAATACTAGCTAATTACACTGTTCAATATTTTAGTTATAAGACATCAGAGAGACTGTGACTCAACCAGAAAAATGAATATTACTAAAAAATGGATACAAGGATTGTACCCTTTATGAGGAGGTGAGTTAGCATGCTTTTGGTTATATACAGGATAGATGTGTAATATTAGGCAGAAGCATGGCGTTACTATTGTCTTTATTTGGAAGTTAAGTATGGTTAAAAGAGGTGTGTTGGTGCCTAGCTGACAAGGGGTAGACTGTGGTGGCTTTTGAATGTGTTGACTTGGCTAAGCGGAACTATCAGTACATTTCCCAGAATTTTTTCTTTAATGTCTTTGCTTAGATTTGGCCACTAGAGATCTCTGTGCAAGACTTGGAAGGTGAAAATAAAGCAATAACTGTGTTCACTCTATGCAGGTTGATAAGGTCTGGCTCTTCTGCAGCTCTTCAAAGTTTCTGCAGATCTGCTCACTCACCATTGACATGGGCAGCAGCCCAGCCCATATCTCCAGCTCCTGCTGGAACTCTGTTGTCAACATTTCAGCTCTGAGCCAGGTACAAGTTTAGTTCTTTGGTAGAGTGATAGCTTCTTCTATGAGTCATCCATGGCAGTGAGATTGGAGACTTGGATGTGAGAAGCTCAGTTTTGGCTCCCATGAGATACAGACACGAGTTTCATTTGTCACTGCTCTTCTTTTCTTCTTGTTCATCTTTTGAACCTTACCACCTGTTCTGTGCCTTTAGTCTCCAAGAGTAGACAGAGGTGAAATAGCAGACCATTTTATCTGCCACCACAGTTGCAGCAAGTCCAAGCCCTTTAGTAAAGCTCTTATTCTACATCATCCCTTGTAGTTCTATTGCTCTAATCTAACACTGACACTATCTTCTTTTCAATATACTACCTCTCATTTCTCAACAATTGTGTTTAGGAAATAAATGTCCATGTTTCAAAAACATATTGTCAGAACAAAAGTTTTTTTAATTGGAAAATGAAATATATCAAAATTAGACATGTGATCTTTTATGAGAAGCATATTTCAAGCTTTACCACTTTTTAAGTCATGTCAAACTAAATATCTTCAACCACCTCTTCCATAATTTGTTGTAGAGGAATCAAGCCTCTCAGTAGAGATTTTTCATCCTGTGACCACTCTATTATTATAATATCATAATGATGTTATGCATTTAATGATAGTACTATGCATTATAAAGACTGAAATTAACTCCAAAAGTGATTTCATCTAATGGAATATAGTAGGGACCTAGAATATCAAGTAAAAATGTATCCAAATTAACTCAGCTATATACATTGAAATGATGGACATCACTCACACCTACAAATCATTTTAAAATTTACATAGAGAAATTATACAAATATTCTCTAAAATTATGTAGACTATGAATGAGGCGCAGCATTGGCAAAACTTTTACTATTGAAATCTATGTAATAGTCTATTTTAAATTCAGTGTTGTCTTACACTGAACTCAAACAAAAATAAAATTTTTGCTACTATGAAGGTTAAACATAAAAATTATAATTTTATTTCATCTTTATATTTTTTCTCCAAGCACCAAGGACACTATGTAATAGTTTTATTATTTTTATTCAATATGGCATTGGAAGTCCTAGCCAGAGCAAATGGGCAAGAAAATAAAATAAAATACAACCGAATTGGAAAGGAAGAAGTAAAAATGTCAGTATTTGAGATGATGTTATGTATAGAAAATCCTGAAGACTCCACAAAATAGTGTTAGAACTAAAACAAATTCAGTAAAGTTTCAGGGTATAAAAATCAATATAAAAATATCAGTGATATACACCTATGCTTATATATTTCCATTTGTGTTTTTAAAATAACTCAATTAAGCTATCAGATCTCTTCTCAAAATCTCTTTTGTAAGGAAACTCTAACTTTCAGCAAATAAAAATTTCCTATTTTGTTAAAGATAAAGTACTTGGTAACCAAATGCATAATTGCACATAATTTTCTAAATTCTGTGGAAGTGTTTCTGGTTTGTTCAAGGAAGTTTTTTTTTTTATTGTTAACCAAAACAAAGGATGAGGCATTAAAAGTATTTAAAAAAAAATTAAATTGCAACCTCATGTTTGGATTAAAGGATAAGTAAAATTATCAGATCCTTAAATCAAAATATTGTAGTCATTAGTTCTAAAATTATGTTTGCTACTAATATAAATCAGCCAGATATTCAAGTAAAACTCTTGTAATGCATTACCAAAAATTAAAACTATGTAAGAAGGTAATAGAATCTAAAATTGTCAGTTTAGATAGTAGTTAGAAACAATAATGTACTCTCTAATTAGAATGTGATTAGGAATTGTATCAATGGAATTGTATCAATGGTCCATATATTGATTAATACTGTTATCTTAAAATAACATAATTAAATTAACAACATATCCTAGATTAAAAATAAGCCATCTTTGAAAAAAAGTTCTAACAAATAGCCCCCAAATCCAAAGTATGTGAAAGCTATGTTCAGGAATAATCATTACAGTGGCTTTTAAAACGTAACAAAAACTTGCAAGAAATTATATATCCCCAAATAGGGTACTGTTTGGAAAAATGGATTATGCAGTCATATTATAGCCATGTATAGCCATTTAACATAGTGTAGACCTATAAATTGTGATATGGGAGGATGTTCTACAAAGTACAGTTGAGTAAGAAAATTGATCATGGAATAACAATGATAAAACTAATTAATAATAATAATAGTAATAATATCAATACACAGCACTTACTACCTGCTTGCTATGAGTCAAGCCCTATTTCAGTAGTTTTATAGACATTACTTCACTTAATCTTCACAACTTTGTTAATTAGGTACTGTTATTATCCTTTTTGTACAAAGGAGGAAGGTGAAACTCCAAGAAACAAAGAGACTAAATAATATGCCCAAGAATTCATGCAGCACAGTTGACCCTTGAACAACATGGGGATTAGGGACACTGACTCTCACTCAGTCAAAAATCCATGCATAACTTTTGAGTACCCAAAACCTTAACTACTAATAGCCTACTGTGACCAGAAGCCTTCCTGATAAACAGTTGATTAACACATATCTTGTATGCTATATGTATTATATATTGCATTCTTACACAAAAGTAAGGAAAATGTTATTAAGAGAAAAGAAAATCATGAGAAAGAGAAAATACATTTACGGTACTGGACTGTATTTATAAATACCATAAGTTTACATCATCTATTTACAAGTTGAATCATCCATCTGTCAGTACAATGTAAATATCATGTATTATCTTACATGATACAAAACACTGTAGATCTTACACGTATTACTAACACTAGACATAAAATATGAAAAGATAATCTGACAAAGAAATTCATATTTACTTACCTGAGCATAATGATTCATATATTGATAACAAAGGAGCAGCAATATGATTGCTTTGTGGTATACTAGTGTAATCGATAGGATTGCTTCACGGTAGACCTGTCTATACACTAATAAATGAATCATTATAAAATTTTTATGGCATACAGTATTACAGTCATATTCATAATACAGTATTGGAAACATTGTTACATTTTTAAAACCCCACTTACTTATGATAGGCTGATACGTACTTTCTCCCATTACTAGAGAAGCATACTGTACAGTAATGTAATTCTTTGAAAGCAAAGTTATAAAACAGTCAGAAAACTAACACATTATTAACTTTACATTAAATATCACTCACCTTATGCTTATGCAAGGATATACTAGTATCTACACATAATTTATGCATTCATGACATACCTTTTCCTTAATTTTTCAATGTTTTTATGCAGCTTTTCTAGAAGTTTTTCAAATTGTTGCAAATCCCCCTGCATTTTCCAATATATTTATTAAAATAATCCACATATAAAAAGACCCATGCAAATCTGTGCTGTTCAAGGGTCACCTGTATTTAGTAGAGCCCTTGCTTCTATCTATCATCTATCTATCTATCTATCTATCTATCTATCTTTCTTTCTTTCTTTCTATCTATCTATCTATCTCTATCATCAATCATCTATTTTCATTAGCAGTATACAATTTGAGTATAAATAAAATATGAAGCAATTATTTTGAGACTCCTTTGGATAAGTAGCTATACAGGATGAGTAGCTACATATATATAGAAATTAGGGTCAATAGTTTAGTAATTAACTCTCTATTGGAAACTTCTATTAAATTCCCTCAGCTAGGGTAAAGGTATTGGCAAGACTTTTGACCTCCAGAAGAAAATGGAGTGTCTGTTTACATTTTAACTCCATGAGACTTCCAAATATTTCAGAGAGAATATTTATGGCTCCAGATTGAGACAAATGACAATTGTCTATACCTTAGTTAAAACTGTATTTCATTTTCTGTAACTTTCTTATGGAGCTTAGTTTGATTAATAGTCATAGTACTATTTTAAAAAAAGAAATTAGCAGTAACTTCAGTATATTAGCTTATGGTGCAATTTTTTGGTCTTTCATTTACTTAATCTTACTTAGATATATTAATATGAAAATGAGATAGAAAATATATAGGAAATTAATCACTGTGAAAAGGAGAAAACTAATTTCTATGAGGCAAGAGCAACACATAATTTGCAAAACGGTAATAAGAGAGAGTAATTTTAAGGGTTAATCAGAGGAATTTTCATTTAAACAAATTTCTTAACACCAAATTTTGAAAATAACACATCTTACAAGTGTCTATTGATTTACAGCTTTTAGTACACATCATATGATAGTGATTTTTAAGAATTTGATTTTTAAGTCCCAACTGTGAGACAAAGGACTGCAGGTGGTTTTGTATGTTCCAACTGGGGAAATCAGGGCTTAGAGAAATTAAAAGATTTGCTCAAGGTCACAGAGCTGGTTCTAGGAGCCAAAGCTTCCAAGCACTGCATGTTTTTTTGTGTTTTTTTTTTCAGCTTGATTTACTGTTTCTTAATGGAAATTATGATACAGAGAATGTGTGTCAAAGAGAATATTGTCAAAATTAGGAGAAGCTAATTAAAGTGCAAAATATTCTTAATGTAAGATTTGATAGCAATTTCTTTTTCAGCAGCAAGTTACAGGTAATTTTGTAGTTATCTAAGTGGCTTTTTATTTCTGAAACTGTGTTGTCCTGATTGCAATTTTCTTGCTCTTTACATTCTTTGTCATTTTTAATATCTTTAGTGATTTTGAAATATTTGGTGCTGGATCATTCTGCTGCAAATATGACCTGTCATTCCAACAAACGGACTGATTGAATCTGTCACACGGGTGGGATTTATAGTAAATTCACCAGAGCACAAGTAAAACCATTAGAAATTGCATTGGTTTAAATGACTGAATATGAGAGCCTCCTGATTCTATCAGCAAGATGGCTTATATTTTCCCTCCAAATGATCATGGAAAGTCTTAAAATTACATCAGTTTTAATGTGCATATGTTACTGTGTTGATTTCTATCTCAGATCTGAAACATGGTTTTGGCCTCTAAAAATCTCTATATTGAAATAATTTATGGGAAGAATTAATGAGATTTTTATACTACACAGTGTTTCACTTTGAAAACAATGGATATATATATATACATACACACACTATATTTCTTTAAAATTTTAATTATGATATATATATACACATATACACACATTAATTTAAATAAACTACACTTTATTGTACATATTAGAATTTTTAAGATTATTTACTTTATTTATTTTAGCTTTCAGACCATCACACAATTGAAACAGAAAAAGAATTGTAATGAATCAGGAAGGACCTACATCTTGGAGTAAGTTTTCAGTTATTGATAATCTGGAAAATAATTCAGTGATTTTCTTTTTGTAGTTGTTCATACAATACTTGATGTTCCAAATAAAACACTTTGAATCATTTTCGCCTCTAAAGTAAAAAAGAATGCAAGTTTAACTTTCCAATCTTAATGCATAGCCATCTTTTTCTCAAATATATAAACATTTCACTATTCTATATAGATCAAATACATTTTGTTTCATGTTATTTGTCTCCACACATTTAATCACCTGTATTTTTTAGATTTTTCAGATTTAAGGTAGTCATGTTTCCCCATGTATTTTACTTTGTTAACCTAACAGTTCAATTTGATACTATGCCTATCTGAATACTAAAACCATAATAAAAAACCATTTTAATAATCTTGTAAAACAAAACACATAAAACAAAAACATTTATTTTAGTTGAAAACGTGCTAATTTTTTATCGAGAAATGCATTAAACATTGATACGTCCAACCTCAGATTGAACCTTAAGACTTGTCACATGTAGGGGCTGTTGAAGATTTATTACACAATATAAAATTAGGCATATACAGTAAACTTGATAGTAAATGACCTTTGCAGACAGGAGTCTGCCACAGAGAAAAGTTGCACAATAGAAGGGGGTTTGAAAAACATATTTAAAGACATTCAAAGATGAGTGATGGAAACTGAAACACATAAAGAGAAAAAAATATTCTCCAGTGAAATAGATACACAGAAAATATACTTTCTGAAATGAATAGATGTTTTTAACATCTCTAATTCATTTGTTATATAACAATCCATACAGAAGAACAAGTGTTTAACTCCAAACATAAATATGCCTGTTTAGTCGTGCCAGCTTCACAAAGTACTTATAAAATATAAATATAAAAAGATCTGTTTAATCCATTAAAATATATACAAATTAACAGAGCAATAAAGACTCACAGAAGGATAAATATGTGTCAAAAGCAGGCACCCTGCGATCTGACAGGAGGTTGATTTCATTGTGAATTAAATTTAGCACGTGCTTCATTCTGTTATCTGTCCATTTCTCTCTCCTCTCCTTTCCTCTTCTGTCCTCTCTTGTCCTCTCCTCTCTCTCCTCCTCCTCCCCCCTTCCCCTTTCCCTCTCTTTCTCCCTCTTTCTTCCCCTACCTCCTTAAGTAGATTCGTGGATTGTCCATCAGCATCAGGCTTCTTTAGCGATAAATACAAAAATGCGTGCTGCAGCTCAAATTTACTGGCATGATGCCCTAATAAATCTTTAATTGGAATTCATAGAAATTGCACAAAAAATATCTTAAAGCTTGCTCAAAGTGTTTAAAGAAAAAAAATATATCAGACTCACAAAAAGCTATATAAAATTATTTCAAGATAATGGCATTTGTTTCCTACAAATGAGATCATATCTATTGATTACTGAAAATAAAAATTAAAACCTGTAACTATGAGAAAACAATGTTATAAGTATGTCTAAAATTGGAATCAATTTTTTGCAAGATGGTAGAAAAAAATGATATTTTAAAATCTATTTTCTTTAATACACATGAGTGGATTGCACTAGGAAGTTTTCTTAAAATTTCTGAATTCATATTTTCTTGATTTTTGTGTAATTTTTGTGTAATTTTTGTGTAATTCATATTGTATGAATCTGTGGAGTTTTTCCCTGTGCAAAAGAGATAATATACTCAGAGAGGTATATTGATTCCTTTGCCTTTTAAAAAACATTGGGCCATATTTTCCTTTTTTTTTAAAGGTAACATTTCCTTTCCTACCAATTTGGATTCTTACTCCTAAACTGATTATAACATTTGTAGTACCTTATTAATATTGGCATAGGTTGCTAATATTAGGTATATATTCCTGCAATACACAATAAAAAGGCATTTCAGAACTCTGGAAGCCAGATGCAATTGTTCACTTCTGAGTCTTAAGACCAAACATCAAGTAATAAATCATGCTCTGTATATAAAGGGGGTGCAGATGAAGTGGGGATATTCTCCTGAACTAAACACCCCTGTGCCGTCATACACCATTAACAGATGATACTGTTTAGCTGTGAAATTGAATTGAGTAGCATGGCCTTTCTCTTTTTTTATTGCAGAGACATTATACAAGAGATAAAAGGGAAATCATAACTAAGGACTGAACCTGATCATTAGTACAGCTTTGTCCTCTCTTATTGTGTTTCCTACTTGGAGGCTTCTTTGGGATTTTGTTGAGATGTACCACCTTTCTTATTCTTTCTTTATTACTTTCACTTTTCTTCCATTTTTTGATAGAGTGATAGAGTTTCTATTTGGTTAGGGATTACCAAGATGGAAATAAATAACCAGCTACAGTCTTTTCCATAAAACAGAGTTCAGAGGGAAATCTTTATTACTAGAATAGAGACTCCAAATGAAAAAAATATATATATATATATTTCTTACCTGAATTTATTCTCTCCACTGCTCCCTATAATGACATCATTGAAATCCATCATTTTTTTTGGATCCTTGTAAATTCCTTTGCACTTTTAATGGAAGTAGACTTTGAAAGATTGACATGTAGCTATATGCATGAAGTAAAGCTGGTCGAAGACATTGGCCAATTGAAGTGCCACCTCCTATTTTCTCTTTTGTCTTCTCACATGGCTTTGCTGCTTGTAAGTCTAGTAATTCTCCAACCGTTTCCTCACTATGCAACCTGGAATGCTACATTGAAGACCTTCTCTCAAGATTTCTGTGCTTTGTCTTTCCCACATTGTGAGGCTACTAAGGTGACTGCAGTAAAGGTCACACATGAGAGTAAATTTTTCTTCAACAAATGATTGATGAATAGTCAAATTACAGAGTTTGAGATTTTAATTTTTTTACAAATTTTCATCTACAGTAAAGTTCTACTGTTGGGCTATAATGGTTCAAAGTTAGAATTATGCAAGGAATTCAGTATTTTAATTAAACAAAGTATATACTTTATAGAAATACATTAAGCTGTTGTCTTTGCAGTGTTTTATACCCTCACTAGTAGTAAATTAAGAATTGATGAAGATACTGTTTTGGCAACCCACAAATATTGTTTAATTTTTCAATGAATTTTCTCTTTCCTTTCTATACTTTGCTCCCAATGAAGTCATCGTTAACCTTTCTATTTCTTATTCATTATCTGTTCAACACATTTTTATTTAGCACTTACTCTGTACCAGGTTGTATGATGACCTCATTGAAGATAAAATAGTAACCAAGATCAAGAAGTTCTTATCTTCAAGGTATGCACAGACTGCTTGGAGAAATAGAAATGAATGATATGGTAAGTGCTACCATGGATATAATTACTATGGAAGCACGTGAAGGTATGACTTATGATTCTATTCTTCTGCAATCATATGAACATAATCTTTTTGCCTTCCTTTTCTTTCCACAGTCAATCCTTTCCCACTTGTGGAATTTTTTTCCTTATGTTTACTGGATAAGTTGGCACCTTTAACATAGCTATTTAAAAGTCCCTGTAGAATAATTCAGCATCAGGAACAGTTGTGTCTCATCCTCTATTTAGTTTCTTCTATGATCATGGATCACATTGTCTTGCTTTTGAATTTAATTTTTTTACCTTGAATTTAAGGTTTTATTACACATGGGAAATTTGTATTAAAAACAGTAAAAACTAAAGATTCAGACTGCAGAGCAGGGAACTCAATTGTTGTTGATCAGAGTCTGGGCTCTTTTGTAGCTTTAGTCTGATTCAGTTTATTACTGGCTATGGGTCCTTAAGCTTTACAGCTAAATCACAAGCTCTTTAAACCACAGGAGAAAAATCTCTCTCCCTTCTTCTCTCTCTGTCTGTCTCGCTCTCTGTTTTTCTCTCTCTCTCCCCCTTATCTTACAGTCTGATTGCCAGCATTTTGGCTTGGAAGAAACTGCTCTTGGCTTTCTGCAACTTGGGTGATCTCTGTCTGTCCTTCTAGCTGTTTGGCTGGCTGTTTCTCTCTTTCTGTCATTCTGCATGTCTCTCAATTTGGAGAGTGTAGCTGGATTACACTCTGTGAAATCCCACAATGACTCACCGGGTTTCTCTCAGCTCTCCTGCCCCTCCTGACTCTGAGAGCTGAAAACCCAGAGCTCTTCCTCTATCTACTCTTTTCAGTATTTAATTTTATTATTTTATTTTATTTTATTTTGCTTTGTTTTCAGTTTTGCTGATATATAATTGACAAATAATATTGCATATATTTAAAGTGTAAAACGTGATGATTTGACATATGTATACTTGTAATGATCACAATCAGGTTAGTTAACACATCCGTCATCTCACAAATGGACCTTTGTGCATGTGTGTGTGGTGAGAGTGCTTAAGGTTTACTATTTTAGTGAATTTTAAATACACAACACAGTATTATTAACTATGAACACCATGCTACATGCTGTGCATTAGACCCCCAGAGCATATCCATCATATAACTGAAATTTTGTACCCTTTGACCAGCATCTTCCCATTTCCCCTCCCCCTCCCACCAACCCCTGGTAATCACCATTCTACTCTCTGTTGCTGTTAGTTCAATTTTTTTTAAAGACTACACATATAAGTGAGAATATGCAGTACTTGTCTTTCTCTGTCTGGCTAATTTTACTTAGCATGATGCCCTCTGGATCTATCCACATTGTTGTAAATCATAGAATTGTCTTCTTTTTTATGGCTGAACAATATTTTGCTGTGTATATATCACATATTCTCTATACATCCATCCATCCACAAATACTTAGGCTCTTTCCATATGTATTTTAGCTATTGTGAATAATATTGCAATGAACATGGGAGGACAGCTACCTCTTTGAGGTACTGATTTTATTTCTTTTGGATATATACCCAGAAGTGTAATCAATGGATCATATGATCGTTCTATTTTTATTTTTTTTAGGAACCTCCATAAACTTCCATATGTTTTCCAGTATGGATTACCAATTTACTTTCCCACCAACAGTGCACAAGTGTTCCCTTTTTTCCACGTTCTTATCAACACTTGTTATCTGTTGTTTTTGTGATAAAAGCCATCCTAACAGGTTTGTTGTGATATTATGATATTAATTAGTATTTCCCTGATGATTAGAGATGTTGAGTACCTTTTCATGTGTTTGTTGCATCTCTAAATCTTAGGAAAAATGTCTGTTCAGATCCTCTGCCCAATTTTTAATCAGATTGGTTTTTTTTTGTTTATATATTTTAGATATCAATCCCTTATTAGATGTATGGATTACAAATATTTTCTCTCATTCTATATGTTACCTTTTCATTTTGTTGATTGTTTCTATTGTTGTGCAGAAGGATTTTTTGTTTTTTATTGTAGTCCGACTTGTTCAATTTTGCTTTTGTTGCCTATGTTTTTGGTGTCATAGTCAAAAGATCATTGCCAAGAACAACGTCAATGAGCCTTTTCTCTACGTTTTCTTCTAGGAGTTTTATGGTTTTAGGTGTTACATTTCAATCTCTATTTTGAGTTAATTTTTGTGAGTGGTGTGAGGGACCCAGTTTTATTCATTTGTGTGTGGATATCCCAATTCCCAACATCATTTATTGAAGAGACAATCCTTCCCCATCGTGTGGTTTTGGGGTAGGCATAACTCGTTTTATTTTTAGTGTGCTTTGCTTTATTGTGCTTCACAGATACTGCTTTTTTTTTTTTTTTTTTTTTTTTTTTTTTTTTTTTTTACAAATTGAAGGTTTGTGGCAACCCTCGGTAGAACAAATCTATTGGTGCCATTTTTTCCAACAGCATTTGCTTACTTTGTGTTTCTGTGTCATATTTTAGTAATTCTCACAATACTTGAAACATTATTATTATATTTATCATGGTGATCTGTGGTCAGTGAACTTTTATGTTACTATTGTAATTGTTTGGGGGAATCATGAACTGTGTGCCTAAAAGACAGCAGACTTAATGGATAAGTGTGTGTGTTCTGACTGCTCTAGACATACACCAACTAGACATACACTGCCTCTCTCTCTCTTCTTAGGCCTCCCTATTCTCTAAGACACAGCAATACTGAAAATAAGCCAATTAATAACACTGCAGTGACCTCTGAGTGTTCAAGTGAAAGGAAGTGTTGCATATCTCTCACTTTATGTTAAAAGCTAGAAATGATTAAGCTTAGTGAGGAAAGTGTGTTGAAAGCCATGACGGGTCAAAAGGTAGGACTCTTGCACCAAATAGTTAGCCAAGTTATGAATACAAATGAAAAGTTCTTGAAGGAGATTAATAGTGCTACTCCAGTGAACACATTAACGGTGAGAAAGTGAAACAGCCTTATTGCTGATATGGAGAAATTTGTGGTGGGCTGGATAGAAGATCCAATCAGCCACAACATTCCCTTAAGGCAAAGCCTTAATCATGTCCTAACTCTCTTCAATTCTGTGACAGCTGAGAGAGGTGAGGAAGCTGTAGAAGAAAAGTTTGAAGCTAGGAAATGTTGGTTCATGAAGTTTAAGGAAATAAACTCTTTCCATAACATAAAAGGTCAAGGTGAAGTAGCAAGCGCTGATACAGAAGCTTCAGCAAATTACTCAGAAATATAGCTAAGATAATTAATGAAGGTAGCTACACTAAAAAAACGATTTTCAATATAGACAAAACAGCTTTATTTTGGAAGAAGATGCCATCTAGGGCTTTCATAGCTACAGAGGAGAAATCATTGCCTTATTTCAAAGTTTCAGAGTTGACTCTCTTCTTAGGGGCTAATGCAGCTGCTGACTTTATATTGAAGCCAATGCTCATTTACCTTTCCAAAAATCTTAGGGCCCTTATGAATTATGCTAAATCTACTCTATGCTCTGTAAGTGGAACAACAACACATCTCTTTATAACACTGTTTGCTGAATACCTTAAGCCCACTGTTAAGACCTACTGCTCAGAAAAAAAGATTTCTTCAAAATATTACTGCTCATTGACAATGTACCTGATCACCTAAGAGCTCTGATGGAATGTACAATGAGATTAATGCTGTTTTCATGCCTGCTAACATAATATCTATTCTGCAGCCTGTGGATCAAGGAATAATTTTGATTTTCAAGTCTTATTATTTAAGAAATACATTTTGTAATGTTATAACTGCCATGGACAGTGATTTCTCCAATGGATCTGAGCAAAATAAATTGAAAACCTTTCTGAAAAAGATTCACCATTCTAGATGCCATTAAGAACCATCGTGATTCACAGGAAGATGTCAAAATATCAATATTAACAGGAGTTTAGAAGAAGTTGATTCCAACCCTCATAGATCACTTTGAGGAGTTCTAGGCTTCAGTAGGAAAAGTAACTGCAAATGTGGTGAAAGTAGGAAAAGAACTAGAATTAAAAGTGGAACCTGAAGATGTGACTCAATTGCTGTAATCTCATGATAAAATTTTAATGGATGAGGAGTTACTTCCTATGAATGAGCAAAGAAAGTGATTTCATGAGATGGAAACTACTACCGGCAAAGATGCTGTGAAGATTGCTGAAATGATAAGAGACTTAGAATATTACATAAACTTAGCTGATAAAGCAGCAGCAGGGTTTGAGAGGATTGTCTTTAATTTTGAAAGAAGTTTTAATGTGGGTAGAATGCTATCAAACAACATTGCATGCCACAGAGAAATCATTCATGAAAAGAAGAATCAATTGATGTGGCAAACTTCATTGATGTCTCATTTTAAGAAATTGCCACAGCTACTCCAACCTTCAGCAGCCACTATTCTGATTAGTTAGTAGCCATGAACATTGGGGCATACCCTCCTCCAGCAAAAAGATTAAGACTCACTGAAGGCTCAGATGATGGTTAGCATTTTTTTTGGCAGAAAAGCTTTTTTAGTTAATGTATGCACATTATTTTTCTAGACATAATGCTATTGCACACTTAATAGACTATAGTATGGTGTAAACATAACTTTTATATGCTCTGGGAAACCAAGGAATTTATTGCAATATTCACTTTATTGCGATATTTGCTTTATTGCCGTGGTATGGAATGAACTGTCAGTATCTCCAATTGGGGAAGATGTGTCTTTTCGATTTATGCTTTTCTCCAGATATGAGCACAGGAGTGAACTTGATGGGTCATCTGGTAGCTCTATTTTATTTTATTTTATTTCATTTCAATTTCAATTTGTTTGGAGTATAGCTGATTTACAGTGTTGTGTTACTTTCTGCTGCACAGCAAAGTGAATCAGTTATACATATACATATATCCACTCCTTTTTAGATTCCTTTCCCATATAGGTCATTACAGAGTATTGAGTAGTGTTGCCTGTGTTATGCAGTAGATCCTTATTTGTTATCTCTTTTATATATAGTAGTGTGTATACGTCAATCCCAATTTTCAATTTATCCCCTCCCCAGCTTATCCCCTGGTAACCTCCATTCTGTGCTCCATGGTGGCTGTTACCAGTTGGCATTCCCACCAATAACGTAGCATGTTTCCCTTTTCTCCACACCCTCTCAAGCATTTCTTTTTTGTGGACATTGTGATGATGGCCATTCTGAGTGGTTCCAGATGATACTTCTTTGTGCATTTCATTTGCATTTTTCTAACACCAAGCAATGGTGAGCATCTTCATATGTGCTTTTATTTTTTTTAACAGTGTGTGTAAAATTTACCTCTTGAAACAGTTATTGAAAAAAAATAAAAATAAAGATGTTGCTCCCTTGTCTTTTTGCTCCCGTGTTTTCTGATGAAAAATCTGTTACCTTTATTTTTATTCCTCACTCTATTGCACTTCATTATTTCTGATTGCATTTAAGAGTTTTCTTTTTATCATTGGTTTTCAGTGTTTTAATTATGTTGTACTTTGGTGTAGTTTTGGAGTTATAGGACTTCTTGTATCTGCAAACTTATACTTTTCGCCACATTTGGAATATTAGAGTATTATTCCTTTGGCTATCTTTTTTTCTGCTTCTACAGCTCATCCACCATCTTTAGAGGCTTCAATTATGCCAATTATAGGCCATTTGATGTTGTTGCTCAGCTTCCTGGTGCTCTGTTTATTATTTTTTAAATTATCTTTTCTTTTTGTATTCATTTTGAATAGATCCTATTGATGTTTCAGGTTCAGTAATCTTACTAATCTTTTCTTCTGCAATATCTAAACATCCACAAATCACATCACATGCATTTTTTTATCTTGTACATTGTAGTTTTCATCACTAGAAATTTGACTTGTAGCTTTTTTTATATCTTCTATGTTCTATTTAATTTTTCAATATAAGGAATACAGTTATACTAAGTTTAAATGTATTTGTCTGCTAATTCTTACAGCTATGTTGGTTGTGGATTGATTTCAGTTGGTTAATTATGGGTCATATTTTCCAGCTTCGTTGTATGCCTTGAATTTTGGTTGGATGACAGATACTAGAAATTTTACCTCATTGAGTGGCTTTTTAGTTTATTTTATTTTTTATATCTGTATGTTTTCTTGAGATTTGTTCTGGGCTGCAGTTAAGTTACTAAAAGAAATTTTTATTTTTCCATGTCCTACTCTTATGATTTGTTAGATGGGAATGGAAAAATGCTTAGATCCTGGTAAATTACCCCCTAAAACTTGTAAGATACCTACCAGATGCTTCTGTTTTGGATCCAAATCATTAGGTTATGGTTGTATCTTTTACCTTTCCTAGGACTGTAGCTCCAGACATCATTTGGCAGAGGCTTTTCTTCAGAATTTTTCATAAGCTGGGAGAATTTAGCTTCCACAAGTGAAACTGTTTTAAGTTCCTCTTCTTCCATGGATATATTTAATATTTATTACCTCACTCTTTTATATTGATTATGTGAACATTAAAAATAATATATACAAAATAATTATTCTCACAACATATTTGTGTGCTTTAATCAGTCACAAAATCCTTTTATTCCTTTTATTCTCTAATACCATGTGACTAGTATTTGTCTAAAACTTATTACTTTTATTAATTTTTAAAGAAACATTTTTAATTTTCACCAAGATCTTTATTTATTTTTGGCTGCATCAGACCTTCATTGCTGCATGCAGGCTTTCTCTAGTTGCAGCGAGTGGGGGCAACTCTTTGAGGCGTGCATGGACTTCTTATTGCAGTGGCTTGTCTTGTTGTGGAGCACAGGCTCTAGGTGAGTGTGTTTCAGTAGTTGTGGCACACAGGCTCTAGAACGCAAGCTCAGTAGTTGTGGTGCACGGGCTTAGATACTCTGCAGCATGTGTGATCTTCACGGACCAGGGATCGAACCCGTGTCCCCTACATTGGCAGGCGGATTCTTATTCACTGTGCCACCAGGGATGTCCCTAAAGTTTATTTTTTTTAACATGGTGTTAATAATGGTGTTCTAAATACATTAAAAAATAAAATCGGTGGTAACTTTTAAAAATTGAAGGTAAAGTTATTTTAAATTGTGTGAACCTTCTTTTGGTTGTTTTCTAGACTTAGAGCTGTGTTATGCAATAGAAATGTAGGGTAGGTCACAAATGTGAGCCAAAAATACAATTTTGAATTTTCTAGTAGCCACATTTAAAAGATTGAAAAGAAATAAGTGAACATTTTAAATTATTTCATTTAATCTACTATATCCAAAATATTATAATTTCAATATATGATCATATATAAAGATTACTTTTATATTAGTCTTCAAAATCAATGTGTATATTATACTTACACAATATGTCAATTTGTATTAGCCACGTTTCAAATGTTAGGGGCACATATGACTTGTGGCTGATGTATTGTATAGCACTGGGCCAGATGATAATATTTTGAAAGAGAGAAGACTCCACAGATGCTGAGGCACTGGTAAGTTCAAAGCCAGTCATGTTAAATGGATGATTTTTAAAAATCGCAATTAAAATGTGCAATTATTTCTACCCAATTATTTTAATAGATAATGGTTTTTGGCTCTATCAGAGTAACTTTCTCTGGCAAATATTTTTTACATGAGAAAAATTACAAATAACTTGTCTCTACATATAATTCTTTTGAATATGTTTCCATATTTAGATATTTCAAAATAACAGGTATTCTCAAGTTCATTTTATTCCAACATAGAATATTAATTGGCTCATCAAGATGTCCTTCACATAGGTCAAGATATCACAAAATTACATTTTAGAATTATAAAATTTAATCCTGTACTTTGTTTTAGCTCTGGTTTGTAAGCTTTGTTTTCAATAATGGCAATTTGGTTAAGGTGTTCAATGTTGAAATTTGTTATCACTCTATTCATTGAATACTTTAACTGAAGTTTTACAACTTATTTTGAATAAGGTGCAAAAAATAATTTACATGGCTCATTAACAAACAGGATGTTTTATATCATTAAAGTACATTGTTTTCAAAGACTCAAACATTTAGAAATTCTGCTTACTAAGGAAACAAAGAAAGAAAGTATGTATGTCATGCTGATGTATATTTACTTTTACATCACTGCTAATGGCATAACATTTTTGTAGTTCATTTACTCTGTGTGTGTACCTGTACTCTGTGAATTTGTGTAAATCTCTACAACTTTAGTTTTTACTTATAGCAGTAGAATATTCAATCACAATTTGAACTCAATTTTGGATTTTGTATATTTTATTGAATTCCCAACTTGTTTCTACTTCATAGGTTTCTTAATTTAGTAAATGTATGTCTATATGTAAAATACATATTTTGTCAAAATACTGTCCACTACAATTTGTGTTGGTATTATCTATGTAAAAAAACATAATTTTATATTCAGTATTGAACTTTTAAATTGATAATAATGTCAGCTATTCCATTTTCTTAGTAAAATTACAAAATCTTTACTTTGATTTTATAAAATGGAAGAAAAGAAGGAACCCTTTTTGGAATTAACATAACTGATTTTTCTTTCAAGCTTCTAATAACATAGGCAAAAAATCTGGCCTCATGCAGCTCTTTGTCAAATTCTTTGTTGGCATGATGGAGCAAAAACGTTAAGTATCACTTTACTTTTTGTGTGTGTATAAGAAACTTGAAACTAGTAATTTCATCTTGTCTGACTGAAAAGTCGTATTTTAAACAGTGTGTTAATGTCTAAATGTACCTCCATAATATAAATTCTTAAACTTTGAAATATATGGTAAAAGATTTTTCATCAAGTACATCTTGATTTCATTGTAATTATTATCAAAGTATGATCCATGATGAATAGCAAATATCAATAAACATTTTGTGTATGTTACAAATCACCATTAAATTTCTAGAGAAACAGGCATTTGGTACTTAATTTCTCATTAAATATGGGCTTTTATTTTTATAAGCTCATTGCTGTGAAAGGGTTTATGACAAAATTTAAAAATTGTTAAAAACTTAAAATATAATCTTTTTAGATTTACATAATACACGGTAAAATCACTGTAGAACATTTGGGCTGCTCTTTACAGAAGGTGGCTCAGCCTCTATTTCCAGTATAAACAAGTGCACCTAATCTATAATGTTCTGTGTTACCCAGTGACCCAGCTGAATGGTGGTTTGATGATTTTGTGCATTTTGCTGCACATGACGTTCTGGGCTGAACATTAAATACCTCTCTGACCAGACCACTGTCCTAGAGGAGTAAGCCCTCCCTAGCTGTTGCTGATTAAGCACACTCTGTTTTATCAGTGAGCATTCCAAATACTCATCTTGAAAAAGAGGTGCTAGTTGAATGAAGATTGTTCCAGGTTAACTGGGAGTTATTAATGACATATTACTAAGCAATTGGATGTATAAAAGTAATGCATAAATATTTAAAAATAGCTTTCTTGTTATCTTAAAATTAGTGCACAATATTAAAATATGTTCTGACTCATATGTAAAATAATGACAATTATATAAAACTTTTATATACTTACCTATCTTCTTAGAGGGGTATCAATTGCTATCAAGTATCCTATCATGTATTTCATTAACACATAGTAGACTTTCTGGACATTCCAACATATTTTTGTTTCATTCTATGGATATTTGCTTTCCTACCCAATACACAATACAAAATGAAATTACCTGAAAGTGGGAATAAAAAGATGAAACAGCTCTTATACTTTGTAAATCCTTATTAGGCAATGGAATGGTGCTAAATTGGAAATAAATGCAGGTGCTTGGTATGCTTATTGGTATTTTGCATAGTAACAATTAAATGTCAGGGCATTTAGTGAGTTTTCTTGAGCTAAAGTTCAGATACTATGGTTATTGAGATTGTCCATCAGAATAGTTAGATTTCATAGAAAAGATTTAATTGACATGAATTATGAAAAAAAGGAAGTTTCATAAAGTTACAAGTTTTTCAGTAATGGAGACATTTTAGCACATGGGTTTCAAATTTAAAGGGATTATTTTCTCTTCAAAAATTGAGTCAATCTATAGCATTTCATTTGCCAATAGAGTGAAAATTGGATAGAAGAAGCTATTCTTAAGTACTAGTGGGGTAAACAATAGTATTCTTGAAAATTATGCACTGAAGAAGTAATAACTCTATGTGCCCTAGTGCTGAAGAGACCTCTGCTTTGTCAGTAGAAACAAAATGATCCAGATTTGCTGAAATAGAATGAATTTAAATTTTAAACATCAAATTTTTAATAATGATCAATTGTAAAATTATTGATTGAATCTTTTTCACTTATCATAGTTTTCACTATACATGGAAGGAATAATTTTGGCAGGAATTATCGTTAATAAAAGGATCAAATGAAATATATAAAAAAAAGATTATCAGTAATACTGACAGAGAATCTATTATATATAGCAAGAACTAGACAAAATGTCTAAACAGGTATTTCCCTAGTGTTGTTTAGTAAATTTTTGTACAATATTTATGGAAGAAAAATTTGAAACTAATTCTAACATTACAGAGATACAATCTCTATATTATTAGTGTTTTATGTAAAATTATCTTGCATTTCTGGTTCACTAAAACTTTATATACTTTATTCTTTAGTATGCATTTGGTTACTTTCAATAAATATTTTGTGTTGCTTTTTTTTTTAAATAAAAACTTGAACCTTAAAATTCAAAGAACCTTTTAAAGTTAGACCAATTGGCAATTACATCCAGGTTCTGATGTCCTTGGTAAATGACATCTCATTCAGAATGGTGTCAGTATTGGGTTGCCCCATCAGCATTCAGCACACATTTACCAAAAACAACACAAAACAAAACAAAACAAACTGTTGGTAAAAAGAACCTTGCTTTATCATAAGGTATTGCATAAAAGTAAAAGATAAGGAGGTCAAATTCTAAACTCTTTTGGATGGAGTGGTTATATTCCTGCTGAATTTTAGATATTTCTTTAGTAGCCTCCTACTTTTCCTGTTATTTAGTAGAAATATTTCGTAGGCCAGAATCATCAAATCTCCTAAGAGACAGTTTTGTCTGTAGATTTGGTCAGAGAGTGTTTCAGTAAGTATATGATTTGGCCTTTTGACAAAGATGAATTGCTTGTTTGCTCACTAGTGTTATTGCCCTAGGCCCTCAGGACTTTCCTACAGAGTTGGCAATCATTGTTTGCTTTTTAGGTGCCCGACCCTTTTATCCTTTGTGTCATGCCCCTTGTTGTTATGATTTCCTTTTACATCTTGGCATGCAGATCTTTTCCCAATTTTACTTTAGTTGTTACCAAACCCTATCTCTTAAATATTCTACTGTCCTGGCAACATTTACAAAGGGCTGTGCAGAAAGAAGAAAGAAATCTTCTAAGGTTTCTTAGAGCATGTTGTTTTTAAGTGTACTGAATAGTTTCCTATGGAAGTTTCTTATTTCATAGAACTGTGCCAAACTATCCTAGTCATCTCAAAATTATGCTTGTAACCAATGGACACTTACATTTCACTGATTATGGTCAAACCTAGTAGTTGGTATTATAATAAAATATAACTTTCATCAAAATCCATTGAGTGGTAAGTCAGAACTCTGCTCATGGTTTTAAAAATTGCAGTGACATTCATTCTTTGAACTTTATCTTTCTTTTTGTATTCTTAATACTGGGGCTTTAAATTTTTTCTTTGAATAAAGTGCTTTCATATATTTTATTTAATTTGACTATACAACAATGTTATGAGAAATAAACCATCTTAATAGCATTTACTTCTGATCCAACATCAAAAAATCTTTAAAAAACTCATTTTTATAAGAAAATTTATTCAATTATTAAATATTATGTGATAATACATAGTAAAATAAAGTAGGTAAAAATGCCTTATAAACTGTTATGCAAAGGTTAATTATTTTTGCTGTTAGTAATTATTATTATGCTCCCTTAATGATCTATAATAATATATTCAAAGTGAAGACAAAAAGTGAGTCAGAGTAAAATTAAGTCATTTTTCATTTCTGTAAGAACAGTGTTTTACTGGATATTGTACAATCTAGTTAATGGTTGTGGTTAAAATTCATCATTACCAAACATTCTTATGTTTCTCTAGTAAATTCTCTCTCTCCACAAAAAAGTTGTCTTTGTAGTTGACAAAGAATGGATCTGAAATAAACTTGCTGAGTTTGTATTCAAGCTTTTTCATTTACTTGACATGATATATATTATCTGTAAAACTGAGGGTAATTAAATGGCCTATCTGGAAGAGTTGCTATTAGTTCAATAAATTTTTATTTAGCAAGAATAAAAAATTTCCTTTACTTCAAAATTTGACAACCCTTCCACTTTCATTTTCAGCAAATGACCTTCTTTCATATTAGAAACATTGGATGCATATTCCCTAATCATTCCTCCCCCATATCTCCAAGCCTATGGTCATCTATACTCTGTTCTTCTCCTCTAATGATGAAGAAAACCCCCTCACCTATCAAAGACAAACTCCTCATGTTTGCTTGGAATTCCTTTTCTCCTTTGTTAATACTGAGCTCCTTCAATTTATCTACCTCCTGTTTGCTTAAAGAACATTTTAGGGGCTTCCCTGGTGGTGCAGTTGTTAAGAATCCATCTCCCAATGCAGGGGACACAGGTTAGAGCCCTGGTCCGGGAAGATCCCACATGCTGTGGAGAAACTAAGCCCGTGCACCACAACTACTGAGCCTGCACACCACAACTACTGTAGCCCATGTGCCTAGAGCCCATGCAGCCAAAAATTTAAAAATTAAATAAATAAAATAAATAAATTTATTAAATCGACTTTTTATAGATGATTATTCTCATTAACATTCAAATGTTGCCCATCACATATCGTTGTTTGTGTTGATATCATTTCCATTGACTCCCTCATCAGCCTCTCATTTCCTTCACCTCTTGACCTAGTCCTCACTCTTCTTCAAGTGCAAACTTCTTTTTTCTGTTGTTGTTGATTTTTTTAACATCTTTATTAGAGTATAATTGCTTTACAATGGTGT
Organism: Stenella coeruleoalba; assembly: GCF_951394435.1. NCBI lineage: Eukaryota > Metazoa > Chordata > Mammalia > Artiodactyla > Delphinidae > Stenella > Stenella coeruleoalba. Next base: position 60,120,956 of record NC_137163.1, on the reverse strand, counting down.
TTACTAGTTTCTGCTTTATAACAAAGTGAATCAGTTATACATAAACATATGTCTCCATATCTCTTCCCTCTTGAGTCTCCCTCCCTTCCACCCTCCCTATCCCACCCCTCTAGGTGGTCACAAAGCACAGAGCTGATCTCCCTATGCTATGCGGCTGCTTCCCACTAGCTATCTGTTTTATGTTTGGTAGTGTATATATGTCCATGCCACTCTCTCACTTTGTCCCAGCTTACCCTTTCCCCTCCCTGTATCCTCAAGTCCATTCTCTAGTAGGTCTGAAGCACAAACTTCTTGAAAGGGTTGTTTCCATGTGGTTGTTTCTTTTTCATCACTTTCCATTCATTTTTCAACGGACTAAATTCTTGGCTTCCACTTGCATTGCTCCATCAAAACTGCTCTGGTTAATATCACTTATCAAACCCCATGCTGTTAAATTTAAGGCAAACTTTTTTTCTCATCTTAATGTTCTCCCAACAGCATTGCACACTCATGATTGCTCCTTAAGTTTTCAGTGTCTCCCAGTGGCTTACATGACACCATATTTTTCTGATACTCCTTTCTTTTTCCTTCCTCAGGTTACTTTCCCTACTCCTTCTCTCAACTGCTTCTCAAAATTTAACATATTGGTTATCAAGGGGTCTTCTAAATACAAGTTATGAGTCAATAGGTCTGGAGTTGTTCCTGAGACACTAAATTTATAACAAGCTTTCAAGAAATGCTGATGCTATTATTTCACAGACCACATTTTGAGGAATAGTTTCTATAAAATTACCAGAAATCCTCAAGATTCACTTGTAGCTTTTATAACTTCTCATGCAGAAACCTCTCCCTAGGCAATCTCAACCATTTTCATGGTTTTAAATGCAATACACATGCTGATGGGTCTCTAATTTAAATACCCATCCTGGACTCCTTTCTAATTTCCCAGTCTATATAGCAAGTTAATACTTGGCATATCTCTATAAGGTGTTATTGTTGTTATAAACATCTGATTCCAAAAGCTGAACTCTTAAGCTTTCCTCCAAATCTTTCCTTCATTTTAATTATCCATTTCAGTCAATAGTGTTTCCACCAACCCAGTAGCAAAGCCAGAAATTTGATGCTAACTTCTATCTCCTTTATCTGTTAAATGTAATCCTTTACCAAGTCATATTTCACTTTCCTGTAAAATATATTTTAAAATTGTTCATGTTTTCCTCCTTAGAGTACCAAGTCTAACTTCTGCTTATTCTTCAAGACTTAGCTTAGAGATCCATTTTCTCAACATACCTTTTATGTCTGCCCCTACTAATAAAATAATTTAATTCATCTTGTAAACTTGTAATTATGTATTATGTATATACATATATTCCTCTACTCCTACATGTGGATGAAGAATGACACTGCTATATCAGTAAGCAAAGGATGTTGTGGCTATCAAGCGTCAACCACTGAAGCTGCCACCTGACTGTGAACCCTGAGGGGATTCAGGATGGAAAAGAACATGGTACTGTCACTAGATAGTTAACGTGCATATCAAAGAAATAATTTCAATGAGCCCAGACTCTTCCATTTTCCCATACATAGAAATGTGCTAAATTCATTACCCTGAGATGTCTGGTTTTCTTTAATTAACAGTAATCATCTGATGTTCCAACTTTTTGTTGCAAAAACCCCTCTATATCCTGGCTCCTCCCTTCCCTCTTTGGAGCAGTCCCTCAGAGCTATCTCAGAGGCTGCCTCATGGGCTTGAGTCCTCAGCAAGTTCAACGAATAAAACATAATTCTCAACTTTTAGGTTGTACCATTTTTTTCAGTCAACGTACACTAGATTTTGAGCTTTGTAAAACCAGAAATTGTGTCAGTTTGGTTTAACATTGTACCACCATCTGGAAAAGTGCTTGGGCTTCAGACATATTTGTTGAATGAATACTTCAACTAGGGTAAAGATGAGAAGGTAGCATTTTAATCCATATATCTTGACCTTCTAATTCTGTAATTTATTCTGCCTCTGTGATACTTAAGTCACTCAAATTGAATTAATTTTCAGCTGTCATTAATTTAAATAGCTGCTTGATTTTTCCCTTAGGCCTTAGCTGCTAGATGGAATGATTCTCTGTTTCAGCAGTACACAGGTATTGTGTATTGGGCTCACTGAAAACCAGAATTTGGTTATATTTTGTTAAAGAACAATTGCTTACATAATATGTAGATAAGGAATGACACCTGGAGTTAAGAAACGCTATTTGCAAGATGTGGCATTACAATAATTTTAACAAATGAGTTTTTAAAAACCCACTGATGCTCTTGAAAATTCTAAAACTGGTTAACAATTTTTTCTTCTATTTTGTATGTGTATAGATGTAAATTTTATAGGTGACTCTCATTAGTTTTTACAATAAAATCATGTTATTATAGAAAAAAAAAGAAATCCTAGAGCTTATCTAACCAAAAGATGTCAAAATTATTTCCTCTCTATTGTCAGTCTATTAGCTGCTAGTAACTGCTTGAAATTGTAGGATGAGAATGAATGAGATACCTGTTTGGGCACGGTGGTGAGGAGGGCTGGGATCCACTTGCAATGTCTGTCATAGCTGCAGAAGACTGGGACTTTGTGACATCTATTTCAACTCTGATTTGGTGAAGAGAAAAAAATTTGAAATCAGGAAGAATATTTGCTTTTCTAAAGGCCCCACTACTAGTTCAAGACATAGTTAGGACTAGAATTTAGATTTCTTAACTTTTAAGTCTATTCTACATATTTCTAAAATTTTCTCTTAAAGTTTTTTTTTACAACATTTCTATGCTTATCTATTTTTTTTCCTAAGGATTTAATACACATGCATAGTCTTTTGTTCTTGTTGTTATTTGAATGGAACAAAATTAAGTATGTTTCCTTAAGTTTTTGTATCAGATTTTCATTTATTCAGATGCCTAATGATATCCAAAGCAAAAAAAAAAAAAATGTGCCATGGAATGAGTATTTTTTAATATGCTGGAAATAATAATTTGTAGATACAAGTCTATTTCAAATATCTTGCTAGCAAATTCATCTGTATTTTGAAATGCTAAATATTATAAATTGTCTAAAGGACAATTACAAAATCTCTGCCTTAGCTCTTTCCCTGAAAATGCTTTTTCTTGGAGTGTAGTCTGTTACTATGTTTATTTTAAAATGGAAGTTGGAATCAGCCACTTAGATTATTTAGTCAACATAAATAAAAATATATTAAATTTGTCACTGAAATTGCTTTTAAAAACTTTAATAAACATAAGATGATAAGGGTATTTCTTTACTCCACTGGGTTGTCAGCATTTTATTCACCCATTCTCAATTAAAAAAAAATTGTCAGACAAAAGCATAACCTTTTAATGGATGTAAAGTGAAAACTTATACCTAAGGTTTGCCTGGTTGAAAGCTGAAGTATTTTAGGAGGTGTGATAAATGAGATTAGGTTTCCTTGTTGAAATGTAGAAGGTTGCTCAGTGTTTAGAGAAATCATAGAATATTCACTGAATGAAGAAAAATCCCTTCTTGAAAGAGTAAAAAGATCTAGAAAAGTAAGAGTGATAGTAATATCAATAACTAACAAAAACAGTGAATAAAGACACGTGAATGCAGAAGAGCAATACTTACTGTACAACATAAAAAGACCTCTAATGGATTTGATGACAAACAAAAATGTATTCTGATATTTTGCCAAAATCTATACATAATTTTGATGCTTGGAAATAAACATAGTTTTGTGAAGGGTCTATGTACCAAATGAGTAGTTCAGTCCCTTTGCATCTGGGAAGCAAAATTTACCTGGGTCCTGCAAAACAGGACTCAGAAGCCCAAATTTGTAGAGAGTCTCTCTAAGCTTATATTGCACATTGGTCTTCTTTCTGTAGATTCTTCAAGAGATGTCATATAAGCTTCAAGATAACGTGTGACTCAGTGTATCAAACTATCACAACTCTGAATAACTTGCTATGTTTCTTAGTGGCACTTCTTGACATGATAGTCTGTGCAGTAAATTATGTAGTAGCGCTTTGCACCTTTGCCTCACTTCCACTTTTTTTTTTCATCCTCATGGCCCTTGGTTTGTACTTCTCAAATAAAAAATCCGCATTTTAATCCTTGACTCAGGTTCTGGTTTCAAGAGACTCTTTGCTGAACATGGCCTTATTGAGGTGAAAATTACCATACATAAGTTCACAAAAGAGCATTTTTTCAGGCTTTTACTGGGTCAATTTTACTGTCTTTGGGTATTACAATGTAATTTTATATATATATATATATATATATATATATATATATATATATATATATAATTTTTGTTTTTTTTTCTTTGGTTGGTCAAAAAGTTTGTTCAGGTTTTTCTGTAAGATCTTACAGAAAAACCCAAAAGAAACTTTCTGGCCAACTCAATATTTTTATTTATATAAATTATACATTTAAATATATAATAGCAACATATAAATGTTATGTGCATGTAAATATATATAAAATTTTAATATAAATATATTAATATGAATATATAATGATATATGATATATAAAATTATTTTCATGTGTATAAAATAGAGTTTCAGAAAACTAGAGTTATAAAGAGTTAAAAAATAAATAACATAATTTCTGTCAGTACTATTACCTCTTCAATTCCATTTTAAGAAGAAATAATTGACTGGATTTTCAAGCAACAAATTTTACAAGGAGGAATAACCTCACTGAATAAGACTCTGTAAATGAAGAAACATTTTTGGTGCTGTTATTCACCATGAAATTCCTCCAGAGCCCATTACCTTGCTTGACACAAACAGGAAGCTCAATAGAAGTGTAAGAGATGAAGAAAAAAATGAGGAGTCAATACTATCAATTGGAAATTTGTCAATAATGATTTTTTAAATTATTTCTGATATGATGATTGTCCTTTAGACTTTTAGGTACATTTTACTACTAAGTAATTGTATTTTCATATCTGAAGGAGTCTACTGCTGTGTTATTTTTTTTAACATCAAAATAAACATCTTTTAAAATGTTTAACTTTTCAGTAACTGTCCTCAAATATTAGTTAATCTTTATTCAAAAACAATCTGATGATCTATGTAGATGATGCTGAAAGCTTCTTGATTCATTTATCTCAAGCAACTGGCCAATTCCCTGAGTTAAATCAGTAAAATTTCTTGCTTGATTTGTTTAACTCCTGACTTAAAATGATCTATTGTCTTCCTAGGTAGACACAACCAGTTTTATTTTCCTCTTTCTGTATCTTTTTTAAGTATACTATTGCTTCCCTTAGCATTTTCCAACATAGTGCTAAATGAATTCTTCAGAGGAACGTGCTGTGTAAATTTAAACTATTTTTACTGTTGCAGATGACTTATTTCTGACAGGCATCTAGTTTGAGAACTCAGCAATATTCATCAAGTGCAGAATTTGTTTTCACTTATTTCCCAACAAATTCAAATTTCTCTCTTCCTGCAGATGTCTAGCTTGAAATCAGGGATATGAAGAACTTCTCTGGAAATTCTATCTCTATTTGAAAGTAATGCTTTTGAAGTCTTTCCCCTAGGGAATATCAGGGGTATATATTTCTTGCATAACTTTTATAGCAGAAAGGTCTGTAGATTTACCTAGCATAAATGCCCTGAATAAGTATGTTGTGCAAATAAAATATATACTCAAATGCTTTCTCAGAAACAGACCTTTTCCTGTTGAATTGGGGAGAACAGCTTTGTGTTTTATTTGGAGCAATATAAAAGACTTTGAAGATTTTCAACTGTAACTGATTTATTAAAAGACTAAATTAAATGTACTTATGAAGTTAAAATATTTTCTGTGTTCTAATAATAATCGTGGTAACAATAAAATTAAAGTTAGCGTTTTCATTGTTACAAAGCATATTTATTAGGTATATCTTACCTGACTACTGGGGTTAATCAGATCTTGCAAAAGGGAATTTCACAATGATGATTAAAATACATAAAACAGAAATAATATTTTTATTATGGTGCTTCAAGCTTCAGTCCATGTGTAACAAAAAAACAATTTGTTAAAGTCATAGTGTTGATACAATTGTAACATCAGTTGTTTTGGTTATATATTCATATTTCTGAATTGTGAGTCTCTTGAGGCAGATAAATATATTTTATTCATCTTTTTAGCCCCAGTAACTAGCATAATACCTTAGTGCCCAAAACATTTTTAATTGAATGAATGAATGAATAAAAAATACAGAATTAAGGGAATATATCTTACTGTACATTAGGGAATAATACTACCTGCAATGCTTTGGAAAAATTGTACATGTTCTCTTTAATGCAATTCCTTGCCAAATTACCTGGTTTACTGGCATGCAGACAGATGGGGAGTATTTTACATTTGTGATAATACCTTACTATTTAGCATAGGGATATAGCAGCCTGGGAACTGATATCTGAAGTAAAACCCTTGAACCATATGAACTTTTTCATGTGCTGTTGCTCACAGAATTCAAAAAGGATATGTGAGGCAGGGCCCCTAGTTCACGTCCTTAATCAATTCTGCTTTAAGTATATCATAGTTTCTATTAGCTGCCACTTATAAATGTTATTGGTAATTGTGTCCATATTTATTTAAATTAATCTGTGTCCTCTTTCCCTCACTCTTGGGGCTAATGATATCTTTATATTTATTTCTCTCACCTTTTATTACTCATCGTATTTTTTCAAGTACCCAATGGTGGCTTTTTGCTACTAGCTTTTCCATATTTTGTGAAAAGTTTCCATAAAATTTAAATCAATTTAAACCTAGGTAGAGTTCTTATGAATAACATACAGAAATTTTTGATGGTGAAAGAGAGATTTTAAAAATATTTCCTATGAAACTGTTTTTGAAGAACAGCTTTTAATTCTCATGGAATTAATACATTCTAAAGATATTTATTTTGATTTCCTGAAATACAGTTTATAATAATTTTATTACTCTCTCTAGCCACAGAAATTTATATATATATATGATTTTCTTTTCTTTTTGGCAGCCTTTTCTTTATAAGTATTTGCATTTGATATGTCCTCATTTACAACCCTCTGGATTAATTTATGTAACAAGTATTTCAAACCCTGTGATGTGCCAGGTATTGTTTTAAGTCCTGGAGGTACAGCAGTCAGTAAAAACAAATAAAATAATTGCCTTCACTGACCTTGAATTCTTGAGGGGGTAAACAGATAATAACTAAGATTAATAAGTAAAATATATACTCATAATTATTATGACATAAAAGCATTAAGTAAAAATAATGCAGTTTTTAACTCCTGGTGTATCTTCAACCTCCTCCCAGACTGTCTCATACATTTATGTTGTTCCACAGCTCAGCAACTAATTTAAGTGATACTTTTTCTTCTTTTCAGGAAAAATTGTCTTATTCTCCTTAAAACATAGAATATAAATAATTCAAATTATATGCAGTTTTGTTGTGAAATGTTGCTTTCAAAAACAGAGGCCATCATTTAATTGCTAAGTGTTGTTTAAGCTACAACAGAATGCAGTATAAATGTCCCTTAAGATCATTTCAGTGACACAGTGTCCCAAGAATTTCGGAAGGCACAAATGGCTGGATCTTTACAAAATATGTGGGATGAATAATCATGGTGCTATTGTCATATGACGTTATGCCCCCTTATGTCCAGATCTATCTAGTCTGGGTGCCTTAGGACATGTTTTAGAACTGAGATAACCTCAAATTGCTTAAACCTGTAATTCCAGGTCTGTATTCAGTACTTACCAAGAGTTTTTAAAGGTAGTCATTTTAACCTACCGTGGTATAAGGAGATAGAATACGTATGGGATTTGGGAAAGGAAAGAGGTCATGGTATGTCCGGTATGGCTACACAAGTCACATAGTCCAATATGGAGGACACAGTCTCTTCAATAGCTGTTTGCAAGGCATTACTGAAAACAAACAACAACAGTAACAACAACAACAAAAATCTAATGGTAACTTATAGCTGCTTTAAAAAAATTTAAGAGAAGCTCCTAATAGAGATTCGGTGCTTAACTTCATTATATATAATGTAATTGTTATGATAAAGCAACAGGTTAAGCATTGTTATCACTTCAGATGAGGACACTGAGTTTCTGAGAGGTAAAACACTAACCTCACTCATTAGTTAGGGGCAAAGTTAAAATTAGCATGGAAGTCAGCTTGATTCATTCCTACTCTTTTCACCAGAAAGCAGGACTATATTCATGTTCTTAACTCCTATTTCTTATTTTTTTATTAGTCCTTGAAAATTAGTGTTTCCTAAAGACTCCTCCATTGAAAAATTAGTTCCAAGGAATGTTGAAAAGTGCTTTTTCTAAAAAAGCCATTTGAAGTAAAATATTTGATTAATAATAACTTAGAGATAGTTTTTTGTCTTTTAACTATAATATTCCTCAAAATATTTAGTATACAAATATGCTAAGGAATCACCAAGAAAAAAATGTATAGAGTGCCATTTAAATGAATCCCAAATTTTTATGAATCTCTTTTTTTGGGGTAGAATATTCTGAGATCAGTGTACTAAGGAACATAATTTTCAGAATGCTCTTTTAAACCAAGGTTTGCCTAGAAAATGCTAGCTAATGATTAGCAATTTAGAAAACTGATTCCAGGATATCACCTTTATTTCCACTCTATTGTTTACTTACTAATTATGATAATTATGGCCTCAACCTTGCCAAACTTTTAGAGAAACAACAAAGCAAATGTGAAGACAATTATAACTTTATATAAAATCAACAAACCCCAATTAGTTGTGATGACAAATTCTAATGCTCTTGAAAAGAAAACACTAAATTCAAAATAGAATTAATACAGCTATTCTACCACATTGCTGACCATTGATGGGTATTGGTATCAAGATTGTTATAATATATGGAAATGACAAAGTTGTATACCATCAGTTCAGATTAACTGCATAATAAATATATTAATATATGCAATGTATTTCATGTGTCAACTTTCATAGGTCTTTTGAAAATCAATCATATGTGTAAAAATCTTTGAAAAGAATAAGTAGCAACATTGGGGGGAGGGCTATAGAACTAAAATTTATCTGGAAACTTACCTGTAAACTACATTACTTTTCCACTGACAAAATTTCTCAAGTTGGACAATAACGCTTTGACTTTTTTCCCCTACGATGTTTTCCATACTGCACATAATAGTATTTTATGTATCAGGTATATTTGTATAGATAAAGAGAAATCTAAGTGAGCAGAATAAGTAAGTTAATTTCTTAAATCATTAAGGACCACTTGTTATCAATAGTATGTGTAAGTACCTTCCTAATTCATATTTTCATCTCTTACCTCTATGGTTCACTTTATTCGCTGCATATGCTGTTTCTGTTATAATTCAAAGTATGTCACTTCAGCCAATCTGAGCAATAATCTTGAAACACTGAAGGGATCAGCATCATTACAGAAGACAGTATGCAGCAGGTCAATAATTTAGGGAATGATTTTCTCTGTAGATGATGTGATGTTTCTTATATGAAACAATCGTCATTTACTGTGCAATTTCTGTATATAAGACCAGTTTTAAATTAACTATTGTCTAAATTTCTAACTATGAGTTAAATTCATGGATATTTTAAGACAGTTAATATGAGAAAGGTATTTGTTTCATGCATAGCATCAATTAGGGGGGCTACTGTCATGACATTCAAAGGGTAGGTATAATTAATACTGAATAGAATGCAATTATATTAAATAGAATATGGGGATTGGGTGACACAAGAAATGGCTACTGAAATGTAGTCTTTTTCTACACTTTTATTCAAGGTTTAAATTATGCCAGGGTCATTTGTGATTGAGAGCTATCTGATGGTATTCTCTAGGAAAAATTGAGGATTACAGTTTTATTCTGAGTAAAAAGCAGAGTTGGACCTTCTGTATCTCTCAGCAGGATTCTGGGAAAGCTTGACTGAATCAGTCCATCTTGAAGCTATATTAACAGAGATTACATTTTAGGGCAAACTGGTATGGATTTTGAACATCAACCTGTTTTTCAAAAAATATGTTTCCAACAGAAAAAAAATACCTATTTATGGATTGTCCTCTTTGATCTTTTGACATATTTTAATAAGGTTATGTAATAATAAGTAAATTTTTCTATAATGAAGTTTAGATTTATTTTCTTTTTGAAATAAAAATTTCTCTTTTGCCTTAGAAAATAATATACATTTTCTTAAAATAAAAGGTTTAATTAGTAACAAAGTATTGTTTTAATATAGTGCAAATGTGTCAACCAGTAGGAATGATTGTACATTTGAAAATTTTAACTACAAAGCAAGAATTGTGTGTGTGTGTGTATGTATGTACACACACACACATGAGTATTAACCATTCAATGTAAAACATTACTTATCATCAATGGGTTATCTTGTGACATCGCACTGGGATAGAACTATATAGTAAATAATGAATTGTGGAATGCAGCCAGGCTTGCAGAAAATAACTATTTGAG